>NC_067490.1:3056457-3366285 GCF_947179515.1 Apodemus sylvaticus
CCAGGGCACGAGGACCAGGTCACCATCTCCGGCCTGGAGCCAGACCACAAGTACAAGATGAACCTGTACGGCATCCACAGCGGTCAGCGTGTGGGCCCCGTGTCTGTCACGGGGGTGACGGGTGAGCGGACTGTGGGAGCCCAGGGTGGGACCCATAAAGGAGCGGAACCTGCTGTTCTTTGGAGACTAGTGACTAGGAAATAGTGGCCAAGGATTGGTCAGACCCACAGGTCTACGACCTGTCTCTCTGGGCAGGAGGGCTGTCGAGTCCGTGGCTAGGCTGGTAACTGTCCAGGTTCCCTTTGCTGACCCAGGAGCTTGAGCATGTTACACAGCTGTCAGATGACAGGGACACTGTTCCTCATGGAGAATCTCTAAACCGAGCCAGGAGCCCTGGTAGCTGTTTCTGCCTCCTTCCCAAGGCCTGAGGAACCTGCGGGTGACCCTGCTCACCTCTCTGTCCCCTTCTCAGCTGCAGAGGAAGAGCCCCCCAGCCCCACAGAGCCCAGCACAGAGGCCCCAGAGCCCACCGAGGAGGAGCCGCTCCTGGGACAGCTGACAGTGACAGGAGCCTCCCCAGACTCCCTGAGCCTCTCCTGGACCGTCCCCCAGGGAGACTTTGACTCCTTCACTGTGCAGTACAAGGACAGTGATGGGCGGCCCCAGCTGATGCGTGTCGGAGGCCAGGAGAGGGAGGCCATCGTGAGAGACCTGGATCCTGGGCGCAAGTACAAGATGAACCTGTATGGGGTCCACGGGGGGCGTCGCGTGGGTCCCGTGTCCACCGTGGGCGTGACCGGTGAGTAAGGAAGTGGGTCCTAAGTTGCTCCGTTTGCAGTCTTCTTCATAGAAACACCTGTGCGGCGCACTGAGCCGCCTGGCACCTCTGATATTTCTGTGAGTCAGGCTCAAAGCCGGCAGTGTGTCCAGGGCCTGCTCGTCTGTTTCTAAGAGGATTCTGGGAAACTAGCTACTGGTTCCCGGCCCAGTCCCTAAGCAGCAGAGCCCACAGCAGAGGTGCCAGGTGTCCCCTGGAACATGCTGTCCCACTCCTCACATAGAGGCTGTCTCTGTGAAGATATCTGAGGAAACAGGGAGGCGGGGTGGGAATACAGAATCGTGTATGAGCGAGCCCTCTTCCTTTGTCTCCTTCCTTCCTTCCTTCCTTCCATCTTTCCATCTTTTATTTGCATGCACCCATTCCCTGATCTGGGTACTGAAGGGCTGAGTGTCGGCTGTCCCTAGGCAAGCACTCTCCAAGGCAGTGACACTCTGAGAGGGTAGAGCTGGGGCCACTCAGGGGTTTAGAGAGAAGTTGGGCTTAAGTTAGCTGATGTGCAAAAGTAGGAAGCGGGGTTGCACTCTGAATGAGTCCTCGGTGGGTCCTCGGTCACCCGGTGAGGTCGCTGAGCTTCATCAGAGGGGAGGCGCCTAGAGGGACCGCAAGGCCGTAATTGTTTGAGGAGAAGGAACTCGTTACCTGATGGGGATGTTTGGTCATATGATAGCAAATGTTCAAGTGTGTCTGTGTGCAAATAGAATTCTAAGGTTGCCACCGTGGTACCAGATGGCCTTGGGTGTCGTCCATGTCCTGTGCTTGGCATGATTACACAAGACAGAGCGGGGCTGTGTGGGCTCTCAGCCGACGAAGCCTGACAGAGCGTAGAGGCCTGGATGCTTGTCTCTGTCAGGGCAGAGCTTTGAAGAAGCACATGAGTTATCATGAGTCTCACAGTCATTAGCATGAGTCTCACAGTCAAGGGGACAGGCAGGAGGACCAAGTACAGCAAAGGACAGCCTGGGGGCCAGAGCAGGACCCATAGGGACGCCTAACCCAGTCTGCTCATAAGACCCCTGAGATCAACAGGCACTGGCTTGGTGACAGGTTAGAATGAAGTATCCCCACTATGCAAAGAGCAGAAGGCTAGAAATAGCCTGGCCCACGGGAAACCGACATTTTGTGTGATGTCCTCTGAGGTTCCTGGCGGTCTCGAGAGGTTGATGGAAAGTTGGGGACAGCTCAGAAATCTGGGATCCCACCCAGAACTGGGCACCCAGTTCCAGGCTGGCATGTGTCCTTAGAAGTCCTCATTCCAAGCCTTGGCTTCTGCATGGAGCACAGCTGGCTAGGGAGGGAGAGGTGGAGTGAGCCTGAAGTCAGGGAGGTTGGACCCTGGTCAGAACCCAGGTGAGGGAGATGGCGGCCCGGCCAAGGTTCTGGGATAGAAGAGGCGGGGGGAGGAATGAGGTAGCCAAGAGGTGCACAGCAAGAGTGACAGCAGATGGGACTCAGCCTCGGGGAGGGGGGGTTCCAAACATGGTCAGGGCAAAGATCTGAGCCCATCAGGAGAGCAGACGGACAGCAAGGAGAGCCAGTTCAGGGGGCCCAGGGCAGGGGCTTCGTGGGGCCCAGGGCAGGGGCTTCGTGGGGCCCAGGGCAGGGGCTTCGTGGGGCCCAGGGCAGGGGCTACGTGGGGCACATTCAGATGAGACAAGGGACGGACAGAGAGGAGAGGTCATGGGGGTATTGGTGGACATCTGGGTGGGAGCTAGGAATGGCAGTGGGGAAAGAACAGAGAAGACTGTGGTGGCTCGGAACTGTTTATAAATGTGTCTTTATATTCTGAGAACAGAGGAGAGCTAATGTGGTATGTCTGTGTGTGTGTGTGTGTGTGTGTGTCCAGCTCCAGAGGAGGAAGCTCCGACCACACAGGTGGCGCCCACCACAACTCCTGAGCCCCCTCCGAAGAAGCCACAACTAGGAGAGCTGACCGTGACAGATGCCACCCCCGACTCCCTGAGCCTCTCCTGGACAGTCCCCGAGGGACAGTTTGACCAGTTCGTGATCCAGTACAAGAACAGGGATGGGCAGCCCAAGGTGGTGCGGGTGCCAGGGCATGAGGACCAGGTCACCATCTCCGGCCTGGAGCCAGACCACAAGTACAAGATGAACCTGTACGGCATCCACAGCGGTCAGCGCGTGGGCCCCGTGTCTGTCACGGGGGTGACGGGTGAGCGGACTGTGGGAGCCCAGGGTGGGGTCCATAAAGGAGTGGAACCTGCTGTTCTTTGGAGACTAGTGACTAGGAAATAGTGGCCAAGGATTGGTCAGACCCACAGGTCTACGACCTGTCTCTCTGGGCAGGAGGGCTGTCGAGTCCGTGGCTAGGCTGGTAACTGTCCAGGTTCCCTTTGCTGACCCAGGAGCTTGAGCATGTTACACAGCTGTCAGATGACAGGGACACTGTTCCTCATGGAGAATCTCTAAACCGAGCCAGGAGCCCTGGTAGCTGTTTCTGCCTCCTTCCCAAGGCCTGAGGAACCTGCGGGTGACCCTGCTCACCTCTCTGTCCCCTTCTCAGCTGCAGAGGAAGAGCCCCCCAGCCCCACAGAGCCCAGCACAGAGGCCCCAGAGCCCACCGAGGAGGAGCCGCTCCTGGGACAGCTGACAGTGACAGGAGCCTCCCCAGACTCCCTGAGCCTCTCCTGGACCGTCCCCCAGGGAGACTTTGACTCCTTCACTGTGCAGTACAAGGACAGTGATGGGCGGCCCCAGCTAGTGCGTGTCGGAGGCCAGGAGAGGGAGGCCATCGTGAGAGACCTGGATCCTGGGCGCAAGTACAAGATGAACCTGTATGGGGTCCACGGGGGCCGTCGCGTGGGCCCCGTGTCCACCGTGGGCGTGACCGGTGAGTGTGAACTGGCCTCTCTGTTCGCTCTTCCCTTCTTCTCCAGCCCGGTTTCCCTCCTTCCTGTCTGCCCTCTCCTCCCCTCTCCCGTTCTTCCATGCTGTGCCTCTGGCCTCAAGTGCTGAGCTTCCGATCCCCTCACCCAGGCTAGAGTGAGGGTCCGTGCAGCTGTCCTCAGAGCTGTGTGTGCTTGTGGCCTGTCCTTCCCCACAGCCCCCTCCTCCTCACTGCAGAGTACCATCAGCCCCACATCTCTTCAACCCTGGCTGCCTCTCTGGTGACCTGGTGACTCATAAAATGCTCCATATTTGGACTACCTGGTCTGAATCTGCCTCTGACTGCACTATGTGGGTTTTTTTTAAAAAAAGATTTGTTTATTTATTTTATGTATGAGTACACTGTAGCTGTCTGTAGCTGTCTTCAGACACCAGAAGAGGGCATCAGATCTCATTGCAGATGGTTGTGAGCCACCATATGGTTGCTCGGATTTGAACTCAGGACCTTTGAAGAGCAATCAGTGTTCTCTACCACTGAGCCATCTCTCCAGCCTCCTATGTGGATTTTTAAAAAGCATTTTTTTTTTACTTCAGTGGCAGCTCCTGCAGCAGAGGGGCTTTCATGGTGACGTCTGCTCAGCCCCTGATTCTCATTTTTCCTGATGCTGAGACCCTTTAAACTTTGCTTTAAGAATTTACTTATAAGCCAGGCGGTGATGGCACACGCCTATAATCCCAGCACTCTGGGATTTCTGAGTTCGAGGCCAGCCTGGTCTACAGAGTGAGTTCCAGGACAGCCAGGGCTATACAGAGAAACCCTGACTCGAAAAAACCAAATCTAAAAACCCAATAAATAAATAAATAAATAAATAAATAAATAAATAAATGAATAAATAAAATAAAGAATTTACTTATAACCGGGTGGTGGTGGCGCACGCCTATAATCCCAGCACTCTGGGAGGCAGAGGCAGTTAGATTTCTGAGTTCCAGGCCAGCCTGGTCTACAGAGTGAGTTCCAGGACAGCCAGGGCTACACAGAGAAACCCTGTCTTGGGAAAAAAAAAAGAATTTATTTATTTATTTATTTAATGCAAGGGCTCTAATTGCATTGTATGCTGGCATGCTGGAAGAGGACATCAGACCCCATTAGAGACGGTTGTGAGCCACCATGTGGCTCAGAATTGAACTCAGGACCTCTGGGAGAGCAGCCAGTGCTCTGAACCACTGAGCCATCTCTCCAGCCCCTTTGTGATCCTTCATGTCCCAGTCATCCCAACTATAATTTGTTTTTGCTACTGTTTTTTACTTCTTTGGTTTTGTTTGGTTGGGTTTTTTTTTTTTTTTTTGGCTTGTCTGTTTTGTTTGTTTGTTTTTGTTTTTGAGACAGGGTTTTCTGTGTTGCTCTAGCTGTCCTGGAACGCTTTCTCTTTGTAGACCAGGCTAACCTTGAACTCACAGAGATCCTCCTGCCTCTGCCTCCTGAGTGCTGGGATTTAAGGCATGGGCTACCACCACCTGGCTAATTTTTGCTACTGTTATGGATCATAATGTAAATATTTTTGGAGGTCTGAATTTTAAAGTCAAACATATTTTGGAGATTTAATTGTCCAGAGACTTGGGCAGGGGTCGCGACCCACAGGTTGAGAACCACTGTGCTAAACACAGCGGGGAGGGGCTCTTGTGTATGTGCTGCCTGGGGCTGGAGCTACGGTTGGGTGGAGATTCAGCAGCCGCCTAGGAAGCTGTTTTGCAGCCTGAGGGCTGCCTGGTCCCCTCGGCTGGCTCTGCCTGCGTTCCTCAGCCTTCTTTGCTCCCCTGCAGCCTCCCTGAGCACAGAGCGCCCCCTAGAGCCCCGCCTGGGAGAGCTGGCTGCGGAAGAAGTGACGTCCAGTACCGTGCACCTGTCCTGGACTGTGGCCCGGGGCCCCTTCGACTCCTTCCTGGTCCAGTACAAGGACGCACAGGGGCAGCCCCAGACGGTGCCTGTGAGCGGAGACCTGGGTGAGGTCACCGTCTCCGGCTTGGAGCCGGCCCGCAAGTACAAGTTTCTACTCTTTGGACTCCAGGGTGGGAAGCGCCATGGCCCTGTCTCCACAGAAGCAAAGACTGGTGAGTGAGGGCCCGCAGCAGCGCCCCTGGTGGCAACTGTTGGAGTTTCCAGTTTCAGTGTCCCACGTCCCAAACCTTGGCGTTTGGTGACCGGTCTCTTTGTCGGATCTACCCAAACTCGTCCCTTCCCTCTGGTCCTTCTCCACGCTGTCTTCAGATCGAGGAAGGCACACTTGCCTCCTGTGCTGGAAGCTATTTTCTTCCCTAGCCCTGCCCGGTTACCCCCTCCAGACCACCAATCCAGAGCCCCGTTACCCCTCCAACTGTCTACTCTAAGAAGCCTCCTCTCCTCTCCAGTCTCCGACACAAAGCTCCTTCCTCGTCTTGGGGAGCTCACCGTGACAGACGTGACTCAAACCTCCGTTGGTCTCTCCTGGGCTGTTCCTGAGGGTGACTTCGACTCTTTCTTAGTCCAGTACAAGGACAGGGGCGGTCAGCTCCAGGTGGTGCCTGTAGCCGCAGACCTACGAGAGGTCACCATCCCCAGCCTGGAGCCCAACAGGAAATACAAGTTCCTGCTCTTTGGCCTTCTAGGCCGCAAACGGCTGGGCCCTGTCTCTGTGGAGGGCACCACAGGTGAGCCCGGGCCCTACCCCCACCCCCTGTACAGCTCCCAGACCCAGGGCCTCCCAGGGACTGATTATGTCTTCAGTCTGAGACTAAATGTCTTTTCAGCAAAGGCGAAATCTCTGCTTTTGGGCTGGGCAGGACATTGGCATTTTTATTCACACGGTTTCCTTCCTTTCTTGATGACTGCCAAGGGAAAACAGCTTTTAGACTTGGCTAACCTGGGTTCAAAGACCAGGCCCGGTCCTTGCCAGCCACATGGCTGCCTGACCTGCATGACCTCCTCACCTGCGTGACAAGTAGCCCCCTGCTCACCTGTGAGACCAGAAGCCCACTGTCTTCCTTCCTCCCAGCCCTAAGCCAGGAGATGGAAGGGAGACCTTGGCTGCAGATAGACTATGGAAAAATCTGGTGGTTCTGTGCCCATGACTCAGCCCCAAGGAAGGGGTGGAGTGGGCCCATGACCCTTACGGCACTCCCAGGTCCGTGACTCACCCCAGGCAGGCCTTGGGGCCTGGAGCCGTCAGATACCATAATTCTGCCCCACCAAACCCTCATTACATGGGCTCGTCCACGCATTGTCCGACATCTGCTACCCTCACGCTCCCACAGCAGGACCAGAAGGCCTGGCTGCGTGAGTCCTCGGGAGTCTGTCCCTGAGGCCACACGTGGACCCTTGCGGTCCCCTGAAGATGCTTACCTGAATCCTCCTACCCTCCCCTCAGCTCCCCTGGAGAAGACACCACAGCCCCGCCTCGGGGAACTGTCAGTGACAGAGGAGACCTCTGACTCCGTGCACCTCTCCTGGACAGTGGCCCAAGGTCCCTTTGACTCCTTTCTGGTCCAGTACAAAGACAGAGACGGGCAGCTCCAGACAGTGCCCGTGGCTGCAGATCAACAGGAGGTCACCATCGAGGGTCTGCAGCCAGGCAGGAAGTACAAGTTCCTGCTCTATGGGCTCTCTGGAGGAAAGCGCCTGGGTCCCATCTCTGCCTTGGGAGTGACAGGTGAGCCTGTCCTGCCTGGTCTGAGGACAAAGGAACTGACTGGAGTGGGCAGGGGGGAGGGGAAGGGGCCTTCCCAGAGCCAGAGGAGGGAGGGGCTGTGCCCACCCCACCCCAGGTGTTGATCAGTTTTTTGAAAGAATAGGAGGATCCAGGCCCAGCAGGAAGGACAGGCCTTGAGGATTCCCTGCTTTCCCCCTCAGCCCTGTCATCCCCCTCAGGGCTGCTTCCCAAGGCCCTGTTGCAGCCTCTTTATCTCCTCACAGAGCATAATGCACACCTCCCGTGCTAGGGAACCAGAGATGTTTTCTCAAATGGAAAATCACTGGAAATCCAATGGGGGGGCAGAGGCCACTGACACCCACCTCAGAAGGGCACATGGCTAGTGTGTCGTGCCAGGCACGTACACCCGGCTGGTGCCGCCTTCGGCTGCCCTCAGAAGGCTCTAAGGGTGGGGCCACTGCTGGGGGGGGGGGGGAGGTGATGTGCCCAGGGCTGGGAGAGGGGAAGTGAGTCGCTGTCCGGATATAGCGAGGGGCGGAGGAAGGACCGACAGGCAGGAGACCTTGGGGCCTCAGATCCTGGGTCTCAGAGAGGCCTCCTGGGGCACACTGCTAGAATGAATTCAACAACTGAAAGGTTCCAGAAGTTCCCCTTCTCCTCCCTTCCCTTGCACGGGCTGCTCTGCCAGGACTGTGAGGTGTCACCAGTCCCAAGCCAGCCTGGTCACCCTTCCTCTGAAGGACAAGATGGAAAGGCAGGGACCAGTGGCACCCCCACAAGGGTTCTGCTCTGGTGTCTCCCATGCAGCCTCGGGCGTGGACACCTCAGCACCAAACCCCACCGAGCCCCCTGAGGCTCCCTTCCTGGGGACTCTGGCAGTGACCGAGGCCACCCCGGACTCCCTGCGCCTCTCATGGGGCGTGGCCCGTGGCCCCTTTGACTCCTTCGTGGTCCAGTACCAGGACACAGAGGGGCAGCCCCAGGCTCTGCTTGTTGACGGAGACCAGGACAATGTCCTCATCTCGGGCCTGGAACCCAGCACTTCCTACAAGTTCTTCCTCTATGGCCTCCGTGAGGGCACACGCCATGGGCCTGTCTCTACAGAGGGCACCACAGGTGGGGCCAGGCCTGCACCGTCCTAGTCTGGGGTAGGAAGGGTGGAAAGTGGCATTCAGAAGTGGCTGCCACAGGGGAGGCATGAGGAGGCACCCAGAAAGAGTTGGGGCCTTCTGCCCTCCACTGCCCCTCCCTCCCCTCCCCCACTCCCATGTCAGTGTGTCTGTTCCTCACTAGCCCAACTTTACTGACCAGTAGGATCAGGATAAGATGACAAAGGGATACGCTCTAAGCCTTAGAACTGACATGCACCTATCTCCAAACCCTTTTCTCCCACCCGCTTCTCACAGATCCAGTTCCTGCTGGTCAGACCCTAGGGGACCCCGGGCCCCGCCTGTCCCAGCTTTCAGTGTCAGATGTGACCACCAGTTCTCTGCGGCTAAACTGGGAGGCCCCGCTTGGGGCCTTCGACTCTTTCATACTACGCTTTGGGGTCCCCTTACCGAGTACCCTGGAACCGCATCCTCGCCCTCTGCTCCAGCGAGAGCTCATGGTGCCAGGGGTGCGCCGCTCGGCCGTGCTTCGCGACCTGCGCCCCGGGACCCTGTACAGCCTCACTCTGTATGGGCTGCGTGGGCCACACAAGGCAGACAGCATCCAGGGCACTGCCCGCACGCTCAGCCCAGGTGAGGACCCGTGGGCACCAAGGAGAGGGCTTCGTGCTTTGCGGGGCGGGGCCCAGCATTAGTGTGCGTGTGGTGAGCAGAGGGGGGAGGGGTTGAGACACCTAGAGAGTGACATCTGTCCTGAGGAACCTACCAGAGAGAGATAACAGGCTTCTCTGGAGCCGGAGCAGCGGAGGAGCAAAGGCAGGAGCCGGCCTATCTGTGCCTTAGCCACTGTTCCCGTCTCTTATGACCTCAGTTCTGGAGAGCCCGCGGGACCTGCAATTCAGCGACATCGGGGAAACATCAGCCAAAGTCAACTGGGTGCCACCACCATCCAGGGTGGACAGCTTCAAAATCTCCTACCAGCTAGCAGACGGAGGTAAAGACCCCTTTCCCTCGTCACCCCCTTAGCTCCCCTCTCCTGCCCACCCCACCCCTGCACACTGCCCACTCTCGTGTGCAGTGAGAACGGCTCTGAGCTGTTCTCCGGCTTCGGCTTCGGCTATGTTTGCAGGAGAGCCACAGAGTGTGCAGGTGGACGGCCGGACCCAGAACCAGATCCTGCAGGGGCTGATTCCAGACACTCGCTACGAGGTGACTGTGGTCTCCGTCCGAGGCTTCGAGGAGAGTGAGCCTCTCACAGGCGTCTTCGCCACAGGTAAGAGAGCCAGCGCCCAGCACCAAGAGAGGGAGAGAAAGGGAAAGCAAGAACGGGGTAAGGGCGCAATGGGGGCAAAGGAGGCCCCGGGGCTCCACCTCCAATGAGGGAGGAGCCGGCGGGCTTCGGAGAGCTAAGGCTAGGAACGCCTCTGAGCTCCCGGTTCTTGCCTAGTGCCTGACGGTCCCACCCAGCTACAGGCATTGAACTTGACTGACGGATCTGCCCTTCTACACTGGAAACCGCCCCACAACCCGGTGGACAAATACAACGTCCAGGTCGCATCCCCTGGGGGTGAGCACGACCGAGCCTCCTCTAAAGAGGACTTGTTTGAGGCGGGGAGCGGGGTGCGGGCACAGGGTACCGCGCGGATGGATAGGAGCTGATGCCCCTGCCACTCCCAGCCCCGCCCCTTCAGGCCTCGGCCCCCGGCAGCGCTGTGGACTACCCACTGACGGACCTGGCGCTTGACACCAACTACACAGCCACCGTGCGTGGCCTCCGGGGTCCTAACTTCACCTCCCCAGCCAGCATCACCTTCACCACAGGTATAGCCCGGGAAGCGTGTGGGTCACAGGAGGCTGAAGGGAACAGATGTGGGCCTCATTCCCGTGTCTTCCCATCTTCCCCTTCCAGGATTAAAGCCCCCCCAGGACTTGGAGGCCAAGGAAGTGACTCCTCGCACGGCCCTGCTCACTTGGACTGCGCCTGACGTCCCACCCACAGGCTACCTGCTCAGCTTTGACACCCCTGGAGGACAGATTCAGGTACCCTATGCACTGGCCACCCTCGGCTTTCCGCGCGCGCGCGCGGCTAGATTTGGAGGTGCCACGCTGGCTCTCAGAGTCTCCATCTGGCCCCCTGCTGACCTGTCCCTCGTCTGTCTCCAGGAAATCCTGCTTCCAGCGGGCACCACCTCACACAGGCTCCTCCGCCTCTTCCCCTCCACCTTCTACAGCGCCCAGCTGCGGGCTGTTTGGGACGAGAGCCTCACACCGCCTGTGTCCACCTCCTTTACTACTGGTACTGGCTCTGGGGTTTGGGCTTCAGGGGCAGCTGGGGTCTGAGGTTCAGGAAGAGGACAGACAGACTCTCCGTCTCCTCTCCGCAGGTGGGCTGCGGATCCCCTTCCCCCGGGACTGTGGGGAGGAGCTGCAGAATGGGGCCAGCGCCTCAAAGACCACCACCATCTTCCTCAACGGCAACCGCGAGCGGCCTTTGGATGTGTTTTGTGACATGGAGACTGACGGAGGCGGTTGGCTGGTGGGTTCTGCTCAGAGCCCGGCTCCCTGCGCACACTGTGTAGCACAGGGGCTGACGCCCAGGAGCCAGAGGCTGACGCTGCCCTGCCTGATTTCCAGGTGTTCCAGCGCCGCATGGATGGACAGACGGACTTCTGGAGAGACTGGGAGGAATATGCCCATGGCTTTGGGAACATCTCCAGGGAATTCTGGCTGGGTCCGTGCCTCCCAGGGCTGGGGAGCCAGGGCAGGGGTGGGATGGCAGTCCAGTGGACCCCAGGGCTCTGACGAAGCATGCTCCACCCCAGGTAATGAGGCCCTGCACAGCCTGACCCAGGCTGGAGACTACTCGATGCGCGTGGACCTGCGGGCCGGCAAGGAAGCCGTGTTCGCCCAGTATGACTTCTTCCGCGTAGACTCCGCAAAGGAGAACTATCGCCTACACCTGGAGGGCTACCATGGGACTGCGGGTAAGTGTGGGCCTGGGTGGGGCGGGGCGGGGCGGGCATGGGGTGATCCTCACCACTCCCCCCCCCATGCCCTGCCAGGTGACTCCATGAGCTACCACAGCGGCAGTGTCTTTTCTGCCCGTGACCGAGACCCCAACAACTTGCTCATCTCCTGCGCTGTCTCCTATCGTGGGGCTTGGTGGTACAGGAACTGTCACTACGCCAACCTCAACGGGCTCTATGGGAGCACAGTGGATCACCAGGTGGGGACTGTGGGGGCCACAGGGCCCCGGGTTGGGATCTGGCTGACCTGGGCTGGAGGGGCTGCTGGGCTTATGCCTCGGAGGCTCAGCTGTGAAATGGGACAATCATGCCAGCCTTGCTGAAGAATCTTGACAAGACCGTTTATTAGTGGGTAGAGGGCGCCAGCTCAGGGATCACGGCGGGGGCGGGGGAATAGCTGGACCCTGGGAGTCATCTACAGGAGCATGTGGGGATGAACTGGGTGGCACTGATGTGGCATTGTCTTGACTCTCTTCACTTGACACCCCTTTCCTCAGGGAGTGAGCTGGTACCACTGGAAGGGCTTTGAGTTCTCCGTGCCCTTCACGGAAATGAAACTGAGACCGAGAAACTTCCAGGCCCCCACCAGGGCCACCTGAGCCTGCTGCCCACCTCACTCACACCCCGGTATGACTGCCGAGCACTGAGGGGTTGTGCCCAGAGGAGAGAAGAGCCAGTGTGCCTCTACTGTGCTCAGCTCACCGAGCAAGCCTTCTCTGCCACAATCTCACAGCACCATGTTTACAGGGGGGAGGGGAGGGGGACGGAGCAATAAAGGAGAAACTGAGGCACAAGGCTCGTCCTATCCTGTCAAGGATTTCTCGCCCTGGTCCTGGGGCGCCAGGTTTCTGGGCTGCAGCCGCACCTGGAAGGGAGGGATAATGAGATTGATGCCCGAATGAGGCAGGGGCTGCAGGGAAGGCAGGGCGCCACCTGCTGGCGGCAGCAGCGAGAAGGCCTGGAGCAGGCGGGCCAGCACCACAAAGAGCTCCAGCCGCGCCAGGGGCTCGCCCAGGCACACGCGCGCCCCGCAGCCAAAGGATGCTGTTCTGGGATTCCTGCCAGGTTCCAGGAAGCGATCTGTGGGTAGCAGACAGATAGCTAGAGAAGTCTGTCCCAGCAAAGGCCGGGCCTCCCCCACTCCCTTTCCTATCTGCCTCGTACCAGGCCAGAACTTGCTGGGCAGTTCCCAAACCATCTCATCCAGGTTGGCGCCTTGGATGTTGGGGATGATGATCGTATCCTTGGGGATGTCATAGCCCGAGATGCTGAGGGAAGGGTGGAGTTGGGAGCTGTCCGGAGCTCAGTGAGGCCTTCCTCTCTCGGCCCTTACCCGGGGAATCACCTGCTAGCCCTAGTTGCACGATGGGGCAAAGCCAGGGGCACCACGGGCCGCAGACGCAGCACCTCAGCGATAGTGGCCATGAGCAGAGGCAGCTGCATTCGGTCCTTGTACAGGAGCTGGGAACCCGGGCCCAGCTTGAGGTCTAATTCCTCCTGCAGTCGCTTCTGGATCTGACAAGGAGGGGCAAGGCTGGACTCTAGGGATCAGACTCTGCCCCGGTGGCTCACAGCTGCCCGGCCTGTGGCCCCTCCCTCCAGCCATCCCGCCGAGCCCAGAGCCCCCTCCCTCTGTGAGCACAGCCCAGGCCAAGCAGTCAGGAGCAGAGCCAGTGGACCAAGGCGCCGGAAGGAGCTGTCTTCTTCCCACAGTGCACCTCGGGGTGGTGAAGCAGGAAAGCCACGGCCCAGGAGAGCGTGCTGGCCGTGGTCTCGGTGCCACCAATGAAAAGATCCACCACGGACATGTGCACGTGACCCTCGTGGAGCAGCTGTCCGGTGTCTTTGCCTTGTCCCTGCTTCTCCACTCCCTGGAGCATGTAGCCAGTCATGTCTTTCCATTGGCCCGCCACCAGGCTGGCCTGCAGAGGCAGGGCAAGCTGAGAGTCTGGCTTGGGGAGGGAAGCCTGCCCAGCAGTGAGCAGTGATGGGGACCAGAGGAGCTGCTCCCCTGCAGCGCTCACCTTGTGCCGTTCCAGCTGCTGCTTTACCATGCGGTCCCTGTGCTCTTGTAACTGCTTCAGCTTCCAGAGGCCCGGATTGGGGAGGAACTGGGGCAGGAAGGGGAGTCAGCTGCGGGGTGGAGGCCGGCGGTCCCCCTTCCCCGCAGCCCGGGGGAGTCTGGGCTATAATGCCTCACCCTGAGAAGGGGAATGATACTCAAGATTTGGATGGACCAGTGGTTCCAGGCTCCCAACAGGTCCTGGACGCAGTCATAAATGGCTTGTACCTCAGTGCTGTCCTGCCGGAACAGGAGAGCACGCTTTGAGCTCAAGGCCCGCAGAGGGCCAGGAGGGGCTGAGGGGGGCCGAGGGGTGAGAGGGTAGCGCGGACCTTGTCTCCAAATGTGAGGCAGCAGATGATACTACAAGTGAGTAAAGAGAATTCCTTATGGATGGCCACGGGCGCGCCAGCCTGGGCTCTCATGCGCTGTGGGGGAGAGACGGGCTGCAGAGGCTGTGGGGACAGAGGGAGAGAGGGAAGCTGACCACCCCCCCCCTCAGGGTCAGGCCACAAGAGCCCACCCTCACCTCACAGAATTCCTGGGTCAGCTCTTCTACCAGAGGCTCCATGGTGTCTCGCATGCCCAGCATCAGGGCCGCGCGAGTGAGTTTCTTGTGGGCCTTCCACGTTAGCGAGTAATCCCCCAGGGACAGGTCCAAGTCCATCTTCCCTGCAGGAGCAATGGCAGGAAGACATGGTCACAACCCTCAGAGGAAACCAAAGGCCCTACCCACCTCCCAAAGTCCAGAAAGTACCAGGCAGATCTCTGTGAGTCTGAGACCAGCCTGGACTACAGAGTGAGTGTTTAGCCCAGCAAGGGCTATATAGTAAGACCTGATCTAGAAAAAGAAAAGGAGGAGGAGGAGGAGGAGGAGGAGGAGGAGGAGGAGGAGGAGGAGGACAGTAAAGACTCATCTCAAGCCCACACCTTACCATGTAGCATGTGGGGCCGGCCGGCAAAGTCCACCCACTTTTGGATCAAGGCCTCCTCAATGGTTTTCTTAGAGTTCAGCACCACCACATCTGAGGGGAAATGACATTTGAGGCGGGGAAGAATGGGTCACACAAAAACAGAAGACTAGCTTACCTTGCAGCCCCAAGCGGATCCTGTAGATGGGCCCAAGCTTCCGAGTGAGGCCAAGCAGGTAGACTGGGAGGTTGGGCTGTAGAAAGTGCAGAAACCCCGGGACCAGAGGTGGGAGGCGGAGGTGCCAGAGCCTCCACTGGTCCCACAGCCAGCGGGCGACAGCTAGCAGCAGCAGCAGCAGCAGCAGCAGCCCAGGGAGCGGCATGGCCCAACGTGTGTGCAGGGCACTGGTGTGGCCCTTTATAGCCCCCAGCTCCAGCCCTCTGTTCTGCTGTGGCTCTGACACTTCACTTCCGGTCCCTTCCTGTCCCACACGCAGAGCAGTGTGTTTTCAAATTGGCACAGTCCCATCGGCCTTGGAGTGTCTATGGATCAAAGATGGTGCCATCCATCAAGAAGAAAGAAACAAAGAAGACACAAACCCTTGACCTTTCCATATTGCAATCAGTTTCCTAACTCCACCTCAGGCATGTGGATGGAGAGGTTTGCCTGAGCCGGCCCCTCCTGCCACACCTCACCTTGGACGAGCTGAGTGGAGCGGATTTGTTCTAGAGAAAAGAAATGAACGCGGCGGTCTCTGTCCAGTCTGCCTTTTGGGTTTATCTCTAGTCTCAACAAGTATTTTACTGATGTCTATTACCGCTCCTGTTACTCTGTTTTTGTGATGCGAGGCCAGCCCCCACTGCCAGCTGCCTTCACAGCCCTGTGCCCTCTTTTGTTAGTTTTGATACAGAGCCTCACTAAGTCACCCAGGTGCCTTGAACTCACCGTGTAGCTCAGACGGGAGGGGACCTTGCATCTTCCTTCAGCCCCTCAAATAGCTGGGAAGGCAGACGTGAGTCACTTGGCTCCTTGTGCAATTCTTTGTTATTCTTCCCTTTGGTTTGAGGCCTGGATGGGGTTGGGGCGCGGCAGAGGGTGTTACGTGTGTGTACAGATGGTGCATGTGTGTGGAAACCAAAGATCAACCTCAGGCGGTCTGTCCAAGGGAAAAGACCCCTGAGCTTCCATTTTCCTGAACCTCCCTGATTCAGCCAGGCAAGCTGGCCACTGAGCCCCAGGAATCCTCCTGCCTCTACTTCACCATTTCTGGAGTGATAAACATGTACCACAGTCTAGAGAGGTGGTTCAGTGGTTAAGAGCACTGGCTGCTCTTGCTGAAGACCTGGGTTCAGTTCCTAGCACCTACGTGGCAACTCACTACCTACTGTTAACTCTAGTTCTGAAGTTCCAGTGCCCTCTTCTGGCCCCAGAGGGGTACTGCATATGCACATGGGGCACATACAGGTGTACAGATGGTTTTAGTTTTATTTACTTATTATATTTTATGTTGTATGCATGTACAAAAGTAAACAAACAAAAAACTATGTTCCACCACAACCACAACCAGACTTCTTCTTCCTCCTCCTCTTCTTCTTCTTCCTCCTCCTCCCCTCCTCTTCTTCCTCTTTCTTTTCTTCCTCCTCCTCCTCCTCCTCTTCTTCTTCTCCTCCTCCTCCTCTCTCTGACATAGGCCTCACTGTGTGGCTCTGAGTGGTCTTGATGTAGCCAAGGACGACCTCAAGGTGATCCCTCTGTCTCCTTCTCCAAGTGCTGGAACTACAGGCGTGCACTGCAAAGCCTGGCCTGGCGCCATCACTTACATGGCCTCTTTCAGTGTCGTAAACATGTAGAGTCAGGTGTGCTGGTGCTTGCCTATGGTCTCAGCACTGAGGTTGGCTTGGGCTACACTATTGAGGACTTGAAAGATGCAGGGGTATCTGGGTGGTGGTGGCGCACGCCTTTAATCCCAGCACTTGGGAGGCAGAGGCAGGCGGATTTCTGAGTTCGAGGCCAGCCTGGTCTACAGAGTGAGCTCTAGGACAGCCAGGGCTACACAGAGAAACCCTGTCTCGAAACCCCCCCCAAAAAAGTAAAAATAAAAAAGAGAGAGAGAAAGAAAGAAAGAAAGAAGCAGGGGTGGTGGTTCCCACCACATCTCCCTTTAACTCTCCTCTCCTAACTGGCCAGTGCAGAAGACAGATGGATCCTGGAGATGACAGTTGACTATCGGAAACTCAATCAGGTAGTAACTCCAATTACAGCTGCTGTACCAGATGTAGTTTGTTTACTTGAGCAGATTAACACATCTCCTGGTACCCGGTATGCAGCTATTGACCTGGCAAATGCCTTCTTCTCAGTACCTGTCCCTAAGGACCACCAGAAGCAACTGAAAGCATTCAGTTGGCAAGGCCAGCAGGATACCTTTACAGTTTTGCCTCAAGGATGTATTAACGCTCCTGCCCTGTGTCATAACTTAGTTAGCAGGGATCTTGATCGATTGTCTCTTCCACAAAATATCACATTGGTGCACTATATTGATGACATTATGCTGGTTGGACCAAGTGAGCAGGAAGTAGCAACCACATAGTGTATTGGAGGATGAGAAATAAATCCAACCAAAATTCAAGGAGCATCTACCTCAGAGAAATTCTTAGGAGTCCAGTGGTGTGAGACCCTACCTCAGAAGAAACAAGGCTCAGTGTTAGTGTTGCCAGTTAGAGGTCCCGGGTTCTACCCCACACCACACAAAAAGTGTTCAGAAGACAAAGAGCCCTGTTTTGGAACAAAGTGTACCAGATCCTACCTGCTTTGCCCTGCCCCCACCATGGCTGCCATTACCCACAGGCTATACCATACGCCATTGCCCCCATTCTTAATGAAGACACTTGGGTAGGTCTAAATGGCTTGCACATGTGCAGAGCTGCAAAGAGACAGAACAGGCTTCAGCAGGCTCCCAGGTACGCGTCTGTACCTTTAATTACTTGGCTATAATGACAACAACAACAACAAAATGACCAACTGGAACTGACTTAAAAAAAAAAAAAAAGCCTGGTCTACAGAGTGAGTTCCAGGAAGGACAGCCAGGGCTATACAGAGAAACCCTGTCTCGAAAAACCCAAACAAACAAACAAACAAAACCAACCAAACAAACAAAAAAGCTGAAAGCCCCCAAATCAGCACAGAAGTGAAGGGTCTCAGAGAACCTTGAGACTGGGAAAGGAGGAGACCCCAGCTACAACTGGATCCCTGCTCTGGAGGCTGACTTGGCGGTGCAGATGTAAGTCGTGGGACCTTGAAAGCAGAAGACCTGCCTTGTGCAACACCCAGAAGACCAGAGCTTCCCAGAGTCCCCGCACGAGGGGCAACTTAGAAAGCTGGAGTCTGTGGGTGTCCCTCGGAAAGTGCCTCTGCTTACCTCAGATACAAACTCCAGCAATGCTAAGTCCCAAATATGCTCTGCCCTGCTCCCAGCCTGCATTTCTTCTCCCTGCTTCAAACACCCTTGCTCTCTTTGTCCAACTACTGTACCTTCCAAACACACAGACAAGACACCGCATGTGCTGGCATGCCCCTGCAATTCCAGGGAAGCTGAGAATCAGGAGTTCAAGGCCAGCGTTGGCTGCATTAGACCAGTCTCAAAAAGTCAAAAAACAAAAACAAAAACCATTCAGGGATCTGGTGCAGCTGGCAGAGTGTTTACCTGGTATGAGCAAAGCCCTTGGGTTCGATTCCTAGCATTGCAAAATCCTTGGTGTCTTGACACATGCTATAATCTAGGCTCTCAAACATGCAGGAGCATCTATGTCTGAGGCCAGCCTGGGGTGTGTGAGACCCTGCTTCAACAAAACAAAGGAGAAAAACGTGTGACATATTCACACTCCGCTGGGACTCGCCTCACTGGTTTAAGCCCTGACATCTGACCTCCCCAGGGCACAGGGGCTACCTGGTCCCATTCTGTCCCCAGTGATGAGCTTCTGGCATAAGAGGCTGTGGCTTTGGGCAGAACAGGAGACAGGCTGTGGACCTCTGTGGGACGGTCAAATGGCAGATCTGTCTGACCTCAGTACATTTCCTTGGTAGAACTAGGTTGCCCTTGAACAACCAAAGGTGCCACCAGGGTGGAGCAAAGGCAGACAGACAGGGCGGGGAGGGTTGGCCCCGAGATGTGTTACCCCTTGAATATTCAAGAACAAACACAGGCAACCTTTGTCCTGTCTAAAATCGGTACCTGGATGATCACCATCAGACAGACCCGAAGGTTGCACAACTCCAGAAAAATTGCCTAATGCCACTGATAACAAGGTCAATAGGCTTGCAACAGGCCGTGACACAGTTCAAGCCACCAGACCCCAGGACTCCAATGACACGAGGCAGAGTTCATCAGTGGGTTAGAGATGAGAGATGCCCCTAAGAGACAGGTGACTGTGACGCCGGCCACAGGCGCTGAGGGTACAGGCTACTGGGCCCCAAGATGGCCTGAGTCCTAGGAAGACCTCAGGGAGTGCACTGGCTGGTTTGGGGTGTCAACTTGACACAAAATGGAGTTATTACAGAGAAAGGAGCTTCAGGTGAGGAAATGCCTCCATGAGATCCAGCTGGGAGGCATTTTCTCAATTAGTGATCAAGTGGAGAAGGGCCCCTGGTGGGTGGTGCCATCCTTGGGCTGGTTGTCTTCTCTAAGAAAGCAAGCTGAGCAAGCCAGGGGAAGCAAGCCAGTAAGAAACATCCCTCCACGGCCTCTGCATCAGCTCCTGCTTCCTGACCTGCTTGAGTTCCAGTCCTGACTTCCTTTGGTGATGAACAGCAGTGTGGAAGTATGAGCTGAATAAACCCTTTCCTCCCCAACTTGCTTCCTGGTCATGATGTTTGTGCAGGAATAGAAACCCTGACTAAGACAGGGAGGGTTCAGGCAGAGCTTCCCAGCCAAAGGGTCAGGCCTGCAAACCCTGGGTGGGTGGACTGCCGCACCTACAGACAGACACACAGGGGCACTTGATGTCCAAAGCTTTTATTTTATTCACTCGGTTAAGCAGAGCCCCTCATCCAGAGAGGCCTGAGCCTGGGCAAGCTCAGGGAGCCAGAGTCCTCCGCCCTCACACCTGGCACCCCTGGCTGCCGTATTCCTGCAGGAAGTCCTTGAGCTGGGCACAGGCTGCCCGCTGGCGGGTGCTCCTGCACAGGCGCTCAGAAGGCATCTCCTCGATCCAGCTATTTGAGTCCAACAAGTACTGGGGGCTGCAGGTGACATAGCGGGGGGTCAGGACAGAAACTCAAGACCCTTGGCTTTGGAGAGGCAGGGCTAGGTGCCTAGGGTCCAATCCCAAAGGAAGGTCACAGATCTGAGGGAGCAAGGGAGGGATGGGGTGACTCACTCTCCCTTGAGGTCAGTGGTGACCCCGTCCATCCCCATGATCAGGTACTCTTTGTTAGGCTCCAGACGAAGGCGGCAAGAGGACCGGACCAGGAAGTTGCGGGTCTGACCTGTGGAGGCCTTGGCATCCTTTGCTGAGGGAATAAAGAGACATAGCCATCAGAGGAGAAGAAAAGGCCAGGAGAAACCCAGGGCAAGACTCTAGATCATGCAGTTTAACCCACTCTGCTCCCAATGGAAGTTGTCGTTGTTTATGAACAAGCCCGGGCTCCCAAAGGGGGGGGGGGGCAGGGAGATGGGAGGATGGGGGTGGGATTCACATTCAGACTGTGAGTTTTCCAGATTCCAGGAGGCCCCACACCCAGACCTCAGCCCCCACACTCCCCTCCCCACCCCCACCCCGAACGCCCGCTTCTCCTTCCTACTGAAATGCAGGACTTGGGTGATCTTGGTCTCAAAGAGGCGGAAGGCAGCTCTGCCATCTTCTCGAAGAACCTTGACCTGGAAGCCTGGGGGTGGGGGGAAGGCAGTCAAGGGGGAAGGCAGTCAGGGGGGAAGGCAGTCAGGGGGGAAGGCAGTCAGGGGGGAAGGCAGTCAGGGGGGAAGGCAGTAGGGGGGGAAGGCAGTCAGAGGGGAAGGCAGTCAGGGGGGAAGGCAGTCAGGGGGAAAGGCAGTCAGGGGGGAAGGCAGTCAGGGGGGAAGGCAGTAGGGGGGGAAGGCAGTCAGGGGGGAAGGCAGTGGGGGGGGAAGGCAGTAGGGGGGGAAGGCAGTCAGGGGGGAAGGCAGTCAGGGGGGAAGGCAGTGGGGGGGGAAGGCAGTAGGGGGGGAAGGCAGTAGGGGGGGAAGGTAGTCAGGGGGGAAGGCAGTCAGGGGGAAGGCAGTGGGGGGGGGAAGGCAGTAGGGGGGGAAGGCAGTCAGGGGGGAAGGCAGTCAGGGGGGAAGGCAGTCAGGGGGGAAGGCAGTGGGGGGGGGAAGGCAGTGGGGGGGGGGGAAGGCAGTGGGGGGGGGAAGGCAGTCGGGGGGGGGGAAGGCAGTGGGGGGGAAGGCAGTGGGGGGGGGGAAGGCAGTCGGCGGGGAAGGCAGTGGGGGGGGGAAGGCAGTCGGGGGGGGGGGGAAGGCAGTAGGGGGGGGAAGGCAGTAGGGGGGGAAGGCAGTCAGGGGGGAAGGCAGTCAGGGGGGAAGGCAGTAGGGGGGGAAGGCAGTCAGGGCAAAGCCCAAGGCCACAGGTGGGGGTCAGGGAAGAGCAGGCAACCCGAGGCTGAGGGGAACTGACCGTACTCCACGCGGGGATAATAGCAGGCGAACTTCATGCGGTAGCCATCCTTGTCCTCCACCCCTCGCTCCAGTGACCGTCGCTGTCGAGGACACTTCCCTGCAGTCAAGGATCAGATGAGATGAGCTCGCCCTCCCGGTCGGTTCCCCAGCCCCTCCCCCGGGTCTGTCCTCACCCTCTGCGCACTGGCAGACATCTGCCGAGCACAAGGTGGACAGGAGCTTGCTCTTGGTGGGCGCAGCATAAAACACGGAACACTTGTGATCTGGAGAGGGGAAGGGCGACATGAAGGTCTCACGGAGCGCGGGCGACCCTGCCCCTGGAGTCCCTGATGAGAGGCCCAACCCCTACAGTCTTGCTTGCTCACCGGGGCTGTAGTAGTCATACAGGACAGCGGTGGCCGGCTGCACCAGCCCCACGGCCACCTCCTGCAAGGCTCCAAAGCCCACACACTCCCGGGTGGTCGGGACCTGGCCCCAGGATGAAAGGAAGGCTGCTCAGGGCCAGGCCCACGGCGGCCTTCACCTGCCTTGCCAGGCTTGCTCACCACGGCCTTATCTCCAGCATCTTTCGTGCTGTCACCTTCCTGACACTAGACTCAAAATCTGGTCCCCAAGGTCTCTGATGACCTCACTGCCAACAGGGCGACCTTGTCCCAGGACCTCTGTGGAGTGTCGCTGCAGGCACACAGTCCTGCGAGATCCTCGGGGATGTGAGTCAGCCTTTGACTCGACCCTGCCTCCCCAGCTCCCGCCAGGCTGAGCTCACCCCGGGCCACGCAGTGTCGTGTGTGTGTGTGTGTGTGTGTGTGTGTGTGTGTGTGTGTGTGTGTGTGTGAGGCCCTGTGAGTTCTCCAAGGCTCTCTGCCTCCCAGCCACGACTCGCCCTCGTCACCTGCTACCACATCTGACCCTTACCACATGGACTCAAGGGCCCAGGGCCGTGGTGTCCCCTCCTGTGAAACTTCCCTCTACTCACCGAGTCGAAGTACAGCAGGACGTGGGGCCCGTCGGTCTCAAAGTGACTCACATAACGGTCAGAGAGGGAGGTCAGCTGCAGGGAAGGGAGGTAGCCACAGGTCAGGGACCCTGGTCATTGTACCACCGGGTTTGACACTTGGGGTTGCTACAAAGAGGGGGCAGGGATCCTAAGGGTGTAGAGGTGGCTGAGGGTGACTGTACCTTCTCCAGGTCGGCCCTCAGGGCATGGAATCCACTCAGGAGGGTGATGTCTGCGATGGCCATGCCAGACAGCCCCAGCTTGCCATTCCGCCTTCAGGGAGGAGGGGCGGCAGCTGTATAGACTGGACTGTGCCACACCTGGGAGCCCCGCCCAGTCTCTTCCCTCCGCCTTCCTCCCCCAGAGCTGCTGGCACCCACCAGATACACACGGAGTACTGCACTCTGGACTCCTGCTCTTCTGCCACCTTGGGGGCCTCCCTCCTGCGGCGGCTCCGACGACCCTCAAACAGCTGCAGGGGCGTCACGGGCCGTGAGTGGACGCTGGGGTCATCGGCGGCTGCCATGTCATAGTCTTCGTCTTCGTAGTCTTCGTAGGCTTCCCCTGTGCAGGGCAGTGGTGAGGAGGCAGACGGCCCTGTCAGCCCTGCAGGGTCGGTCAGGGCCCCGCCCCGGCCTTACTTGTGTATTCCACATAGCCTGTGACCGTCACTTCTATCTGAAGGTCCTGGCAGGTCGTGTTCTTCATGTTCAGGACGTTGTAGGTACGAAGGATCTGACTCGGTCAGCGATGAAGTGAGAACACAGGACACACATGGCACAGACTTGAAGGGGTGTCCTGGGCTGAAGGATCCACAGCCCCAACTTCTCCCTCCCGCCATCCCCACCCCAGTGAATAGCATCAGCAGCACTGGGTACTGAGGAGTAGTGAGGAGGCGGGGCCAGCCTGGGAAAGCTGGATGTGGCTCCCCTCATAGCCTGGGCTCACATCAGCGAAGAGGACTTTGGGCCACTGATTTGGGGCCATGCAGGCAGTGATAGGAGAGTTAGTGTGACAGGAGCCAGAGCCACCTGGCCAAAGGAGGGAGGCTACCAGGACACCTCCTGAGACACAGGCGAGATGTGAGCCTCATAGGTGGGAGGGGTTCCTGGGTCAAATGGTATATAGGAAGAAATGGGTCATGGGGACCCATGTCCGAGGTACTCGGGATATGGGACAAGCCTGGGCTGAGAACCAGGCTGTGGAGCTGAAGGAGACAGCAGATACCCAGAAATGGAGGGAAACCAGACCAGGGTGAAGATGGAGGCTCAGGAAAGGAAGAGGGGACACCAAGCCAGAGATAGCCTCCTCCTCCCCAACACACAAAAGTCCCAGTCAAGGCTCAGCTACCGACCCCACTGCCCATGCCTACCCCTGAACCCCCACACCCCCACTCCACCTCCTCACACCCCACTGCCCTACCTCAGCCAATTCTGGTACCCCATGTCCAGCACCCCATCCCTACCCCAGCACCCTTTACCCCCTTACCCCCACTGCCACTACACCCTGCTGCCCCCTGCCCATATCCCACCCCAACACCCCCTCCCTCCCCCACCCCAACATCCCTTTCCTCCCCCACCCCTGCATCCCCTCTCTACCCTACCCCTGCACCCCACTCCCCTCACCTTCAAGGTGCCTTTGCTGTTTCCTCCCACCTTCACACTGATTGTGCTGCCCAGAGAGAACTGCCAGGAGGGAGAGGAGGGCAGGTCAGAGGGCACAGGGAGCGCACCAGGTGTCAAGTAACAATGAAATGCTTTCACAGTTGTGATCACCACAACCTGAGGAACTGTATTAAAGGGCCACTGCGTTAAGAAGACTGAGAACCAGCTGGGCAGTAGTGGCGCACGCCTGTAATCCTAGAGCTCTGGGAGGCAGAGGCAGGAGGATTTCTGAGTTCAAGGCCAGCCTGGTCTACAGAGTGAGTTCCAGAACAGCCAGGGCTATACAGAGAAACCCTGTCTCAGGGGGGAAAAAACAAAAAGGTTGAGACCCACTGGCCTAGACCCTGGTGTGGACTCTATAGACATAATGTTTTACAGATGAGGGAAGGAGAGCCCAGAGGTTTGACCACACGGCCAGAAGAAAGTCAGTTTCCCCAGGGCACCCTCAGAAGAGGGCTGAACTGGGTGTTGACCTGGCCCAGACGCCCCCAGCATCCCATCAGGGAGGGAGGACGTCACCTTCAGCTCCTCCTCCAGACCCTTGACTTGATGGTTGTTCAGGTGGAGCACGTGGGACTTGAACCCGTTGCGGCCCGTGGAGCTGAGAGTCACGTTGAGTGCCTTCTCCTCGGTGGTGTGTGAAGCGATCCAGTATGCAGACAGGGCGTCCAGGGTGACCACGGTGTCCTAAGGAGGTCAGGGCAGGAGTCGGGCGCTTGGTCTCAGAACCCCCTTCCCAGGGCTGTGGCCGCCCCTACCTGGGTACTGCGGAATCCCCCTTGGAAGCTTCCCTGGTGGGTGAGCCAGGATGCGGCCTTGTCGGCCATTTCTCCCTTTCCCTCCCGCAGCAGCAGGTGGAGCAGGCCGTAGGCCGTGGTTTCGATCCACAGGGCTGGGGCCTGGGGCACAGGGTCTGATGGGCCACGGGGGGCTGGGGTGGGCGACACAACGTTGTCCTGGGAGCCGATGGCTAAGCCCCAGTAGAGGTTTTCTGGAAGGGAGGGAATGCGTATTGAAGGAGGAGACTGCTGGTGAGGAGCTGAGAGCCGGACTCTCGGGCGCCACATCAGCCGCCCCTGCTTCCGCTCCACGTGAGAGACCCTTTCTCTTCCGGCCTGTTCAGGCATCCCAAGGGCCCCATGTCCTCACCCCCTGTTTCCTCGGCCATGGCCATCAGGCTGTTGTGGGCAACATTCCGCAGGTCCTCCGAGGCCTTGGTCAGCGTCAGGGCATAGGCTGTGATGGCGGCTGCGTGGGCACCCAGGAGCCCAGCACTCGCCTTCTGCCCCAAGAACGAGTGTGCCTTGGCGATGGAGGCTTCCTAGGAGAGAGCAGAGGCCTGGGCCTGCATGCCCTGGCTCCCGGGAAGAGCTGGCCGGGCAGGAAGGGCAGACCGCGGCATCCTTACCACTCTGTTCTTCAGCTGCTGCGCATTCTCGTCCTGGAAGACGGCCAGCCCGTGGTGAAGGGCAATGACCACGAAGGCGGTGAGTGCCACCGTCTCGTCGGCTCCCACCAAGCCCCCCTAGTGAGGAGAGACGGAGACTGTCAGAGCTGTGAGGAGCCCGGCCTCGGTGTGACACCCCCACCGAGCCTCTGGCTCGTTTCGCACCTGCATGCCTCTGTGGATGACCGGACACGGGTCGTGGAAGGAGCCGTCACCTAGCTGCTGGCCCAGCAGCCAGCCTGCCGTCTCCTGCAGCTTCTCAGGGGAGTCGCCCACCTGATCCTGGGCCAAACTCAGAATCTTCAGCACAAATGCAGTGAGCCTAGAGCGGAGGGGTGGCTGGAGACAGTGCTGGTCTCTCTGGAGACCTAGCTTGTGGCGTTTTGCTCTCCGGCTGCCCTAAACCTGCCCCAGCCTCACCAGGTGCTGCTGTCCCTGTGTAACCACGCCCCAAAGGAGCCATCTTTCTTCCGAAACTGTTGGATCCGCATGTGGCCTGGGAAGGAAGAGGTGCCGAGGTTCCTTCTTTCCTGCTGTCTGTGCCTGGGCGGTACCCCCAGCACCACCCCCTCCAGTCCGGCTCCCTCGGCTCCTGGCCGCCCTTCCTGCCCTCCCTCAGCTCCTGGCCGCCCTTCCTGCCCTCCCTCGCTCTGACTCCTGCTGTCCCTGAACCCGGAACCTTTCTGGATCAGATCCTCAGCATGGTCCTTTGTCTCGGGGGGCAGTCTGCTCCACTGCTCTGTCCTGTCCAGGTAGTGGGAAGCAGTCAAGGTAGGGGCCAAATAGACCATGGTTTGTTCTGCGCAGCCCCGGGGAAGCCTCAGGAGGGAGGCCACGCCTCCTGGGGACAAGGCGCCTTCAGAGCCCAAAGTCTCCAAGGGTTCAGAGGCTAAAGGACAGAGAAGTTGTAGATGAGACTAGGTCAAGCACCCAGCACCAGAAGACTAGAACAGGGCTCCAGGGGCTCCAGGTGAACGCAGGTGCTCACGGGAAGGTCTGGACTGGATGCCCACCTGTGACCCTGACGAAGCTGCTGAAGTCTCCATCAGGGATGATGTTGGGATCGGAGCTGCCAGGTATTTCCAGACTCCGACCTCGGTTATCTAGGCAGAGGGGAGGAGCTGGTGGGCAGGCCCATGTGCCCCAGAACTCCCCTCAGGGACTGGAGGCTGGGGCGGGAGGCACTCACTTAGGGGGTCGAGGTTGTAGACCATCTCTTCTCTGTGGATGGCCCCTTCCTTCTGTCTCAAATGAAGAACAGAGTGGAGGGTTAGTCAGGGCTACACCCTCGCCTCCTGGGTAGGCACCCCTGGGTCTTAGCATGTGAACCTCATAGACAGAAACAGGGACACATGAACGAGGTCCTGGACTTAACCCCCATGACCACAAAGATAAAATAAAGGAGAACAAACCATTTCAGATATGGATGGGTGTGGCAGTGAGTGACTGTAGTGCCAGTAATTCAGAAGGCGGGGAGAGTGGGGGGGATTACTGAATGTTCAGGGCTAGCCTGGACTACAGAGTGAGTTTGAGGTAAGCCTGGGCTGCATAGCTAGCTTCTGTCTCAGTAGAAGTGAACAACTTCAGAGTCACAGTTGAGCCACAATAGTGGATTGTAAGTTTATCCATGCACTGGGTCTGAGTGCAGAGCCACTGCCGACCAAAGGAATGCTAAATGGCTGGGGGGTGGGGGGCTAGTCTTCCTGGTGGTCACTCACCTCAATTTGGAGAATCTTAGACACAGCATCCCCTAGATCAAAAGACCCTCGAGCCACCACTTTCAGGGACACGCTGGCAGCAGCTGTGGGTACCACGGAGAAGGCCACAGGCCGGGCAGAGCCCGCAGGCACCGACACCTGCTGGGCCAGCATCCCACCACCAGCCAGACACAGTCCCTCCACTGGGGACACATGGACACTCACCTGGGGACAGGAAAACAGGGATGACCAGCGAGCCCACCTGACTGCCCCTGGCTGCACCCCTCCTTACCCCGCCCCACCCCTGATGTTCAGGCTCCCGTGGGGTCTCACAGTCACGTCCTCGGTCAGATAGTTATAGAGAACAGGCCGTAACTCAAGCTGCTCAAAGCGGCGGACGGAGACGGGCAGGCGCAGGTGCAGGTGGAATGCTCGGAACACGCGGACACGAGTGGGCTTGGCCACACACAGGCCTGCAGACAGGGAGATGGGGCAGGGACAGAGACAGACCTCAGACCACAGGTCTCTGGCTGAATGCTCACCAGGGAAGATTTTCCCAGCTCCATGGGCTTCTCTCCCCCCCCCTACCCCCCCCCCCCCCCCCCCCCCCCCGTGCAGGGAGCAGGGTCAGAGGGTGAGGAGAGTCCCAGGCTGCACCACCTCACCTTTGCTTCTGGACAGGCTCACACCATGAATCTCCCATGTGGTCAGAGAGTCAGGGAGCCACACTGTCAACCTGTGGGGGGAGGGGTGCAGAGAAGCCCTGTCACTCACAGGACTGTCCCCAGAGACCCGGTCCAGAGGCAAGATTGGGCACGCCAGGCCCTCACAGCTTGGAGCGGTCCACGGGTTCCACTCTCCAGAGCCAGTTCTCTGGGAAGAAGCTGCGCACGAGAACGTCGTCTTCATCTATCAGGTCCTCCTCCTGCAGCACCTCCTGGGCTGGGGACGGTGGCAGCAGTGAGGAGGGAGTGCCCTCTCAGGCGCCACGGCCCACCTCTCGCTTCCCCTGGCTGCTCACCTCGGGCAAGGCCCGCCTGGCTCCTGGTCTGGTTCCTACGGAGGTCCTCCGCGAACTTGCAACAGGACAGGAAGGGCTCCCGGCAGGCCAGCTGAGGCACGCGGGCTGCCCGCTGCTCACAGGTACGCGCCATGGGCAGCTTCGTGATCCCATCTTGACAGCAGCGCCTGGTGTCTGGAGAAGAATACTGGCCCACTGCAGGCCAGGGGAGGCTGGGCCGCTGGGAGAGACTGAAGCCTCTGCCCTGTCAACCCCCAGAACCACCAACCCAACCCGTGCTTAGAGAGTAGTCAGTGGGCAACCGACTGCACCAGCCGGCCTCGACCTTCAGCCCTAGGCTTCCTCAACTGGTGGAGGGGTCTGTCTGCAGAAGGCAGAAAAGCGAACCCCACCCTGGCCCCGGACATGGCTCCCAGTGTACCAAGGGCACCCACAACCTACACTTCTCACTGATAGCCTTCTGGAAGTTAACGTTTCTCTTTTGCCGACTTTTCTTCTCCTTGGGACAGCTCAGGTCTGGTGGAGGGCAAGAGTAGTCAAGTCACAGGGAGCTCAGCCTCCCTCCTTCCCAATCCCTCAGCCCTGCCTTGCCCCTGAATCTGCCATATACACACTCACACACACTCAGATACTCATACAGACACACACAGATATACACAAATACAGACACACTCACACACAGAGATACACACACATTTATGCAGACACACAGACACACACACAGACACAGATACACAGACACACACACACACACTTCGTCTGCTCCTTTGTCCGCCCCCACTCACCCCATTCTTACCCTCTCTGGTTTGAGTTAGTCGGTCACCATCAGAAAAGGCCAGCCCAGCAGCCTGGAACACCTGAAGGGCATCATCTCCGCCTCCAGGACCACAGCCAAGGTTGTAGCTGTTTATTACTTCAGAGACCTAGCAGGATAAGGCGGGAGATGCTGGGAGACCTGAGCAGCCGAGGAGCAGGATCTGCCACTCAAAGATAAGAGATGGGCGTGGGGGACCAAGGACATCTAGGACCCAGGGAAGGCTGGGAAGAGCCTATAGGGACTGAGACTGGAGAACTAAGAACCAGAGCTTAAAGGAGGAGGAGAAGGAGGAAGAAGAGGAAGAGGAGGAAGAGGAGGAGAGGGACACATGGAGAAGGCTTGGCAAACCTTGCTCATGTCGAGGGGTTTGTGAGACCGGCCACCCACGGCATACAGAGCCGTGTCCACAGCTCCCAGGGCCACCAGGGCTTCAGAGTCCGTCTGAAGCTGGAGCTTCATGCTCTCCCCGTTACGATACTCCTTGGCTCCATCCACCTTCAGTTCCAGCTGACAGGAATGGGGAGAAAAGGGCAATCAGCACATGGAGAGGGGCTGGGGACATGAGTCAGTAACCCCCAGAATCCAGGTAGGCAGGAGGGCATGCCTGTAATTCCAGCCTGGAAAGGCGGAGACAGGGTCCCCAGAGCAAGGCGGTTACAAGATGAGGTTTATCAGTGAGCTCTAGGCTTGACTGAGAGAAACTACCCAATGCCTAAGGCCAAAGAGTGAACCAGATGCTCCCCAGCTCTGTACAAGCATATGTACCTGAGCTTGTGACCCCATGCAGTGTGCAAAAGATGCATACACACATGCCCATTCCACATGCATGAAAATGAAAAAAGAAAAAGAGTAAACTCTCACCTCCAGCCCCATGCACACTCTGAACCCCTGGATGCGTATGCACGTGCACACACACAGACACACATTCACACACACAAGTGCACAAGTGCACATGCATAGGCAAGCACGCATGCACTTGCCCCACACACATGCAAGCACACATGCATTTGAGCACACACATGCACATACACATGCAAATGAATATTCATGCCACACAAACACACATATGCATGCACACATACAAGCACACATGCATGCACCCCACACACATGCAAGCATGCATGCATTCGAGCATACATATGTACACAGACATGCATGTGCATGTGTGCACACACATGCAAATGAATATTCATGCACACATGCAAGCACACATACATTTGCCCCACACACATGCAAGCACACATGCATATGCCCCAAACACATGCAAGCACACGTGCATTTGAGCACACATGTGTACATACACATGCATGCACACATGCGTGCACGCACACACACACTCACACACACACACACACACACACACACACGCACAGAGCCCACACCGCCTCTCCAGACCCAGTCACCTTGCCCTCACAGTCCCCGGGCTGGACATTGATGAGTAGGGAGTTCGCCACTGGGAGGCCTTGGTGATAGAAGTAAGCCACGACGTAGAAAGCGGGAGCCATGGAATGGTCCACCAACACGGACACGGATGTCAGCGTCCTCCTGGGCTCCCGACTCACAGCCATGATCTGGCCTCTGGAGACAATCTGGGCCAAGGGGAGGCCGTGAGAGGCTTCCTGCTTGGATATACCCTGCCCCAGCCCTACACCCAGCACTCCTGTACCTCAAGCCCACATACCATGTAGTAGTAATGAGAGAAGGCAGGCTCATGGATGCCCACAGTTCGAAGGTTCAGGATGAAGGTGTCCCCGACACGAGGGGACCGGGGGTCTAGTGGCTCAATGGACAGAAAGCCAGCGCCTCTTGAAAGCGGGGCCTGCACAGTGAGCCTGGCTACGGCTGGGTAGAGGGAGCCCGCAGACACCTGGAGGGAGGGCGTGAGGCAGGGTCTATGCCAAGGACCGGAATATGCCATCCCTCCTCCCAGCTCCACTCAGGGAACAGCCCTGCCCCCTCCCTGTCCCCGACACCCCCCCACTTCCCCCCCAGAAGCACTACCAAGAGCCTGAGTTCTGTGATGGTGGGCGGGACGTGGATGGAAATGCTGACTTGGCCGATCCCATTGGTGTTCTGTTCAACGTCGAGGACTTTCGAGTCAGAGCCAGACACCAATGTGGCAGAGACTTTGACAGGAACGTCAGAGGCTTCAGAGCCTGACATTTCTCGGACCAGAGCCTGGAGGAGACCGTCAGAAAGGGGCATCATCAAGGCTGTGTGGCCCACGCCCTCTCCCCTACAGCCCTGCCCCTCCAAGAGGAACCTGCAGCAGGAAGGGGGCCCCGGGCACAAGATGCTGCTTGGTGCGGCTGAGATCCAAGGAGAAGGCCGAAGACACGAAGCGCCAGGATGTGAGCTCCGCCTCCTCCATCTCTCCTCCTGCACGACAGAGGGCAGAGAGGGAGCACAGAGCCCAGGGAAAAGGAGACAGGAGCTGGTGTGCACGTGTCTATCAGGTGGCGAGCCAGATGGAGAGTGATTGGGAACAGTTAAATAAAAGGAGACAGGAAACGTCAGGACGGTGCTGGGGACCGGGGTCTGTGTCTGTCAGCGTCAGGAGCTGTACTGGATGGTGAGGACGAGGAGCTGGCTATGGTCATTTGCATTTTTATTATTTTTTTCGTTTTATTATTTTTTATTATTTTATTCGAAAATAAAAATATTCATTTATTTTATTTATATGAGTACACTGTAGCTGTCTTCAGACACACCAGAAGAGGGTGTCATATCCCATTACAGATCAGGACCTCTAGAAGAACAGTCAGTGCTCTTTTTTTTTTTTTTTTTCAAGACAGGGTTTCTCTGTGTAGCCCTGGCTGTCCTGGAACTCACTCTGTAGACCAGGCTGGCCTCGAACTCAGAAATCCACCTGCCTCTGCCTCCCAGAGTGCTGGGATTACAGGCGTGCGCCACCACCACCCAGCTACAGTCAGTGCTCTTAACCGCTGAGCCATCTCTCCAGCCCAGTCATTTGCATTTTTTTTTTTTTAAATATGGAACGCTTCACGAATTTGTGTGTCATCCTTGGGCAGGGGCCATGCAAATCTTCTCTGTATCCTTCCAATTTTAGTATATGCGCTGCCGAAGCGAGCATGTCATTTGCATTTTTAAACTGCCCCCTCAGCACCCTCAAGGGCTGAGGTGCCCGCAGAGGGAAGCCACCCACCTGGGGACTCGATGATGGCTGCGGCAGCGTACAGACGCAGCCCTTCCAGGTCTCCGACCCCAATGTTGATTTTATCCAGGGCAGCCTGGAACTGGTCCTTTGAGATGGAAATGTGAGTCTGGCCTTCCACCAACTGAAGACGAGAAAAGGCCACCGTGAGTGGGGCTGGAGCCCCCACCTCCCCTTGTCACCCCCTTGACCACTACCCTACCTTGGTCTGGGTCTCTAGGCCCCGAAGGAAAGTCCTCTTCCCGTGCTCATCCATGAGTGCGAACCGTGTGTATGCCACGCCCTGCACGGGCTTCCCATAGATGTACCTGTTGCCACGGGGAGACAGGAGGAGCACTGAGGGCTGCGATGATGACTCAGTCGGGAAAGTGTTGCCACGCAAGCACAAAGACCTGAGTTCGAGGCCCCAGGGCCCCTGTAGAAATGCCTGGAGGTGTGGCAGAGTCCACTCATAATCCCAAAGTGCGCATGGAGACAGGAGGGCTCTGAGGGCTGCCTGGACAGCCAGCTTAGCCCAGTCAGTGAGTTCCAGGGCAATGAGAGACTGTGTCTCCAAGGAGGACACCCGAGACTGTTCTCTAGCCTACACACACACACACACACACACACACACACACACCTGCTCACACAGATACACGAGTGCACATCTTTAATCCCAGCACTCAAGAGGCAGATAGATCCCTGTGAGTTCAAGGCCAGACAGGCCCACATGGTGAGTATACAGTGGGCATGAGACTCTGTCTCAAAAAAACCTCAAATAAAAGAGGAAGAAAGAGGAAAGCCAAGGGTGTGAGGAAAATGGGCTTTGCAAAGACAGGGGTCAGGGGCCTGGCTACCTGGCCTGGATGTCTAATTGGATTTCATCACGGTCGCTGGGCACTGTCAGGATATATGGCTTCCAAGGAGTAATCTTCACCTCGAAGTTGGGAAGGACTGAGTAAGGGTGAAAAGATGGGTGGGCCAGGTACTAGAGACAGGGTCCTCCAGAACTTCCTCCCCACAGGCCCGCCCGCCTCACCCTCGTCTCACCCCGTACTTCAGCATTTACCGTATTTCTTCACTTCAAAGTGGGTGCTCCTATTGGACTCCAGGCCATCCGAGAACCTAGCTGAGATCTTCCAGGTTCCCGGCCTGAGAATGGACAAGGGAGGGAGTTGAACTACCCACCCACAGACAGCCATGGAGAGTGTGTCCAGGCTACCCACCCATAGACAACTATGACCTGAGTGAGTCCAGGCTACCCACTCACAGACAGCTATGGTCTCAGTCCTCCAGAAGAAAGTCGTGGTTTGACCTGAGGTCTGGGAGGGGCAGGGTCAAAACATTGGGAATGTGCCTCTGTCTGTCAGAGGTGGCAGACAGTACCCAGGGAAGCTGGACTTGGGGTGGTACAGATAAAGGGGTATCCTGGGGTAAGGGAGCTCACTCTGAGATGTCTGGAATGACGAAGTCATCTTGGAAGATGGATGTGGGGGCAAATACCTCCTTCTTGCGAACACGGAGGCCATGGGAGTTCTGCAAGGGGAGTCAGTGTGGTCAGGTGGGAGGTGACATCAGTACCCAGGGTTGGGAAGGTCAGACACTCACCTCCACTGTGACTGTGAGGGTGTCAGCGGATGGGCGCATCTTTTGATCCAATGCAAAGACCCGATAACGAACTAAGAGGAGAATGGGGGTGGGTGAGAGGGGAGAGTCCTGGGCAAAGGGACTGGGACAGCTGCAGGGGGACGATGGGGACTAAACAGCCAAGCAAGCCACCAGGGTGGCCCTGTCTGTGGAGCCGTCTGTCATAGATGGCACCAAATATGCTCTGAGCAGCCTGAGGCAGACAGGGCAAAGACCCCGAGGCTGGAGGCTCACCCCGCTGCCCAGGGTTATAGATGGGCTGATCGGTCTGCACAAAGATATGGCCTCGTCGGGAAGAGAAGAGCAGGTTGACACCCTGAGTCTCTGTGGCTTTGGAAGCTGTGTTCTTCAACCACGGAGACTGAGCCACCAGCTGGATGTGGGGGGCTCTGAGAAGGCCAAAGAGGCCACACCTCCTTACGTCCTTCAGTGGGACCTGTCAAGAGAGGAGGAGACCATCAGACAGAGCAAAAAGAACCAGATACAGAGCCCAAGGTAGGGACAGCAAGGCCATTGTGCTGGAGGAGAGAGGCAGGAAGTCAGTGAGGGAGTGGGGTTTGGAAAGGCAACAGAAGAGCTAGGCACAATGGCGCCCAGCTGTAGTCCCAATGCTTGGGAGGCCACAGTACAGTCGCTTTTAGCAATTACAAGCAATCTAGGCTACACCCTGAAACCCTGTCTCAAAAGCAAAACTAAAAAATAAAATAAAACAAAGGGCACCAGGCAAACCAGGTGTACTTGTAAATCTCAGCACTTCGGAGGCTGAGGCAAGAGTTCAGCCATGAGTTCACAGCCAGCCTAGGTCACACAGCGAGCTCCTGACTGTAACTAGACAGACAATGGGGTGCAGCAGAAAAGCCTGAGAATCAGCAGGGGTGTGGGCACTGGTTACCTCAAGGCTGAGAAGCACAAAGTCGTTTCCAGAGCTGAGCTTAAAGTCCTTCTTTGGGGAGCAGGGCCCACCCGTCGGGTTTCTGAGGAACACTGAGCCTTTTATCTCCTGTCCTGCAGGGGCATCCAGGAGCTGCACCCCCACTGACAGGGGGGTCCCCAAATTAACCACAGAAGGGGAGAACAGGAGCAACCTAGGAGAACAGTGAGGTGCATCTTCAGACCCAGCCGAAGCCCGCCGAGCCGCCCCGCTCTCCCTGCCCCTGGCCCACCCAAACGCCACTGTCTTCCCCAGGACCTGGGCTTCTGCAAAGATGAGGCAAAGAAGCTGACCACCCAGGCTAGCCCCCAGAGGAGCCTCATGGCTGGAAGATCCAGGAGAGCGCAGGCCTGTGTGGTCTGACCGACTGCTCCCTCTGGTCAGCCTCGGGTTGGGGCAGCATTTGACTGTGGACCTTGCCCCTCCCCTTGCCCCATGAGCTGGGAAACCACGTGATGGCCAAGAAACGCAACTGGCCCTAGGCCCAGAGCTGGGGAGGCACCCAAACAGCAGGGTCTCTGAAGAAATCCTGGCCCCAAAAAGCATCTTGTGCTTCCTTGTTTATTCCCAGTACCAGGTACCTCCCTACACTGTGTGTGTGCGTGTGTGTACACATGCGCTTGCCCATGTGCGAGTGTATTCATCTCCAACATGGCACACGGACAGGGCAGGTGAAGTTCCTAACAAAACTAGAATGGGCTCCTGGGTCCCTTGCCTCATTTTCTACAGTCTTCTGCTTGGTACAGGCTCTAACAGAGAGCCTGTAGTTCAGAAGATGGGGAGCTCTCACCACAGGGAATGGCCTGAGTGAGCCTGGGTCTCTCTAAGCTGGGATGGAATGCTCAGCCTAAGTCGGGCTTCACCGTCTCTGTAGACAGCCATACACACGCACACTGAACAAAGGCCACCAGAAGACGCGCAGGCTCAAATATTTTATTTGGCAATTTCAACCTGACACGAAGGGTGGAGTTTTCTGCTCCCTGCTCCAGCGTCTCCGGCAACCCATCCCACCTTCTCATCCCCTGGCCCGGCTCCTGGCCCCACACCACAGAAGCAAGAGCTGCAGCGCCACAGCCCAGCTCAGGTGGGAGCGCAGCAGCAGCAGCAGCAGCAGCAGAGCCGCGCCCACTGTGGTGACTTGTGCGGCCACCCTGGGCGGCCCTTCCAGGAACCCCAGTCTGAGTTGCAGAATCCAAGAGTTGGCTCCTCACGTATCTGGCAGGCGAAGGAGGGTTCCAGAAGTGGTGGGGACACTGTGTAACAGAAAGACAAGCCTGGAGCCAGCCGCCTGGGCCCCAAGTGTGCAGACTCAGAATTGAGTGCAGTGTTCTCCTGAGTCCGCCAAGAGAGAGGAACTGGGCTTCACTGCTGACTGAAGCATGGCTTAGGGGAAGCCAACCCTGGCTCCCTGCAGTGTCCCCAAGTCTCAGGACTAGACTCACCAGTCCACCAGCTGGGCTCCAATGAGGTCGTGCACATGGTAGGCAAGACCCAGCCGCACTGCCGAGGGGGCCCTGCGACCCAGGAGCTCTGACAGGGCAAGTTCCCGGTACTTGGCCTTCCGCACCATGCTCAGCACAGCCTGGCGCCCTGGAGAAGGAGATCCAGGAAGAGGAAGAGGTGAGTCAGACTGGGAGGCCTGAAGACACCCCAAAGGGTGGTGCTCCTGAGGTACCGTACCTTTAACAAAGCTCTTAACGAATCTCCCAGCTCCAGGCACAGCCAGCCACCAGCTTCCAGCATCGCGGACAGTGAGGACCCCAGCATTCACCAGGTGCCTGCAGCGGGTAGGCGGCCATGAGAACCCGCCCTTCCCCAACAGTTGATGGGTGGACACTGAGCTGCCAGAAGCCCTGGCAACCCAAGCAGGGACCCACTCACCCTGCTGGCTCACCACTGCTGCCTGGGTGTCCTTCTGTACTTCTCTGTGATAGTGTGCGTGTGTGTGTGTGTGTCCGTGTGGGGGGAAGGTGTGTGTCCCCGTGTGTATGTGTGTGTCCATGGGGGGGGTGTGTCCCCGTGTGTGTGGGTGTGTGTCCATGTGTGTCCGTGTGTGTGTGTGTGTGTGTGTGTGTGTGTGTCCGTGGGGGGGGTGAGGTGTGTGTCCCCGTGTGTGTGTGTGTGTATGTGTGTGTCTGTGGGGGGGGTGAGGTGTGTGTCCCCCGTGTGTGTGTGTCCGTGGGGGGGTGAGGTGTGTGTCCATGTGTGTGTATGTGTGTGTGTGTATGTGTGTGTGTGTGCACGCGCGTGCGTGCGTGTGTGTGTGTGTGTGTGTGTGTGTGTGTGTGTGTGTGTGCATGTGCGTGCATGAGTGCATGTGCATGTAACGTATACTATGTGGGCAGGTACACAAGCACGTAGAATTACAGGTTTATATTAAGTATGTGCAATAATTGTTGACTTTCTAAAAAGACATTTTTATGTGTATTTGTGCTTTGACTACATGTTTAACCGTGCATGCAGTGTGTGTGGTGACCAGAGAGGGTACCGGATCCCCTGAAGTTGGAGTTACAGACTGTTGAGAGCCATTTTGTGGGTGCTGGGAATTGAGTGTGGATCCTCTAGAAGAACAGCCAGTGCTCTTAAATACTGGGCTAATTTTTCCCTTTTATTTTTGAGACAGGGTTTCTCTGTATAGCCCTGGATGTCCTGGACCTTGCTCTGTAGACCAGGCTGGCCTCAAACTCTGAGATCCACCTGCCTCTGCCTTTCAAGTGCTGGGATTACAGGCGTGCGCCACCACACTGAGCTTGACCTTATTTTTTGTGATAGCATCTCTCACTGAGCCTGCAGCTCACTGGATTGGGCTCACTTCACTAGCCTCTGCCCTCACTTCCAGCACTGGGGTCCCAGGCACCTCACTGCACTCAGCTTATGGGGGTGCTGGACTGGAGCTCACACAGCACAGACTTTCCCACGCCGGCCAGCTCTCCAGTCCTCTTGGTAAGGCAGCTTCGTCAGGAAGCCCTCCCCGAGCACAGGCCCTGAAATGAGCCTGAGGAGGGAGGGTCAGCCCTGGGCTCACCATGACCAGAGTCTCCTCACTCAGCCCTGCACGGCCCAGTGAAGATCAGTGATTTCACATACCAGAGAGTTAGAAAACAGGAGGGCAGACACAGGTGTGGCACCCCAAAATCCTTCTGTACTGAGACCTTGCCTAGTACTTTATAGGGAACCCTGTGAACTTGGATCTTAAGGGACCCTGCAGCCTCTGCCATTTCCTATTCTCATGGCCTTGTCAAGCACAGCTCCAGTAAGGCCTCACACTGGGCAAGCCTCTAGCCACCCTCCACCCCACCCGATTTCTAGTCCTGGGCTCTCTTGTGGGGTGGAGCACATTTCACTTTACTAAACAGAAACGCAGCTCACTCGGAAGGAAGAGTGCTGCCAGAGGCCTCACTTACTGACCCCACCACAGCTCACGTGATCTCCGGGTCCCTGAAGCCGTAAGTCTGTGTCATCTGGTCCTGCTGGAAGCTAAGGTCCCCACAGGCTGGGAGCACTGAGGCCAGGAACTTCTGCACCACCCCAGCACACGGTCGGCCATCGCAGGCCTTGAGGACCTAGAACCAGAGCTGATGTCGATGTCGGTGGCCAGCATGAGCCCATCCCCCACCATGGCTCTCGATCTCTGACTCCCTCTCATGGGTCCTTCCACTTCCGTCTTTTCCCTGCTTCCTTCTGCCCTCCCCCACACTTCCTTCCCCCTCCCCCATTCACTAATTACCAGAGCTCTCTGCCCTCTAAGAGATGTGGGCTAGGGATAATGTTCCTTTCTCTCTCTCTTTTTCTTTCTTTTTTCAAGACAGGGTTTCTCTGTATAGCCCTGGCTGTCCTGGAACTCACTCTGTAGACCAGGCTGGCCTTGAACTCAGAAATCCACCTGCCTCTGCCTCCCAAGTGCTGGGATTAAAGGCATGCACCACCACCGCCCGGCCTCGTTAGTTATTTCTATGCCCAACTTCCCTCCCCACCCCCACCCTCTCTCTCACCCCCACTCCACCCCCACCCTCCCTCTCTCACATACCCGAGTCCTGTAGTCTTCCGTGAAGACAATTCCATGGGCATCCAAGTCAAAGCCTAGCTGGATGATTCTGATCTCTCCCCGCTCTTGAAGCTCCTTCTGCCTCCACAGAGATGAGAGTGAAAAGAGAAAGACAGGGTAAGATGGACGGTCAGCCATGTTCTGAGCCCTGGCAGAGAGTTTGATTGCCTGTGTGTGTGTGTGTGTGTGTGTGTGTGTGTTTGGACTAGGACATTTACCATGGAGACACTTAGGTGACAGTCAAGCAGCTGCTTCCAACCAGTCCTCCCCACCACATGCCTGCCTTATGAGCGGCTAATCAATCAATATATGTATTTTCTAAGAGCAGACTCTCATCAGTCACTACAATCACACAGTTACACTACACACTACAATTACATGCAGGGCGTGCCTTTAATCCCTGCACTGGTGAGGCAGAAGCAGCCCAAACAAACAAACAAACCAACCAACCATCTGGGACTTCTGTGGGCAGAAGCACAACAAAAGCCAGAGTGGGTAAAGGCACTTCGCCAAAGTGACAACCTCAGCTCAGCCCCGGGACACACATGAGCTATGGCATGTGTACATGTTCACACACACACAAAACACATATCTGTTTAAAAAATCTTTTTAAGGGGCCAAAGAGATGGCTCAGCAGTTAAGAGACTGGCAGCTCTTCCAGAAGATGCTGGCTCCGGTCCTGGCAACCACGTGACACCTCACAACTGTCTGTAACTTCAGTTTCAGGAGATCTGACCCTGCCCTGGTCTCTGAAGGCACCAGGCCCACGTGTGGTGAGTGCATGGACATAGATGTAAGCAGAACGCCCATACACATAAAAATGTTTGTAATTGTTTAAATAGCTGGGCATGGTGGCTTCCACCTTTGATCCCAGCACTCAGGAGGCAAAGGTTAGCAGGTCTGTGAGTTCGAGGCCAGCCTGGTCTACAGAGTGAAATCCCAGGGCACCCAGGGCTACACAATGAGGCCCTGTCTCAAAACAACAACAAAATTTTTTTTCTCAAAAACTAAAAGGCTCACAGGATCACGAGAATCACCAGACAGATTAAACCACACAGAGACTTGGAGAGAATGGAAACAGGGAGGGGCATTTGCAGATCTGAGCGAATCTGCCCAGCACGTGGCCAAAAATAGCAGGGCACACAAACAAGCTCAGAAGACAGGCAGCCCAGGGCTGCACCTTTAGTCACACCAGAGCGGCCACCAGAGGGAGCACTCCTCCCCAGGGAAGAGCGCAGGGTGCAGACACACAAAGCTTTGGACTCTTGTTTTATTTTATTTTATTACGTTTGAGACATAGTTTCTCTGTCTCCCACACCAGAAACTCTAACTAGCAGGAGGGAGACTCAGCCTTCTGAGCCCCAGAGTTACAGGTCTGAGGCACCATGCCTGGGTAATTACAATTGATTTATTAAGCATTTTACAAACAACTAAAAGAGAGGTGTTTTAAGGTTCTTGACATGGGTGAATGGTAAGTGGCAGTAGACGCTAACTTCTTTAGCCTGCTCAAGACCCGTTGTAAGCATATATGAAACGACCCCACCACGCCCTAGCAAGATACACAAGTACATTAAGTACAAATGACTTAAATTTTTTAAAAGCAAAACAAGAATGCTGCTAATGCTGACATGTAAAAAACCACGATGAGGAACTACTGGAAGGAAATTCTACAAAGCTGCAGCAGGCTCAGGGCTGATGGGAAGTTTCAGTGCGTCAAGGGCCTGAGTCAGCCCCTGGGGTCCCCGAGACGGGAGGAGAGAACTCAACCCCACAGTACCCTGGCTTATGCAAACATATCATTTGGAAATAGAATATTAGTATGAAACCCAAGCTGGCCTTAAGCTCACAGAGTGCTGGGATTAAAGACATATGGCAGTACACGTGGCCAGAAATAGTAATAAAATAAAAAATAATTGTAAAAAAAAAACCATAGGCTTAAATATGTCCCAGCCAGTCACGGTGGTGCATAGCTTTAATCTCAGCACTCAGGTGGCAGAGGCAGGTGGTCTCTATGAGTTCAAGGGTAGCCTGGTCTATAGAGGGAGTTCTAGGCCAGCTAGTGCTGCATAATAAGACCCTGTCTCAAAATCAAAACAAAACAAAAAGTCCCAGGAGAGAATTTAAAACTTGAGAAATGAAGTCAGTGAACTAAGACCTCAGTGAGTGCAGAATACATGAGTGCAGCTGAATAAAAGCCCGTGAATCCGGGCGGAGCACCGGCTCGGGCAGAGGACATGCTGCTCTTGCAGAGCGCCCACATCTGGGGACATACGCCCACCCGAAACTTGTAACTCCCCACCTCCAGGGATGAGGGGCCCTCTTCTGGCATCTGAGGGTGCAAACCCACGTGTACACACACCTATGCACACAAGCACGGAGCCACAAACAAATACAGTTAATCTTTCTGAACAGATTATTAACCTAAGATGATTATAAACTAATCAGTACAGTTATAAAAGAGAGCCAAAAACTATTGAACATGGAAGTGTCTGAAGGGATTCAAAGAGAAGATATGATGTCTAAGTAATTTCAGTGCCAGAAGAAAGCAGAGAGGCGGGGCAGTGGTGGCACACGCCTTTAATCCCAGCACTTGGGAGGCAGAGGCAGACGGATTTCTGAGTTCAAGGCCAGCCTGGTCTATAGAGTGAGTTCCAAGACAGCCAGGGCTATACAGAGAAACCCTGTCTCAGAAAATAAACAAAAAAACAAAAAAGAGCTGGTGACAGGGCTAAAGAGGTGACTCTGCTGCCTACCCTGCTGACCCAAGTTCAGTCCTCTCCAAAGAAAGAACAGACTCCCTCTAGTTATCTTCTGACCACTGTGAACCCCGGCATTAGGGAGACGGAAACAGGAAAATATCGAGTTTAAGGCAGTCTGGGCTAGAGATTAAGACCTTGTCTTAAATCTTTAAATTGTGTGAGCATGTTTGTATTCTCTTGTGCAACTCTGAAAGCTTCTTGTAAAACAAACAAAAAAAAAAATTCTAGAGAGGAAGCACAGGACCATGGCCTGAGGAGAAGGTCAGAGGTCACCTGCAGGAATCAGTCTTCTTCCCCTGCATGGATCCCAGACACTGAACCCAAGTGGTCCAGCTAAGAGCACCCTTTATGGACCTCTGACCATAAATAATTTATTGATGTTGTGATGGCTTAAAGAAACTCAGTTTTGTGTTAGGCATCATCTTGGTACCCACTAGCCATTTGTCTCTGAGTCCAGTCCCTGGAAGGTAAGTTCCCAGTCACCCTGACTGGGGCAACCCACAGCAACAGACGACTGTGACTTAAAAACAAACAACAACAGCAAAAAAAACCTTCCAGGGATGGCTCAGTGGTTGAGAGCACTGACTGCTCTTCCAGAGGTCCTGAGTTCAAATCCCAGCAAATACATGGTAGCTCACAACCATCTAATGGGATCTGATGCCCTCTTCTGGCACACAGCTGTATATGCACAAAAAGGACTCATAAAATAAACAAATCTTAAAAAAAAAAAAAAAAAAAACTTTGCTTAGCCACCCCCCCACACACACACACACACAGTAATCTGATGTCTGGCTCAGAGACTGTTGTCCTGTTCTCAGTAACCAATAAACATCTTAATTATTATTGGGTTGAGCCTGCAATCTTTTCCCAGGGGTCAGAAACTCTTTTAACAATATGAGGGCAAAGCTAAGGAAGAAGGATCTGTGAAGGACGCAGAGGAGGAACTGCCGGAGTTAAAAGGAGCCCAGAGAGGCAGGTAGCAGCAGAGAGGAGTTCACAGCACTGCAACCTTCCACTCAGCAGAGGTCTAAGATTTCCTATAAGTCAGAGACTGAAATCTGCCCCCTGGATTTAACTGGAAGATGGATGTGATCCTTAGGCCTCACCTTCTAGGATCTTGTGAGGCACTCCTTCACAAATATTAAACACTGTGTCACCTACACTACTCGTGGGTTTTGTGTGAAGAGACATGGCCCCAGCTTTCAATCACCTTCTAAACTTGGTCTCAAGGTCACATGGCTCCTCTAGTCTCCCTAAGGAGCTCATTTAGCCCCCGTGCTTTCTACTTGTGCACCACAGCCTGGAATGGTCTGCAGTGCCATAGTCCAGTGTCTCATACATCTATTAACTCGGTGTGCGCATCAGGCAAGTGGTTATTCGGTGGCTTCCTCCGCTATTCAATCCACTAATTACTAACTGATCACTCGGAAAATCTGGGAGTTGACACTAGACCCATCTCTCTCCTTCAGTCCATCTCTTCCACCGCTGACCTTCCGTGCGCCTTTGCCCGTGCTCGTCCCCTGGCAGATGGAAGCCTGTGTAATGTGACATCTATCTGCCTGCAGTTCCAAACCCTGGGATTCGCTCTGCATCTGCCTTGGCCTAACGCCTGCTGACGGACTGGCGGGTCTACTGAGTGTCTGAGTGGCAAGGACTTGGCGAGTGCCCTCGAGGATGCGTGGTGGGGGACGCCAAAGGTCTCCAAGGCGCTCCTCACCAGTTGTAGGTCGGCCACCGTCCGGTCTGGCACGAGACTGTACACTTGGCTCCTCAGCGCGATGGGCGGCAGCGCGTCCTCGAACAGCCCCCGGGGGAACAGCTTCACGAGCTCCTCGATGGCCTCGCGCGCCGAGCCTGCGGTGGAGCAAACGCGAGGTCGGGTCCGGGTGGAGAGCGCGCAGATGTTCTGACCGGGGTCAGAGAGAGTCGCTGCCCCGCGCCTGGGTTGCCATGGCTACCTACCCTGGTTCCTCCTCCTCCAAGGGTGGGTACCCTCGGGCCTTCCGCGCCCGGGTTGCCATGGTTACCTGCTCTCGCCCTTAGAGGATCCGCTCTCACGGGCTCCGGCGCCTGCCGCCGCTTCACTCCAAAAGCCTCAGATGCCAGGAGCCGTCTCTTGCGATTCATAGCCGGGACTTCAGGGAAAGGACTCCTGAAAAGACAGCGTCTTCCGGCGCAGAATCATGACGACGGGGCCTCTGGCTGGCCGTCTAGGTTTGATGACGAACAGCCTCACTTCCGTCGCCCGCGCCGCTGCTGATTGGCTACCGTCCGGGGCGCTCGCTTGGGCGCGCGGCGGCGCGAGTGGCCGCCTGGGACCCGGCTCAGGTGCAGACCGACCTCACCCCCTCAGGCTCTGAGGGCGGATGATTGCGTCACTAGGAGCAACAACTCCGCGTTTGCATCCTTCTCCGGCTTCTGACGTGCTGCCCTGACGCCATAGCCCCGAGGGGGCGGAGGACAGGGTTGGGAGCTTTGAGGTAACCGCGTCAGCTTCAACCCCAGACTCCTTCACCCGCCTCGGCGCCTTGGGGTGTCCGTGGGTGGGAACGGGCGCCCGGCTCCTGCCTGGGGAGGCGGAGTGGCTGCGCCGAGTCCGAAGCTGGAAGCTCGCCCGGCCCTTGTCCCCTCAGAAACGGAAACGCTTTCCTCTCAGGACCTCATGGAGCCCAGAGGGACCAAGAGGAAGGCTGAGAAGCCCGAGGTGGCACAGCCTTGGGCCAAGCTCCCGCGCTCGGCGCTGTCGCTGCGCACGGAACCCTCTCTCTACTCCGGAGCCTTCCCTTTCTACCGGCGCCCGTCCGAGCTGGGCTGCTTCTCGCTGGACGCACAGCGCCAGTACCACGGCGATGCCCGAGCCCTCCGCTACTACAGCCCGCCCGCCGCCCACGGCCCGGGCCCCGACTTCGACCTCAGAGACGGGTACCCTGAGCGGTACCAGCCCCGGGACGAGGAGGTCCGCGAGAGGCTGGACCATTTGCTCCGCTGGCTGCTGGAGCACCGGAACCAGCTGGAGGGGTGAGCGCGGCGGCCGACCTGGTGACCCGATTTTTCTCAAGTGGGGAGAGCCACCTGGTCGTTAGCGCGGACTTCGTCAGCGGAGCCAAGGCTCGAGTCAGACGTAAGCCCCGAACTCTTCCTCCCAGGGGTCCAGGCTGGCTGGCAACGGCCACGGTGACATGGCGAGGGCACCTGACAAAACTGCTGACCACACCGTACGAGCGGCAGGAGGGCTGGCAGCTGGCGGCCTCCCGGTTCCAAGGGACACTGTACCTGAGCGAGGTGGAGACCCCGGCCGCTCGGGCCCAGAGGCTGGCGAGGCCTCCGCTCCTCCGGGAGCTCATGTACATGGGCTACAAATTCGAGCAGTACATGTGCGCAGGTGAGGCGCCGCCCTGGGGCCCCTCCCCCGGCCGCGGGGGGCGCGAGCCCCTTCCCCTGCTGCTGGCTTCTCTCCTCGTGCAGACAAGCCTGGAGGCTCCCCGGACCCCTCCGGGGACGTGAACACCAACGTGGCCTTCTGCTCCGTGCTGCGCAGCCGCCTGGGGACCCACCCGCTGCTCTTCTCCGGGGAGGTCGACTGCCTGAACCCGCAGGCGCCGTGCGCGCAGCCCCCGTCCTGCTACGTAGAGCTCAAGACGTCCAAGGAGATGCACAGCCCTGGCCAGTGGAGGAGCTTCTACAGACACAAGCTGCTCAAGTGGTGGGCCCAGTCCTTCCTCCCCGGGGTCCCGCACGTCGTCGCCGGCTTCCGGAACCCAGAGGGTTTCGTCTGTTCCTTAAAGACCTTCCCTACCATGGAGATGTTTGAAACCGTCAGGGTAAGGCGCTGTCAGAGCGGCCATGTTTCCCCACCCCCTGGACCAAGTCCTCAGATCCAGTGCCCTTTGCCACCAGCCTTCCTCCGTCCCGCCCCCAGACTCCTGCCTCTTGTGCCTCTGCAGAATGATCGAGAAGGCTGGAATCCGTCGGTGTGCATGAACTTCTGTGCTGCCTTCCTTAGCTTCGCCCAGAGCGTGGTAGTCCAGGACGATCCCAGGTAAGGCCTTCATGTCGGTGCACGCCCCTGCGTCCCAGCTCCGGCTCGGCTTCACCCCACACCTCCGCTTCCCCCAGGCTTGTCCACCTCTTCTCCTGGGAACCCGGTGGCCCTGTCACCGTGTCTGTCCATCGGGATGCACCCTACGCCTTCCTGCCCTCGTGGTATGTGGAAGCTATGACCCAAGACCTCCCGTCACTCTCAAAGGCGCCCTCCCCCAAGGACTGAGGACACACAAGTCTGGGCTCTGTGCAGATAATAAAGGCGTGTTTCTAAGTGGGGCTCTTGCTGCGTCTGAATCGAGCCACCTCCGCTCCAAGTTACCATACTCCAAGCACTCTGGTTTGCTCTTTATTTTTGGTTTCTTTTGTTTTTATTTGTTCCTCTTTCCTACTACTGTCTGCTTCTTGTGACACTGTGACCCACATCCTTTACTGGGTGTAAAGGCTGGCTGCAAAGACAATGTCCCGCCGTAGCAAGGTGGCTGCCGTCTCCATCTTGGCACCCAGCACAGGCTCTCCCACCAAACGGGCTGCTCCTCGAAGCGAGCGACACATCTCGGCCAGTCGCTGGATGCAGCGGACGACCAAGCCTTCAGGGGTCCCTGAGAGCCCTGCCAGCTCGGAGAAGGGCTACGGGAAGAGCAGCGTGAAAGCTAACTGTGCCAGGTCTGGGTGACCTCTCCCGGCCAGCCAGCTGCCAACCCCAGCACTTACCATACCCCGGGCCCATTCATACACAACCTCCACCAGCCCGAAATTCAGCTCTCCCACAAACTCCTCCACTGTCTGGCTCAGGCCACAGGCCACCTGAACCTCACCAATTCGCTTGGCCACAGCTTTGACGCGTTCTACCCCCTGCAGAGGAGGAAGGGAGGGTCAAGGCCTCCAGCTTCAGGGCCAGGGAGTCCCTGGTGAGGAAGAGGCCATGCACACTGGAGGCAGTTAGCAGGCTTGAGAAGAGGGTGGAGGAGAGGGGTGATGTCCCCTACCTGTTTGAGGGTGCTTGGGAGCTGATCCCCAGGGTCCCCGGGGCTCTGGCACACCAGGCCAGAGAGCAGAGCCGCGATTTCCTCTGGCCGCAGAGCGCTCAGTGCGTTATCAAACATGAGTTCAGTGAGGAGCAGCTCGTGGCTGCTCATGGCGCAGGCCACTCGGCCCGCCAGCTTCACCGTGCCAGCCTCATCCACATAGCCCAGGGTCCGGAGCACCTGCGCGGAGTAGGGGTCGGGGAGCCGGCTGTCTCCCTGAGTCTTCCCAACCTCACACCCTGCCCACCCTGCCCCTTACCTCTACACGCTGGTGGTACTCGGGGAGCAGCAACAGCGACTGGTCGGACAGGAGGAAGCGCAGCCTCTCCATTTCCTTCTGAATCTGCATTCGCTCCCGCAGCTTCACATACTGAGAGAAGCCGTGGCCATTAGCTCCCATGCCCTCGCCCTCAGCACGAGTATGCTGGGCACAGGGTTGGGGGAAGAGGCGCTACCTGGGCAGGAAACCGGGGGCTGTGCACACACTGAGCTCCGTGGATCAGCTCCTCCAGCTTCCGGGCCCGGAGCCCACCTTCGACCACTGCCACATCCTTGAGTTGCAGGTCGTTGACAGGGTCAAGGGTTGGGGGTCCTGCTGGATAAGCCTGAGCCAGACGCAGCAGCTCCTGAACAGCAGTGGTCACAGCTGCAAGGGGAGGGTCCTTCCTGAAGGGGGAACAAATTTACAGATTTTGTGATCTCAGCCAACAGGCTTTACCACGGGAGCCTCCCCTCAGGCTAAGGAAGTCCCAACATTTCATTTTTTTTGTTTCTTGTTGGTTTATTTTTGTTTGTTTGGGGGTTTTTTGGTTTTTTGTTTTTTGGATTTAGTTTTCTTGAAACAGGGTTTCTCTGTATATCCCTGGCTGTCCTGGAACTCAACTCTGTAGACCAGGCTGGCCTTGAACTCAGAAATCCGCCTGCCTCTGCCTCCCTGGGATTAAAGGCGTGCGCCACCACTGCCCGGCTTCCCTCCAACATTTCATAACCCCCTTTTATGTACATATTAATGGTACATTCCCCTCGCTGGGAAAAGTCTGACCTGAATTTCGGTTGCTGCCTCTTGCTGTAGTCCTCAGAGATCTTCTCCCCATTCACCCGGAGCACTTTGGTAGAGATGGCAGCCACATCTCCTGGCTGGAGCTTGGCCACCGTGTGCTCACAGGGCCCTGGGAAGCGACTCCGGTCAGGCTTCGCCACAGCTCAGGTATCTCGTTCACACCACCTCAAGAAGCCAGGCTCTGGCGCTCACCTCACCTTCAGGCAGGAACAGCTTGAAGCCGACAAGGTCATCTGGGTGGGGCACATCTGAAGTGGCTGGCCCCTTGTCCCTTGGGTTCTCAGACACAACAGGCTTATCACACAAGACCAATGTTGTAAATACCCTGCTGGTGGAGTTTGAGGAGACCTACAGGAGGCAGAAAGTCCAGGACAGGCTTTGGGACCCACACAGAGCCCCTTGAGCTGTGGAGGGGAGGCCGTGCCAAGCAACTAGAGCAGCTTGGGGGCCAGGCACAGGGACAAAGTGGCAACAAGAGCAAAAATGAGCACATCAGAGTCATAACATGCCAGAGCCAATGCAAGGACAGTGCCAGGCCTCCCTCTGCGGTGGCAAGCCCTCTCGGTCTCACCTGAAGGATCACACCCAGTGCATTGTGATGTTCCTCATTCTTCACAACTACCACCCTTCCCACTGAGAGAGATTTCAGCCCATTCACAGACTCCATGATGCGTCGCTGGAGAACAGGACAACACAGGGATGTGGGAAGGAGTGAGACCGGGACACTGGGACTATGTTTAGGGGCACCAGCGTGACCCACTGTCCCTTCTCCCGTCTCCACATCCCCCCTCACTCACCTGGATCATGTTCCGGGTCTCGGTCAGCTCCTCCGCCCAGCTGTAATACTCAGGCAGGTCAGCCAACTGGCCAGTCACATCAGGCTCCTCCAAAGCCCCCAGCCTCTTGGTGAGGTCAGCCAGAGCCTGCTCATGGGCCTGAGTAAAAGCAGAGGTTGGTACAAGTCTGCCAGCCCAGCCTGTCCACCCGCCCTGCCCCGATGGCCTCCGCACGCCTCCCTCACCCTAGCCTGCCTTTGTCTCACTGATAAGCTGCTCACCCTAACCTCACCTTGCTGTCCTTGCGAGAAGGAAACTCTGAGAAGCTCCTCTTCATCATATCTTCCACTCTGAGGGCGTCCACCCGCAGTAGGTTGAGGATCATGGTATATGTGAGGCGGAACTGGGACTGAAGCTGGGATGGTTTCCCCTGGAAACAAGCCAGAAAGTCAATGAGACCAAGTAAAAGACCCGTGCTCCCCTGCCTGTGTTCTGTACTCCCCAGTCTGGCCCCTGTGCTCCCCAGCCTGTGTTCTGTACTCCCCAGCCTGGCCTCTGTGCTCCCCTGCCTGTGTTCTGTACTCCCCAGTCTGGCCCCTGTGCTCCCCTGCCTGTGTTCTGTACTCCCCAGTCTGGCCCCTGTGCTCCCCAGCCTGTGTTCTGTACTCCCCAGCCTGGCCTCTGGTCCCCACTCTGCGGCCATGGGGTCTCAGCCAACCCCTGCTCACCTTCTCAGTGACTTAAGGGAACAAGATAAAAGACATGGACTCATCAGGCACCATATCCACGGTGGCAATAAAGAGGAGGTGGTATCCCCCTTGGACTCGCTCACTTTTTTGTTTTTGTTTCTCAAGACAGGGTTTCTCTGTGTAGCCCTGGCTGTCCTGGAACTCACTCTGTAGACCAGGCTGACCTTAAACTCACAGATCCACCTGCAGATGCCTTCCAAGTTCTGAGACCAAAGGCACGCGCCACCACCGCCCAGCTGGACTTGCTCACTTTTAACCTGACTTCTCCCGAGGAAAACGAAAGCATCGCAAGGGCTGAAGGGCCTGGAGCTGCAGCTGCACACAGCTCAGCCTCACGCCACTTCTCTCACCATCATCATACGGTGTAGATCTGCCATCTCAGGCACTCGGCCCTTACAGAGAAGGATGACGGTGCCTGTGGGGTCCAGGCCCCTCCGGCCTGCCCGGCCTGCCATCTGCACGTACTCCCCAGGCAGCAGGTCCCGGAAGGTAGAGCCATCGTGTTTGCGCATGGAGTCAAACACCACTGTCCTTGCAGGCATGTTTACTCCCATGGCAAAAGTCTCCGTAGCAAACAAGACCTGAGGGGGTGCAGGGGGGATGGGGAGAGACTGGATGAGCAAACTGGTTCTGTAGCCCAGCAGAGCTCACACAACTGTAGCTGTGGGTTCTTCTTCCACCCTTTCAACTCCCTAACAGCAGATAAGAGAGAAGAAAGAATAGAGGGAAAAGAAAGGAGATCCTGAGCAGTCAGAGGTTGTAAAGGGGGCAGACATTATCATCAACTACTTCCTGCTGATTAGGGGCGTCGAGGCCCTTGGGACGAGCAAGTTTGATCTTCGCTGTCAGCTTATCTAAATTCTTCATGTTTCTTCTTTGCACACAACTAACAAACTACAAACTACAACCAACAACCACCACCTCTCTCAGGGCTCTACCATTTATCTGCCCTCTGAAAAGTCCCCAGAATTCATCACACAATCAAACTATCTGCAGCTGGCAAACCCACGCCCCTGGTAGAGCAGGAGGCAGATGGCAGTCAGCTGCTGTGGACAGTCTGAAGTAGCCCACAGCCCACAGCACACACCTGGGACTAAAACAAAAACACATTCTTATATTTCTGTGTTTTTTAAAGAAACCGAAATTCCAAAGTTGTCACTACACGCCACTTTGGAGCCCAGTCTCAAATCTCTCTGCAGGATTTGTTTACCCCTCAGGAGACCGACAGTGCAGACATTATCATGTCCTCATTCCTGTTATCAATCACTGATTCTGAGAGGTGGGTGACGTGGCTCAGTAAGGGACATCCTGTAGCCACTGTCCCAGGGCAGGGCACCCAGCTCCTCTGCCAGCCTTCCATCCTGGACCCCAGGAGCAGAGGCGCGAGGGCTGAGCCCCATCATCATAAACAGATGCATTTCAGTTTGCATCTCCCTGCTGGTGACTTCCCTGCTGGCCAGCTGGGGAGGTTTCTCTTCTAAGGCTCGGGGTTGTGTTGTATTAAATATGTCCATGTTTAAGGTTAAGGGGGAAAACCTAGGCTGACAGAGGAGCAGGGTACAGCAGGGTTATGGAGCTGAGATTTAAACCCAGGTAGCCTGGATCCAGAACCCAGGTCCTGCCTAAGTCCTGGCCTTTCTACCTGGGGCCTCCTGCCCACCCTGCTCACCTTGACCAGGCCCCTGCTGAAAAGCATCTCCACAATCTCCTTAAGGATGGGCAGGATGCCACTGTGGTGCACACCCAGGCCTCGGCGAAGGAGCTCCGACATGTGCAGGACCTGTAGGACGAGGAGGGAGGGGAGGGCAGTGGTGAGAGACGGTGCAGAAGGACCCCCCCCCCTCCGCAGGAGGGGCAGGTCTCAGATCACCACAGCCCCACCTGCATCTACAGACACATACCTGGGGTAGCTGTCGGTCAGAGCCTCGGAGCCGTGCAAGGCAGCGCTGCAGGAAGAGGTGGATCTCACTCTTCTCCGAGCTTGTTGTGAGGTCAAGGGAAGTGAGGCCCGAAGCCTGCTCATCACAGCGGCCTCGGGAGAAGGTGAACACTACCACTGGCAACTGAGCCCGGGTCCGGAGGGAAGCCAGCAAGGACAGGTACACCCCACGGTCCTGAGGGAGGAGGGGAGGGGTAGAACTTAAGTGGAGGTGGTGAAGTCACGTTCAAGTCAAGTTTAAGTGGAGCAGGACCAAGACCTCAAGTCCACTCCTCCCTGCAGGTAACGGGGCTGAAGGGAGACGGGTGCAGGCTCTGGCCAGGCCTCACCTGCGCAGGCCCGCCCTGGTGCGTGGGCTGCTTGGCCCCGAAGGTCTGGGCGTGCTTGCTCATCCTCTCTTTCTTGGCCTCCACTGCAGCGTAGTACCTGAGCGCGGGGCGGGGTGGCGTGAGACCCCGCACAGCACAGGCGCAGCCATGGCTCCCAGCCCTGGACTTACCCCTTGGTGTGGAAGGCCCCACGGGAGTCCAGCAGCAGGAAGAGCTCGCCCTGTGTCTTGGGGCTGTTTCCTGTGAAGAGATAGTGCTCCAGCGGCACAGGGCGGGCCACCGTGCTGATCACATAGATCTGCCGCCTCTTCAGCCGCCTGTGGAGGAAGGGGCCAGAAGGGAGGGCGTGAGCCGCAATTTCATCTCCACTTCTCTCCCACTGGCTCAAGGCCCGACCTTCCCAGCACGGAAGGACAGCTCCCACCAGCCTGTCTCAGCATGCAAAAACTGTTCTGGGCCCCAAGGGGACTCGGACGCCATCCAGGTGAGGCTGTTCCTGGCTCCAAACCCTGACCCCCTCTCCTCACTGAGGTCCCCAACCCCAAGCAAGGAACACCACAGTCCTCGTCACCCCAGCACCCAGGATCTGGGTCTCACCCAATCCAGTCAGCAAACTCCAGGGCGTTAGGGACGGTGGCGCTCAGAAGGATGATGGAGACGTGGTCCGGGAGCATGATGAGCACCTCCTCCCACACAACCCCACGCTGCACACACAAGAGGGAGGGAGGGAGGGAGGTCAGGGGCAGAGTCACAGGGGGGCAAGGCCCAGGAAGATCGTGTCCGCCCAGCGCTCACCTCAGCATCGTTGATGTAGTGGACTTCATCAAAGATGACCCACTCCAGGTCTCGGATGACGTCGGAGCCACTGTACAGCATGGAGCTGGGAAAGGAAGCTCAAACTGACCCCGGAAGCCCTGTTGCCACCTGCTTCTGCAGCGGCTCACTCTCCACCCACCCCATCCCCACCCCCACCCCCCACTCCCCTGGAGACAGCCCTCCCTCTCACCGAAGGATCTCTGTGGTCATGATGAGGCAGGAGGCCTCTGGGTGCAGCTGCACATCCCCTGTGAGCAGCCCCACGTCCCCGAATGTGTTTCGGAAGTCCCGAAATTTCTGGTTACTCAGGGCTTTGATAGGAGAAGTGTAGATGGTCCTAGAGATGGGGTGTGAAGTCAGGCAGTCTTTCCGCAGACCCACGGGTGGGGCGCCGCGCCTTCCACTTGAAGCCCTCCGAAGGCTCATGTCCTGCTCACTAACAACCCTGGAATCCTTCCTGACACCAGCCTTTCCTCAGTCAGCCCAGGTCTTCCCTCTGCCCCTCTTCTCTGCTGGACCTTTTCGTGTCTCTCTGAACCCCCATCTCAGCCTCCCTCCTGAACCTACTATCTACAGGGTGAGGCAGAGGGGCGGGGGGAGGCGAGGCCCAGAAAGGACGCAGGAGGAAGGCAGACGGACGAATGGGGGCAGGCTGAGGCGAATGGGGGCAGGCTGAGGCCGCATGTGTACCGGGTCATGTGTTTCTGGGCCAGAGCAATGGCATACTCAGCCACCACCGTCTTCCCCGCGGACGTGTGCGCTGCAACGAAGACAGAGTCGTGCCGCTCCAAGTGCAGGATGGCCTGCTTCTGGAACACATCCGGCTCGAACGCCCACTGTGGAGGAGACGGGCAGGGCTGCAGGCAGAGAGCTTCTGCCTCCTTGTAATGCAGGGCCAGGGGAGGGGGGCAGTGCAGGCCTGGGATGGGGCAAGGCAGGCCTGGAAGGTGTGTGGCCTCTGGAGAGAGGACAAGGCTGGGCTGAGCTGTGGGGCACGGCCAGGTCGACCCCACCCCGGGTGGGGTGAAGCCTGAGCACCATACCTGGAAGGCTGGCTGAGGGATGAGACGGTAGAAATCGCCCACAGGAGAGGTGACATCCACGGGCACAGCCCACTGTTCCTGAGGTGGAGGTTTGGGAGGCTCCAGGGTGGATACGACCGTGGAAGCTTCCTGGAGAAGTCGAGAGGAGGGCCAGAGGTAGAGGCAGAGAGCTCTTGCCTGCAGCTCGTGCTCCAGAGCATCTCACTGTCACCCTCACACCCACCCCTCACTCGCCTTCACCCCCGGACTACCAACCTTCAACACTAGATCCTCCAAGCTGCTTGCCCGGGCCAGGGGGGTGCAGGACGGGGAGGCTGAGGCGGCGTCCTCTCTGGGGCCTCCTGCTGCCTCTCCCTCATCCTCATCGCCTCCACTCAGATCTAGAGGCTCCAGCAGACGGCTGAGGCTGAGCAGACCTGGCCCAGGAGCTGGGTGATCTGAGGGACAACAGCTACCCTGTCACAGTCCACACGTCTACAGGGGCAGGGCACCCCTACAAACCCTTCTCCAACTCACCTTTGGGGGCAAAATCCACCCCTTTCTTGAAGCCAGGTGGGACGGTGAGAAGATCTGAAGGATGAGAACAGAGAGACGACACTGGCTACTCTGCAGCATCGGCCACTGCCCAGCCGTGTTATAAACTAGACCTCATACAACACAGACATTCACAGCACTGCCCAGCCGTGTTATAAACTAGACCTCATACAACACAGACATTCACAGCACTGCCCAGCCGTGTTATAAACTATACCTCATACAACACAGACATTCACAGCACTGCCCAGCCGTGTTATAAACTATACCTCATACGACACAGACATTCACAGCACTGCCCAGTCGTGTTATAAACTATACCTCATACGACACAGACATTCATAGCACTGCCCAGCCGTGTTATAAACTATACCTCATACAACAGAGACATTCACAGCATTGCCCAGCCGTGTTATAAACTAGACCTCAAACGACACAGACATTCACAGCACTGCCCAGCCATGTTATAAACTATACCTTGTACGACACAGACATTCACAGCACTGCCCAGCCGTGTTATAAACTATACCTCATACGACACAGACATTCACAGCACTGCCCAGCCGTGTTATAAACTATACCTCATACGACACAGACATTCACAGCACTGCCCAGCCGTGTTATAAACTATACCTCATACAACACAGACATTCACAGCACTGCCCAGCCGTGTTATAAACTAGACCTCAAACGACACAGACATTCACAGCACTGCCCAGCCATGTTATAAACTATACCTTGTACGACGCAGACATTCACAGCACTGCCCAGCCGTGTTATAAACTATACCTCGTACAACACAGACATTCACAGCACTGCCCAGCCGTGTTATAAACTATACCTCATACAACACAGACATTCACAGCACTGCCCAGCCGTGTTATAAACTAGACCTCAAACGACACAGACATTCACAGCACTGCCCATTCGTGTTATAAACTATACCTTGTACAACACAGACATTCACAGCACTGCCCAGCCGTGTTATAAACTATACCTCGTATGACACAGACATTCACAGCACTGCCCAGCCGTGTTATAAACTATACCTTATATGATGCAGACATTCACAGCACTGCCCAGCCGTGTTATAAACTATATTTCATACGCCTGTCTCTGCCTCCCAGAGTGCTGGGATTATAGGCAGGCACCACCACCGCCTGGCTTGCCTTTTTTTTTTTTAAGAGCTACTAGGGAGGACACCTTTTCCATTGAGGGGTAAGAAGGATCATTTCCCTCATTTGTAGAAGTGCAGGAACCCTAGCAGCCACCCACTGGGCTCTCCTCAGACACAGGAAGTCTAGCAGCCATCTACGGGCCACTCACCTTTCTCAAAGTCTATCTCCTCCTCGGCTTCCTCCCGAGTACTCAGATCAGTTATGCTGGGCTCGTCCATCCCGCCTGGGGAAACATAAGAATTCGCTCTGAGCAGGGACCCATTCCCTAGACACGAGGTTCTCCCTTATACCACCATCACAGACGACTCACCTGGCCAGAAAGGGTACTGTGTAGGATTGCCCCATAGTGACTGGGAGGCTGGCCCTGGAGGCCGGCGAAGGGACAAGGAGGTTGTGGCTGACAGATTCGTGTTCTCCAGCAAGACCTGAGACAAGAGTCGGACAACCAGTGAGACCAAGCCTGCTTCTGACCCTTTCTCCCAATTCCGTTTCTTGTGGTCTCTGACCTCTCACCTCCTTATAGCCCAGTATATGGCCTGTGGTTGGGTGTCGCTGGGCCTGAAGGTCGGATGGGACTGGAGTCTCCAGAACAGCCAGGAGTGACCAGGGATCTGTCTTCCTCTGCCATTTTCTGGAGAGAAGGGAGGGAATTTTGGAGTCGGCTCTCTCCCTATCCCTGCTTCCTTCTGTTGGTCCATCTCCCCGGTCTGGGCACTGCAGACTTCTCACCGAGTTGAGTGCTCTATACCATGTAGGGGAAGCCAGGCCGGAGACGACAGAAACAGCTGCTCTGCTTCCTGACACAGATCTGGGGCACACGGAGGGAGGCCATGGGGAAGCTGGGACAAGGACGAGATAGGAAGTGTTAAGTTGGGGGCTGGAGAGGTGGCTCAGAGCTTAAGAGCACTGTCTGCTCTCTTCCAGAGGTCCTGAGTTCAACTCCCAGCAACCACATGGTGGCTCACTGTAACGGGAGATCTGTAACGGGATCTGATGCCCTCTTCTGGTGTGTGTGAAGATAGCTACAGTGTACTCATGTACATAAAATAAGTAAATAAAATTTTAAAAAATGACTTAAGTTAGTGAAGAATAACGTTTAAACAAACGAGGTGATGGAATTTGTGTTTAGATCCAATGGTAGATATCCCCAGGATACCAACTAAGGTAAATTATGGATTTCAAATACACAGATGCCAGACACAGAATCTGCATTCTTATTTTGAGACAGGGTCTCATGAAACCCAGGTTTGCTTCCAACTTGATGTGTGTGTGTGTGTGTGTGTGTGTGTGTGTACATATAACTTCTCCTCTCAAGTAAGTGGGTGACACGCATGTGCTACCACACCTGACTGTCATCCAGAGCTGGGGATCAAAACCAGGGGCCTTTGTGTGTGCTGAGCAAGCGCTATACCAACTGAGCTCTGCGCTCAGCTGAGAATTCGCATTTTAGAATTCTCATTATTTGTAGCAGTATGTGTTAGTATGCATAGGTATTGTGTAATGTGTGGACATGGGTGCACACATGCACACATGGCCATCAGAAGACCATATTGTGGAGCCGGTTCTCTCCCTACCTTTACCTGCGTCTCCTCAGGCTTTCACAGGCAAGCGCTTTAATCGGCTAAGCCAGTGGTTCTCAACCTTCCCAATGTACCAGTTCTTCCTGTTGTGGTGACCCCAACCGAAAAATAATTTCGTTGCTTCTTAACTGTAATTTTGTTAGTTGTGAACCTTGTAAACCTCTGGTGTGCAGGATATCTGATAAGTGACCCTGTGAAAAGGTCATTCCATCCCCAAATGGGTCGTGAATCACAAGCTGAGAATCTCTTGGCTAATACGTCATCCTGCCAGTCTTAAATTTTCTGCTGCTTCTCTGTTTTTGAAGATAAGGTCTCACTGTGTAGCCCTGGCTGGCTTGGAACTTGGTATGTAGATCAAACTGGCCTCCAATGCAACTCTGCCTGCCTCTGCCTCCCAAGTGCTGGGAATAAGGGTGTGAGTCACACCTGGCTTCAGTTTAAAAAACAGGAGCCAAGTGCTCTGAGGTATGCAGATAGTAGGGGCCTCCAAGGAGGAAAGATACGGGTGAAGGGGCAGCTCTGAGAGCTGGTGTCCTGAGAGCTGGTGTCTCCAGCAATCCCGGCTCTGACCTACTGGAGTTCCAGCATAGCCGGAGGCCAAGATGACTGTGTCCAGGTGTCAAGCTACATCCTCCTGTGAGCAGGGTGGAATTTCTTTTAGGCTCACAGGTCAAAGGTGAGAGTCAAAAGTCACTCACAGTGCTCTCTGGAGGCCCTGGGACGTTCAGCAGCTCCCAACGGCCAGTGCACCCCACTTCCAGAGCCCGAAGGGGCAGGTTCAGGGGATCTGGGGGAGGCAGCACTACGGAGGAAAGGTCACAGGTTAAAAGCCAAAAGTCACTCCTGTCTACTAGTCCGCTCCGCGCCCCTCCCCTCCCCTCCCCCTCACCGAGTCGCTCGGTCTCCATCATCCTGGAGCCTCGGCAGCTGCTAAGCAGCCCGGAAACTCAGAGTAACTACGTGAGTCGGCCCCGCCCCTAAAAGGGCGGAAGTTGAGACGACTTCCGACACGCCCCCTCCTCCACCACTCCCCGCCCGGAGCGTGGGCGAGCGCGGCGCCGAAGCCGGACTCGGAGGCGGGCAAGGCCGGGCGGAAGTCGCTGCGCCTCGCCGCCTAGGTTACCGCGTGTCCCGCCCCTTTACGTCATCGCCCCGAGCCCGCGCGCAGCAGCCCGCGCGGCGGCGCCGGAGACCGCGGGCCCGGGCGCCGCCCCCTCAGGTGAGGGCTTCGTCTCACATCTTTCGCGCCTTCCCCGCGCGGCCCCCGGTTCTTCTTCCTCCTCCTCTGGTTGCCCAGATAGCGCTGCGCGGGCCCGGCCGCCTTCTCTGCCCACCGGACCCCGAGGTTGGCTGACCTAACCCCACTGGGCATGGGGGTCGGGAGCCATCGCCTTGGCGTCGCAGGGAGTGCTTTCCCTTCTCCGGGCTGAGGTACCCCCAGGCTCTAGTGTCTGGACCTTGGACATAGGCGGGAATGCCGGTTGATTACAATGAACAGGAGGCTGGACGAGCAGCCTCGGAGAAACAAGGGGTTGGGAACAGGCCGGAGGCTGGAGTAGGCGGGCCTGGAGGTTGGGGTGCATACAGCACGGACGCAAGTTGGACGACGTGTGAATTTTGAATGGTGACAGTAGAGAATGATGTCTTGGGTTCTGCCCTTGAACCAGGAGCCAACATGTTGGTGATACCTCCGGGGCTGAGTGAAGAGGAAGAGGCACTGCAGAAGAAATTCAACAAACTCAAGAAAAAGGTAAGGGAGTGGCGGCCCAGCTCTCCCCGACTCTGAGGACGCCTGGGGTGAGTGCGAGGCGGTGGGGGCTCTCCTGCCTCCTACCCCAAGCGGACCTCCCAGTGGGGCTTCGGCAGCAATGTCCAGTCTTGTTTGAACTCTCCCCTCGTTTCTGGTCCTCGCCGATGGAATTATCATCTTCCCTGAGGAGAGTGTTACATTTGGATTCCCAGTTCCATCCAGAGCCTCGTGAATCATCAGCTCCCCAAGTTAATGTCTTCTTCCCGTCTGATCTCCCCCTCCCTTTGCTTCTAGATAGGACCTGCTACATTTAATAGGCCTTAAAATCTCTCATCTCTGACACCCCACTCCACCCCCCACCTCAGACAGGGTCTCACACTTAGCCCAGGCTGGACTGAAAATATGTGGCTTTGGGTAGCTTGGAATAGTTCTTCCTCTCCTTTGGCTTCTGTACTATTTACACAGCAAAACATTTGTCAAGTCTGTCAATGGTTTCTGACTTCCTCCCTCTTCCACTTTGTCCCCCACCCCCACTCCCCAGCAGGATCTCAGTATGTGGCCGGGGTGGGTTTTTTTTTTTAAGCTCCTGTGATCTTCCTCCCTCAGCTTCTCTCAGGAAGTAGAACTATAGGTGCACACCACCATCCTCAGCACTCACTCTCCTTACTAGTGAAACCTCTGAGCAATTTTTCATTTACTCCTGCACACAGACCTCTCAGAACCGGGTTTTGCTGTGTTGTTCTGGGGACTCGCTTGATCCATCGAAAACACTTCAGAGAGCCGGGCGTGGTGGCACACACTTTTAATCCCAGCACTTGGGAGGCAGAGGCAGGCACATTTCTGAGTTTGAGGCCAGTCTGGTGTACAGAGTGAGTTCCAGGACAGCCAGTGCCACACAGAGAAACCTTGTCTCAAAAAAACCAAATTAAAAAAAAAAAAAGAAAGAAAGAAAACACTTCAGAGGTTTCACATTGTGTGTAGAGCAGAGCCCTGAAATATCAGCTCAGCATACCTGTCAAAAGAGACAGAATTATTTTCTCTTAAAACATGCCTTCCAAGACCTTCTCTGTGTTCTTGCCACTTTGATTTCTTTGTCTAAGGTATCTTTTCTGTCTATGTTGGGTGATTCTGTCAGGTCTCAGTTTAGTAGCCACTTAAGCACCTGAAAGTGTTGACATGAGTGGTTAGTACCTTTGATTATTCTTGGTTGTCAGTCTAGTCGCTGTTTCCTGGATTCTGAGTTTCTTAAGGGTGGGAACTATGTGTTTTGATTCTGCATGGCCCCATTAAATATGCAGAAGATGGGAGATGGGTGGATAAAATCCCCAAGGATGACATTCAAGGCTTGTTTGCAGCTTATATGGTAAGGCTCAGGTATTTTTGGTTTTCAATTTCCAAAGTGTGAGACTAGAAATCCTGTAGACACCATAGCATGGCTATTAAATGCTGTGGGCTTCATGATGATGTGGAGGCAGGATGAACCACTCCAGGACCAGGATGCCACACGCACCTGAGAGGCCCGTGCCTTGACTGGCAGACCTCTCTTCTCACCGACCTCTCTCCTTTCCAGAAAAAGGCATTGCTGGCTCTAAAGAAGCAAAGCAGCAGTGGCACGGCGAGCCAGGGTGGTGTCAAACGCTGTGAGTGATAGAGACAGTCCAGGGGGGCAGCAGGGTAGGGCCTCCTCCTCAGCCCGCATAATCTGCTCTCCCCTCCCCCTCCCGCTCTCCCCAGCACTGTCAGAGCAGCCTGTGGTGGATACTGCCACAGCAACAGAACAGGCCAAACAGCTGGTGAAATCAGGAGCCATCAGTGCCATCAAAGCTGAAACTAAGAACTCGGGCTTCAAACGCTCTCGGACCCTGGAAGGGAAGTTAAAGGTAGCACACCGGAAGACCCTCCGGGGAGCCCGGCATCAGCTGGGGGCGGGGAGGGCATGTGTGCTCACATAGGAGCAAGCTGTGCTGTTCTGAAGCTTAGGGTGCTTCTCTACTTCCAGTCTTTCTTGATCCTTGAGACAGGATCTGACTGTACGCATGAACTCAAGGGATGCTCTGGCCTTAGCCTCAAAAGTAGCCTTTGTCACCACAGCCCACTGGAGCACTAGGTTTCTGTCTCCTACGGAGAAACCTGGGTGGTGCCCACATCTCTTCCACATTTGTGGAGGTATCGATGCTTCTTGCATTGAAGGGAGGTTTGAGTAAACCAAGCCACTTACTGAAAACACAGCACATCAGTGAACATAATGGCACACACCTTTAATCTCAGCACTTGGAGCAGACACGAGAGAGCTCTAACATCAAGGACAGTCTGGTCCCCAGAGCAAGTTCAGGATAGCCAGAGCTACTCAAAGAAGCTCTATCTTGAAAAACCACTCGCCGGGCAGTGGTGGTGCACATCTTTAATCCCAACACTTGGGAGGCAGAGGCAGGCGGATTTCAGAGTTTGAGGCCAGCCTGGTCTACAAAGTGAGTTCCATGACAGCCAGGGCTACACAGAAAAACCCTGTTTCGAAAACAAAAAACAAAAATAATCAGTCAAAAAGACCAGCACATCATAAGAAGTGTAACAGGAGCAAAAGAGAAGCCGAGGAGAGAGAGGGAAGAGCTCTCCTGGCCCACGCTGACGTGTATCTACCCCTTTCCAGGACCCAGAGAAGGGGCCTGTCCCCACTTTCCAGCCGTTCCAGAGGAGCATGTCTGCTGATGAGGACCTTCAGGAGGTAACGGTTTCTATGGGGCTGGGGTTGGGAATAACAAGAGACCCACATACTGTGGACCCACTCCTGCACCTGGGAATCATTTTAATTGTTCTCTGTCTTTTCTTTCCCTTCAGCCATCCAGACGTCCCCAGAGGAAATCACTGTATGAAAGGTTAGAGAGAACACCATGTGGTGTGGGGTCAGAGGCCAGAGTGACTGGACAGTTAGGGCTAGAGTGGGAGGAGCCAGCTGCGAGGCAGTGTTGACTCCACAGGTCTGGAAGGAGGCCAAGCCCCCTCTGGTCCTCACTGTCTGCCTCCCCCAGCTTTGTGTCTTCCAGTGACCGGCTTAGGGAACTGGGACAAGATGGAGAAGAAGCAGAGGCCCCCGGGGCTGGCGACGGCCCACCTCGAGGCTTTGACTGGAGCTATGAAGAACACGGTGGTGCCCGCTCCTCAGCCTCCCCTCCCCGAAGCCGCAGCAGGGACCGAAGTCATGACGGGAACCGAGATAGGGACCGGGACAAAGAGCGAGACAGAGACCGGGACAGAGACAGAGACCGGGACAAAGACAAAGACAGAGACCGGGACCGAGACAGAGACAAAGAACGCGAGCGAGACAGAGAGCGGGACCGGGACCGAGAGGGCCCTTTCCGCAGTGAGTGGTCACAGCCAGGGTTAGGTGGGTCCTGCTAAGTAGAAGGTGAGGTGGACTCCTTGATGACTGTGGTTCCTAACCCACAGGGTCAGACTCCTTCCCCGAACGCAGGGCCCCTCGGAAGGGGAACACGCTGTATGTGTACGGAGAGGACATGACGCCCACCCTCCTCCGAGGGGCCTTCTCTCCCTTTGGAAACATCATTGACCTCTCCATGGACCCACCCAGAAAGTAAGGACGAACCTTCTGGGGAGGAAGCTGCTTGGTCCCCAGCATATGGGGACCCTGGGTCCAGGGAGCCCCCTGACTCTGCTTTCTCTCTCACCCAGCTGTGCCTTCGTCACCTATGAGAAGATGGAGTCTGCAGATCAGGCCGTTGCTGAGGTTGGGACTTCCAGACTGTCCCTCCCATCCTTCCTGTCTTCCTCCTGCTCCTTCCTTTCAATACCTGCTTCTAGAGGAAACTTTTCTCCTGACTGAGAAAGCCTTCATCCTCACACTCCTGTTTGGTGTCCTCCCAGGGCGGCAGCACCTGGCTCCATGTAATGCCATCCTCTGTCCCTCCCCTCTTGTCCCACAGCTCAATGGGACCCAGGTGGAATCTGTGCAACTCAAAGTCAACATAGCCCGGAAACAGCCCATGCTGGACGCTGCTACCGGCAAATCCGTCTGGGGTTCCCTGGGTAAGCTGAGGCTCCCCTCCTCCTCCCCGAAGCACAGCACTTGCTGCTCCCTTGACATCTTTGAGATACCTAAACTGCCCAAGAGCAGGATCTTCACGTAGGCAGCGCGTGGAGAATTGCCAGGGAATCTGTCAGGTGAGGGAAGGAGAGCAGCACTGAAAGGTCCCTCCTCTCAGTGGTGGCACACACCTTCAGTCACAACACATAGGCGGCAGAGGCAGTAGGTCTCTTGAGTTCTAGGCCAGCCTGGTCTACAGAGCAGAGTTCAGAACAGCCTGGGCTATACAGAGAAATCTTGACTTGAAAAGCCATTTAAAAAAAAAAAAAAAAAAGAGCAGGGTCCCCCAGCAGTGACTGTCACAGACAGGGGAGCAGGAGCCAGGCTGCCCCTCTAAGCCTGAGTACCATCTGAACTTGGTGTTGTGGGTCTGGAGCTCAGGTAGACCAGGCATGGAGATGTGGATCAGTGTTCTGTGCATCTGGAACCATCAGAGATGGGGGTTTGGAGATTAAAAAGTGACCCGACACTGGTTTAGAGAATCAAGAACGTCAGGATGCTGGGCTCTATGGTGCCGAGCTCGCCTCCAGCAGGCCTGGCTGGCTAGGCCCGTGTGGAGTCTGCAGCCAAGGGAGCTTGAAGGAGGGGCGGAGCCGAGAGCAGCCCCAGAAGCTCTGAGCTGTGGGCTGAGGCTCTGGAAAGGGTCCAAGAGCAGAGAGGAGGCCTGCCTCAGCCCACAGGGAGTCCTTGGCTGGGATGGAGAGGATGAGGACAGAAAAGCTGAGCATTTGGGTTCCAAGAGGCCCTTGTAGGGTTTCTCAGTGTGGACAGCCTGTTCTGCCTGAAACATTTTTCTGGAGCAGGAGTAAGCAAAGTTCCTGCAGACACCAGGAAGGAACCAGAATTGACCAGTATAACACCAGTAAGACCACAGAGACATTCTGATCTTGTAATTTCCATGACGTTAACAGTCGCATGTCTAACTGTATTAACATTCTGGATTTTCTAAGCCACAGTGAGGCTATGGCCACCAGAGGGCAGAGTAGGCCCTGGCGGAGCAGGGCCAGGGCTCTGGACCCCAGATCTAAGGCCACTGTGCTTCACACCTTAACTGTTGCTTTCCTCCCTCCTTAGCTGTCCAGAACAGCCCTAAGGGTTGCCACCGGGACAAGAGGACCCAGATTGTGTACAGTGACGATCTATAGGAAACCTTGTGGATGGCTTCTAGGACATGAAGCTGGATTCCTTGTGCCTCATATGCCCCCAAGCTGGCTCAGTAAAATCCTGGGGTAGAAGCTTTTCATCTCCGTCAGCCTCTAGCCTTTCAGAACTTGGGATTGAAGTTAAGCCTTCAAACGCGGCTGTCAGTGTTGATGTTAACCAGTGCACACCCCTGCTCCCTTACCCCAAAAAGATGTGGAACACGCCTTTTATTGTAGCGGCTTTAATTTGTCCTCACCCCACCCAGCAGGAAGCTCTTCATAGGAAACCCAGTTCCTCATCTTTGAGCTTCTCCTTGAGCCAGGGCAGCACCTGGAAGAGACTGATGTGGAAGTCCCGGGCGTGAGAGGGGACCAGCTGGTGCCGCCGCGGGTCTTTGCAGATGTCCACTACTCCCCAACTGATGACACCAACCTGTGTAGAGAAGGGCATGCCACGGGTCACTTGACATAATCCCAGAAAGCTTCCAAGATGGCCTAAAGCAGTGCCCTAGGAGCCCAGCTCCCTGTCTTTCATAGTGCACATAAGCCAGACACTGGGCTTTCACTGGCCAGCTAAGAACATAGCTGTGAGATGAGGCGGGCCTGTGCTGCCTCCTTTTCCAGCCTTGTACGTCAAGCCTTCTGTGTGTGACCCTGGGCCTCTCCCCAGTGGACTAGAAAAGGGGCCACTCACTTGAATGAAGCGGCTTCTCTTGTGAACAATGAGTGGGCCCCCGGAATCTCCTGTAGAAGAGAGACGCTGTAGGGGAAAGACTGGGCCTGTGGGCTCGCAGGTAGCCAGAGAACCTCCTCACCTTTGCATGTGTTGGGGTCAGCATAGGGATCCACCCCTCCTGTGCAGAGGAACCTGGGGGTGACCACCTCAGAGGCAGCCTTGACCTTCTCGTAGCCTGGGGCCTTTGTAGCATCTCTCTCACAACTGGCTTTCTGTAGTGACAAAGGTGTGGTAAACACGCTAGCTCAGGAAGGAAGCCTGGGGGAGGGGGCTGTCCTGAACCCTTCTCACCTTGTCCCCATTCTTAATGTACACCTCCTTCCGAGTCAGCCTCTTCCCTTCCTCAGATACAAACAGAGCCTTGACGTCCTTCATAGGGAGCAACTCTTCCTCTGGAAAAGTAATAGGGTCGTTCATGCCAGCTGAACCTCGCTTCTCACCCGGCAGATGTCCCTCACAGATGTCCCTCGGGCCCTTAGGCCTTGAACGCGACACTTGCAACAACCTCTTGTGACTCATTTGTCTTGCAAGTCTCATCCTTGTCTTGTCCCAGACTGTGCCTTACTGTGCTGCTTGCAGGTGGCTGTTTGAGGAAGTCGCAAGGCTCTTGTGGTTCCCTCCGTGCAGGGGAGACAGATGGGCCTGCAGAGACAGGTGCAGTGAGGGACCACAGCCTGCTCTGCCCTGGGCCTCCAGCCCGCCTTGCCTAGCTTCTGAGACTCGGCCTCACTCACCTCAGAGTCTGGCTATACTTCAGCTTGGTCTTGAGCTTGACTAGGGCCACGTCATAGTCATAGAACTCGAGGATTCCTTCTGCCTTTTTCCCATTAATATTGTAATTAGGGTGGAACAGGACCTCTTCAATCTCCAGGTCCCGCCTCTGACCCCCTGAGAGGAGGAGTGCGCACCATGTTAATGTAAGAAGCCTCCAGCCACTGGCCCCATCTCCTCTTTCAGGTTCTGTTTCCCATCCACATCCACGACTGGCCAGGGTTTAAGGGAGGGGCTGTGCTGAGAAGAGGTGAGCTACAGGTCATAGCATAGCGGTGCTTCCTGAAGAGCCTGGACGCCGAGTCTTGACTACATCCTTACCCACGCTGACCTTGATGGAATGTTTCTGATCTTCCACCGTGAAGCAGTGCGCTGCTGTCAGCACGAAGTACTCAGACACCACGGCCCCCATGCAGTTCTCGTGTCCTTTCAGAGGGCGCTAGGAAGCCAGGGCAGATTAACCTTGTGCGTGTGTGCACGCGCGTGTTGCTGGAGGCTGCTGTATACGAGCTTGGAACACTGTAGCCCAGCTTGCTTCTCATTCCATTAGCACAGCCTGACTGTAGCCCAGACTGACCTCAGACTCAAGGCAGTCCTGCTCTCACTTGCAAACGCCAGGGCACCAGCGTGTGTGTGCCCCACATCCAGCTTCCTTTTCCATTTTCAGGCAGTTTCCTAAGTTACTGTATTGACCTCAAGCTCACTGTAGCCTAAGCAGGCTATGAATCTCCACCCTGCCTCAGCCTCCTGACTTCTCAGCCAGGATTACAGCTAGTGTAGACATTCCCCTCCTCTGCCCTCTGCCCTCTGCCCTCTGCCCTCTTCCCTTCCCTCCCACAAGTCCCCACTGCTTGGATGCTTACAGTGACTGAGATCTTGGCTTGCCATGGTTGCTTGTGATAATCATTGCCGTTCTGATGCTCCCACACCATGCCACAGAGACCCAGAGATTGGGTTTCATCTGTCAGGGAAAGAATACTGAAGGCTCAAGTCATTGTAGCCACGTTTGTTGGATCCCTGTGTGTCTGTTGGTAGCAGGGGCCCAGAAGGGAAGGGGAGTGAGCAGGGCGAAGGGTTCTGTGTGTTAGATGAGGAGCCCCGTGGTGCAGTAAAAAAAGATTGATCAGGAAAGCTGAGGACTGGGCATCTTAGCCACAGTCTTGGTGATGACTTGCTGTGCTCAACCTCGTTTCTACATCTGTAAAATAAGCTGTCAGAGTTCTGTGGTTGTGAGAAACCAGGAAAGTGAATGTCAGGAAGCAAGAATAGACATTGGGGAAGCATGGCTGGGGCAAAGGGTGAGAGAAGTCAGCAGCCTCAGTCCGCAGCTCCCTCTGCACCCCTTCAGTCTTCCTACCAATCATTTGGAAGAAAACGTTCTCCAGATCCTCCATGTCCTTGACTCTAAACACGTGCCGCTCGTTGTCCTTTTTGGAAGCCAAAGCATTGATGTTCCCAGGGTCCACCAGAGGCCCGACCCCAAACACATACACATCTGCAGGGGAGAAGGGAGGTGAGAGCCAGGGGGAGAGGGGGAAGGGAAAGAAAGCCAAGGGGAGGGGGAGAGCCAGGGGGAGGGGCAGAGAGCCTGGGGGATAAAGGGGGAGAGCCAGGGGTACAGGGTGAGGCTTTGAGGGCGCCGGGTCCCCAGTGGGCCGCTCACCCAGATAATCCTCCCGGGGATTTTTGCGATCCCTGCCAATGTCCAGCAAGTCTCGGATGTCCTCAATGACAGTGACAGGGTCTCCACCCATGTTGTGCAAGCCTTTGGGAAACATGAGGGTCATGAAAGTGGGTCAGGGAAGATACACCATCTGGAGACACACGAAGGAGATGGGAGGATGGGTAGAAGAAAGGCCTTACCATCAGTCATAATGATGATGACATGGCGGGTTCGATTCCAGCCTTCAGGCGGGGCATCCCCTGCCCAGCTCATCATGCTATACACAGCCTGGAGAGCCTTCTTGGTGTTGGTCCCTGACTTCAGCTTGTGATCTATAGACAAAGAACTTATCTTCTAAGCCAGGCTTGCACCTCAGGAGTCTACAATAACTGAGATCCCACATTCTTTAACTTTTTCTATATAGACCGTGCTGGCCTTGAACTCAGATCCACCTGCTTTTTGGATGTTGGGATTAAAGGCTTGTGCCACCAAGTCCAGGCAATGTTTAACTTTTGGGTTATCACCCACTTGCCCTTGGCTCTCCCAACAATCTCCATTGCCCAAGGACACTTGTCCAACCAGTAATAGTCTGTCTACTTTCTCCAGAAGAGCCCCAGCCTCTGACCACAGCCCAAGGTACACCTCCCAGCTTTCCCTTCCCTGACCTCTGACCTTCATAACTGATTTGGTTGAGCTTCTCTGTGACCCAGTCGGCGTCACTACTACTCTTGTCAGACACTCTGACCAACACTTTGGGGACTGTGGCATATGTCACTAGACCGTATCTCGGCCTCACCCCATAACTCGCCACCTGTGAGCAAGAGGCCATTGTGTTAAAAACAGTGGTGAGTGGTCAGCATTTCTGTTGAGACAGGGAGGAGGCTGGAGGACAACAGGACCTGGACCCAGAGGATCTGGGGACACAGGAAACCAGTCCTATAAGGGCAGTGAGGTCCAGATAAGGTCCCTTCACCTCAGAGGAAGCTCTGATCTACCTTCTCAATCAAGTTGGCGAGGCACCGCTTGGCCCCTGTGAAGTTGCTGGCCCCGATGCTGTCAGATCCATCCAGCACCAGGTAGATATTCATGGAGCCCGAGGGGTCCAGGACAATCTTCCTCTTCTGCTGTTCCCCTAGGTGCCAGGAGAGACTCAGCTTCTGGCATGTACAGCACCTGACAGACCACCCATCCTTCCCTGGGCTTCCTCCTCAGCTTCCCTCCTGTACTCAAACCTGGGCTGTGCCCATCCTCAGCATCGACTCCTTCGATGGTCTCTGTCAGGGAGGATAGGAATGCCTCGGCCACCTCCTGAGGGCTGTCATACATGAAGGAATCTAGGGATGGTCAGAGAGTAGGTCAGGTGTCTGGAGTACTGAGGACACACTGACAGGGTGATGGGATTTCAGGACGAGAGACTCCTAGTGTGGAGCCAATGGAGCAAAAGCAGACCCTGGGGGCAGGTCAAGGGTCACCTTGGCAGGAAGGCTCTGTCCCGCTCCATGAGCCACCTTCTTGGCACCTTCGCTGCTGGGAGCCACGCAGGACAAGCCCCCGGCTGCAGTGGTAAGTAACAGTGTCTTCAAGGCGGTACTGGGTTCCCACCTTCCTTGTCCCAATAGGAATACCAGGGTTGGGACAGTATCCCGCTGCAGAGACATGAAGACAATTTGAGTGCCCATGCATTCCCAGGGTGAAGCCCTACAGCAGCGGGTAAAGTCAGGGGTGACCAGGTTCTCACCTCCATCATCACAGATTGCTGTCTGCCCATCCCACCGGCCATTCTCTTGGCAGGTGCGATTGGCAGAGCCCCGGAGAACATAACCATCATAGCATTGAAAAGAAATCTGGTCACTCAGGTTGTAGTAAGGGGACCGGGGCCAGAACTCCCCATTTTCGAAGTCTTGTGGTCGTGGGCAGCGTATTGCTTTAGGAAAGACAGGTAAAAGTCACCAAGCGCTGTTTCTAGGTCCTTCCTGGTCTTAGAAATCCTGTCACTGAGAAACAGTGCCTGCCCAGTCCTCTCAACCCTACTGTCCCCTCCTCTTGTGTTGTGGATTATTTTTTTTGTTGTTGTTCTGAGGCAAGATCTCATGTAGTCCAGGCTGGCTTCAAACTTGCTATGAAGCTGAAGATGACTGAGCGTCTCCCCCTCCTGCTCCTACGTCCCGAGTGTTAGGGTCACACACACAGCACACCTGCTTCATGCAGTACTGCTGTGGGCATGGTGGGTAAGCACTCTACCAACTGATCTATATTTCTGGACTCCCTTTCCTGGTTTCTGAGTATTGTTTTCACTGCCTTCCCTCATCCAGCCATGCTCAGCTAGACCGCAGCTCCGGCCGCCAGTCCCCAAGCTCTCATCTTAACTGCCTCCTGCTCTGCGCAGCCACCCACTGCCCACACGCCCAAGCCTCCTGCTCTGCCCAGCCACCCACTGCCCACACGCCCAAGCCTCCAACCTCTGCATTCCGCCTTCTTGACAATCTTTCGGTCTCGGGTCTGCAGGACGCTCCAGGAGCCTGTGGATTTGCAGGTTCGAGTCTGCACAGGGTATGGGTAGAAGCCAGAGGGACACAGGTACTCCAGGGTCTGACCGTCTTGGAGAAGTTGAAAGGAGCCGCCTTTGATCTCTGCTCCCTCCAAAGAGCAGGAGCTCTGGGGCTGGGGCTGGAGCACTGGAGTTGTGCTCACACCTGAGGAGAAAGGCTGGTGAAGCATGGCCCCAGAAGGCCAAAGGCAGAGGCCGGGGACAAAATGAGGATGGACTGTCCTTTGCTTACCTCCAGAGGACAGGCCTAAGACCAAGAGGACCAGGCAGAGCTGGGGACTCTCCATCCTCATGGGGAGAGAGGCCAGTGACCCAAAGCCCTCTCTAGTTCACTCTGGGTGCCTACTTGACTTGCTGCCCAGACTGAACTTCCAGTGCTGGATCTGGCTACACCCCTCTTCCTCCAGCCCCTGAGCTTTTATGCAATCTGCTCTGGCACCTGCAGTCTGCCCAGCCTGCCCTGCGCAGTCGCTGCTTCCCGGAACATTCATGAAGGAGGGCCCCTGAGCTGCCAAGTGAGGAAACAGAAACTATGCGAGCCCCACCCTTTGCCGACCAAGGGCCAGAACTCCCCTTTCAGAGCCCCCCAGACCCTCCTAACAAGCACAGACCTCCAACACCACTACCCCCCACTTAGAGAGCAGTTTTTCCATCGACTGTGTGGTGGGGCAGAGTCCAGCCACTGTTTGTGCAGCAGGGTCTCTGACCTTCCTGGAATCTTCCTGGCCTCCCTACCCCCAAGACATGACAGACAGGATGTGGAAATCATTGATTTTTATTAATTTCATAACTGGGAAATTCCGTGTGAAAGCAAAAGGAGCACAGGTCATCCACGCTAGAAAGAGACTTGCTTCGAGGGTGGTGCACAGCTGTCCTGGCACAGCCCTGGGGAATCCCTAGCTTTTGCCACTGTTTCTGGGTTCCTGGGGCCCAGGATCTATGTACCCAGCAGTGAGAACACTCAGTTATCAGACAGGAGGTTCAGACTAATAAAGGAGTCAGTGACCATGTTAAAGAGGCAAAAAATTCAGGACACCATCCAGGTGCTGCCTCAGCCAGGGCTGCAGGCGGAAGAGATTGATGTGGAAGTCTCTCGGCTGAACACCATGCGGAGGTTTCCTGCGGGAGTTTTTGTTGGAGGAACCATGACAAGGGTTGAAAAGGCCCCAACTCACCAGGCCCACCTGGAGGGAAGAGATGACAGGGTGGAGATAGTGGCTTGACAAGTCACTCCAAGCCTTGACCTCTCTGGTTCCCCTCAAAGGCCGCCCACATGTCCCTTGCAAGGACTTTTGCCCTGGCAGGGAACCCCCTTCAGATCCTGCTTCTCACCTGGAAAAACCTGTATCTCCGCTCAAGGAAAACCGCTCCCCCAGATTCTCCTGCAGGGAAAGAAAGAACAGTATTGTCCAGGATAGCACACCAGTACGAGAAGTGCTTGCAAACCACAGGGACACTGTAGCCTTCTCCCTGGAAGTCCAGGACCAGTCTAACCTTTGCAAGGATTGTCATCTCCCTCCATCCCGCTGCACAGGAACTGGTCTGTCACCACCTCGCTAATGTTTGTCAAGCCAGGGAAGATGTCTTTGTTTTGGGACACAGCCTCAATACAGCTTGTCCACTGCGGTGTGGGGCGTAGGAGAGAGGAGTGAGGACATGCCAGGAGACATCAGGCAGACCAGTAAGGTCCAAGAACTGCGGAGACTGCAGGCAGGCTGGACGGTCCGGGAGCGCCCCCAGGCTACCTATCCCAGCATCCCTCACTGAGCTCTTACCTCAGGTCCTGTCCTGAGCTTGACGTTCAGTCTGTTCCCATTCAAAGCTACAAAATGTGCAGGAACTTTCTGCTGTGACAGAAGTTCCATCTCTGCCATTGGGGAGAACGGGGTGTTGGTACAGTTTCCTTTACCCAGCTTGAGGACTGCAGCGCGGTCCGGGCTGGCACTCTGCAAGCTCTGGCTGCAACCCACCAAGAACCTCAAGCCTCCAGCACTCACCATGGTCTTTACAAGTACCACCTGGGGGTCTCCGCAAAGCCACGTTGGCCCCCACAGTGCAAGGAAGGCAGATGGGCCTGGGAGAAAGGCAAGCGTCAGACAGGCCCGTCCTCAGTCTCCCCTCTGGTGCTTTCCAGAGCACTGTCCTCTCTAGGGTCCCCTTCCAGCTGAGTTCAGGCACCTGGCATGGGTAGACATCTTCACTTTCTGAGACAGCTTCAGCAGAGCAATGTCGTCAGCATAGAACTCTGAGATGCCCTGGTTCTGCTTTGCGTGGACATTAAACCCTGGGGCAATTAACACCTTCTCCACAAGGAATTCTTTACCGTGCTGAGAGGTGGGATCCCCTGGAAACAACAGCGGGTTAGACTGGACCACAGGCTAAGGAGAGACAGTGGTGACTCTGGCCTTGCAGTGAGGGATCTCCTGCAGCCCCTGACTTACCCACACTGACCCTCCACAGGTGGCGGTCCTCCAGCTGAGTATCATGGAAGCAGTGAGCTGCAGTCAGCACCCACTGGTCAGAGATGAGTGACCCCTGGCAAGTCTCCTTGCTCTTTGGCTGCAGGGAAAAGACAACAATCCAGGTTTGCTGTGCCTGGCCATTTGTACCCGCATGGTCCAATCCCTGCCTCTCCTCCCTGATACCTTAAAGGTGACTTGCCAAGGTGTCCTCTCCTGGTCAGAGGCATTGACAGACATGTTCCCCACCCCGCAGATGGTATCTGTGAGCTTAGAGACATCTATGGGCAAAGGAAGATGGGGAGGGAGGTGGGTGAGGGCCACTGGTCCAGGCTGCCACCATGAGCCCCCGTCTAGTCCCCGCTATGCTCTCTTCTGCAGGGGACAAAGCTTACTCACCCAGCATGTGCTCAAAGACCTGCTGCACGGCCTTTGCATCCTGCAAGATGAAGGCGTGCCTCTCGCCATCCTTCTTGGAGGCCAGCTCGTTCAGTTCTTTCCAGTCCACGTCCAGCTTGCCCACCCCAATAGCATAGATGTCTGGTGGGAAGGAGGGAGATCACCAGAGCCTGTGACTGGGAGGCCACCCAAGACATGAAGCGGGCACATGAACTCACCGAGTCATCGAACCCCTGAGTTAGATGGGCTCCTCTCCTTCTCCCTGTCTGTCTCACTTCCTCTCCCACTGCCACCCAGGCCCCACAGCCTCCTAGGAGCTCCTCAAACCTGAATGCACACTCCCTCTCCAGGCCCCTCCTCCATCTGCGCCTCCGGCTGCTGTCCCCCAGATGTCCACACAGATCTGCCTCAGCAAGGTCTTTTGGAGCGGCAATGCCCGGGACCTCCCATGCCATCCCCACTTGGCTTCACATCACCACCTGAATGCTAAAGGGCTGCCTGGTGTATCTTGCGGATTGCCTACAGTGGGTAGAACTGTGCGTTCCCAGAAGAATGTGTTCAAGTTCTATTCTATTGTGGATGATGTGACCTGAATTAGAAGTAGGGTCTTTCTTTCTTTCTTTCTTTCTTTCTTTCTTTCTTTCTTTCTTTCTTTCTTTCTTTCTTTCTTTCGTTCTTTCGTTCTTTCGTTCTTTCGTTCTTTCGTTCTTTCGTTCTTTCGTTCTTTCGTTCTTTCTTTCTTCTTCTTTTTTTCTTTTTTTTTCCTTTTGGAGACAGTGTCTCTGTGTAGGCCTGGCTCTCTTGGAACTCACTCTGTAGACCAGACTGGCCTCCAACTCACAGAGATCCACCTGCTTGTGCCTCCCAAGTGCTGAGGTTAAAGGCATGCACCACCAGGGTCTTTTGCCTTGTATTGCTAGTACTCAGGAGGTGGAGTTAGGAAGATCAGCATAGGCTCCCTAGTAAGTTGAAGGCCAGCCTTGGTCCATCCCCAAAATAAAACAAAAGAGGGCTGGAAAGAATGCTGAGTTGTCAAGAGTGCTTGCAGCTCTTCCAGAGGACCAGAGTTCAGGCTCCAGCACCCGCCGCCTATAACCCCAGCTCCAAGGGAGGTAACATCCTCTCCCAGCCATCAAAGGCCTCATGCAAACACACACATTCACAGAGTTAAAAAAATAAATAAATGTCTATAATAAAAGTAAACAAAGGTTATAACTCAATGGCAGAGTGCTTGCCTGGTAGGCACAAAAAAACCAAACAAACAAACAACAACAAACAAACAAACAAAAACCTTACATCCACTCCCTAACAGTGCAATAAATACATAGGAAATTTGAACCCAAACATAGCTAGCTGGACACTGTAGAAACCAGACAAACTGGGGCGACCACAGAGGCGAAGCTTGCGGTTGTGTGGCTACAAGCTCTGGATCCTGCAGCCACCAGGCCTCTGCATAGCAAGACCTTGTCCCAGAAAGAAACCAAGAAAATAACTCTTCATTGTTTTCTGGCCATAGGTCAGCACAGTTTTCGGTCACACTAACCCTGAAGAATTATTGTTCACCAGCTGCCTGCTGCTGTGGGGACAGCAGAGGGACAGTCCCTACCAGGGACCCAGGCAGGCCCTTCCTGCAGCTTCCTGAAATGTGAGGTGCTGATGACGTCATCGCAGCGGCTCTGCACCAGCTCACCTTAGCTTCCTCCCCTACCTGCCTGAGAAGCAGGCCACGGCTGACTGTTTTCTCAGGAGAAACAGTCAGCCGTGGCCTGCTTCTCAGGAGGAAGAAGTGGGCCACAGCCGCAGCCCTCTGGAGATGGAGCCAGAGGAGGGACCACGGGCGGCTTGGTACCCAGCTCTTCCAGGAAATACTCAGATACAAACATGAAGAACTATAGGGAAACCCTCGTGGCTCAGGGCCAGAGCTGGGTCACACTGAACACTGTGACAGAGGATCCCATTCCTGTCCCCTATTGACAGGACTTGGATAGGGCAGAGTCTCACCCAGGTAGTCGTTTCTGTTCCGAGTGATGCCCAGGATCTCTCTGATGTTGTCGACTGCTGGCCTGGGAGAACCACCCATGTTGGACTTTCCTAGAACAGAGAAGGGAAATAATGATCATCTGGGTTGATGTCAGAATCCCGCACATCCGGGAAACATGCAGAGCATTCAGGCATTTCAAAACACACGGCTTCAGGCCGGACAGTGACTCGCTGCGTAAGAGCACTTGTTGCTGCTCTTCCAGAGGACCCGGGTTCGGCTCCCAGCACTTAATGGTGGCTCACAACTGTCTAGAACTCCATTCCCAAAATATCCAGGGCCCTGTCATGACCTGCAAGGGCACTATGGTGTGCTGCAAGTTAATACAATCATTGTGGAAACCATTCCTTAACAATTAGAAATACAACTACTACATAACCCAGCTATTTTACTCCTGGGCATATACTGAGTCGGCTCTATACCCTAGCATAGAGATACCTGCACCCGTGGTTACTGCTGCTTCATTTACAAACAAAGAAGTGAAATCAGCTTTCTTGCCCATCAACAGATGAGTGGATAGTGAAAATTTGGAGTGTACACATGTGTGTGTGTGTGATATTGTGTAATTTCAGAGTATGTGTATGTATTTGTGTATACACACACACACACACACACACACACACACTTCCCAGCACCTATAGGGTTTCCAGGTCTAGAAGGCAGCGATGGGGGCGTTGGTGTTGTGTTTGCAGAAGTTGTAATTGCTGGGGCAAAAGTAGCTTACTTTTGGTAATGTTTACCTTTCTTAAACTCTTTGCTATCCTAAGGCTAAAGCCTCTGGGTTCGGGTTCTGGCAGGGATGAGGTAAAGGATTTATTGCTAGTACTCCCTTCTGTGGCTTCTCCTTGGCCAGGCTCATTAACTCTTTGTGAACCAGAGAGAAAAGAAAAGGAAAGAATGAAATTCATTTACATAGACGCATAGACATTCCCACACACCTACATCTGGCTGTGCTTGCCCACCTGTTTCATCTACTCTGAAGAAGGTATTCACACAGACCTCCACACAGACCAACGGACAGACATCTGGTAGATGGATGGATAAGGCAGCCCCCCAAGTCGGCAACTTCCTTTTCTCTAGCCTTTTTATACCTTCTTAAACAAAAGCTCTTTAGAAAATTACCTCATAAATAAAATGTTACACAAACTTGGGAGTTATAGAGTGTCAACAAACAAGGTGTCAACAGTCAGTGCAAAGCAGTGGTCCATTCTGTAAGCTCATCCTAAGTTCAAAGCCACAGTTTCACATGGCCTTGCCCTGTCACAGTGCACACCTGTGGCCTCATCCTTGGACCTGACCTAGGATGAATGTTTTTCTTTGATCACAAATCTGTCCAAAGACTATTTCTCTTTTTAGTGTAATTGTGAAAGCTCATTGTATTTCTTATTATGCAGCCTTTACTTATTATTCTGTGAGGCGTGGGCACATTCTATTCTTGATTCCAACTTCATTACATCTTTCTAGCAAAGCAACTAAGACCATCTCTCTCTCTCTTTTTTTTTTTTTTTTTTGGTTGTTTTTTTTTTTTTTCCCGAGACAGAGTTTCTCTGTGTAGCCCTGGCTGTCCTGGAATTCACTCGTAGACCAGGCTGGCCTCAAACTCAGAAATCTGCCTGCCTCTGCCTCCCAAGTCACCCGGCTTCTAAAACCATTCCTTAAAACTTCCTAAGATTATTTAAAAGCAAATCAGGAATTCTATAAAAATCATTAATTCATCTAAACAGTGTTAATTTATGGAAACTCATCTCTATGCTGATCTACAGGAAATTTGCTCAATAGGATGGGCTGAAGCCAGGAGACCTTAGGCTGTGTGATAGTGGCAGCAAAGGCCTATCAGCTGTAAGGAGCAATCCTGAGATGAAGTCTCCTGGGACCTTGCCTCTACGAACTCACCCATCTTAGGCCAGGCTACGCTTGTACTGGTAGAAACCTGCCTCTGTGCTTCCACAGTGCTGAGATTAAATGCAGGTGTCATCATATCATAGCTGGTTTTTATTTTTTTCAGACCTCCAACTCGCCCTGAGGTCGGTCACTGCTGGCCTTGAACTCACGCTCCTCCTTCCCCACTTCCATCCCCAGCTGCTAGGATGACAGGTGTGCACTGAGACAGCCACACCAGGACGCAGGCTTCCCATACTTTTCATTTGATTCTCAGGAAACCCCAGGAGGTGTGGTCATTCTTACTTTAAAACTGAGAGCTATGCCCTGCAGGACCCACATCAAGAACTAAAGCAAGGAGATCAGGCCCAGTCCAGACGGCCCCTTCCGTCCTCGCCGAGCAGCCGCATCTCCAGGCTCAGGAAGATTACCGAGAGGAGTAACATTTTAAAATCATAGAACCTCGTTGTGCAAACTGCTCAAGTGGTTCTTCATAAAACCTGTGTGAGGCAGCCTGGCGGCGGCGGTGGTACATGCCTTTAACCCCAGCATTTAGGAGGCAGAAGTAGGTGGATCTCTGAGTTCAAGGCCAGGCTGGTCTATATATACTGTTTTGAAAAACAAAAACAACCCCCCCCCAAAAAAAACCCGTGTAAGGCAAAAAAGCAGCTGTTACTGTCCCCATGGTCTTTAAGCCATCATCAACACAAGGTCCACTTAAGCAGGAAACAGAAATATGGGGATGGGGTGGGGTGAGGCTAGGTAAGGGGGCATAGGGTGAGGGGGGTGTGTGTCAGGTCAGGAGTTCAAAGCCAGTATGGGGTACTGGATGAGACAAAATCAAAACAACCAGGGTGGAGGAGGGGAGAGAAAGAAAAAGAAAGAAACTGCGGCTTGCCTCCACAGCACACACACTAAAAATTAGAAAAACACAGAAAAGGGTCAGATGGTCCTGCACCAGGACGGCAACGCAGCTTCGAAGTGTCTGTACCGCAGTATTCTGATGTCACACAGCACAGCACACAGCAAAGGTTAGTAACAAGTAGCTGGCCGCTTCAGAGTCATGCTACTGAGTTCTAAGTGCTTCAGCACAAAGAAACGTGAGTGGTTGAAGTGACAGACGCCAATACTCAGGTCACAGGCTACTGTATGCAGATCATGATACTGTGTGCATGTGCTGACATGACACACTGTAGCCCATAAGTACATATGGTGACTGTGAAAGAATAGAATGTGTGTGAGTGTTTGAGTGTGTCTGAGTGTGTCTAAGTGTGTCTGAGAGTATATGAGTGACAGTGAGTACGCACGTGTGAGTATGTGTGTGAGTGAGTGTGAATGTATGTGTGTGTATGTATATGTGTGTATGAGTGTGTATGAGTGTGAGTGTATGTATGTGAGAATATGTATGTGAGTGCGTAAGTATGTGAGTGTATATATGTGAGTGTGACTATATATATGTGAGTGTGTGAGTATATGTGTGTGTGACTGTATGAGTGTAAGAGTATGTGTGTGTATGTGAGTGTATGTGTGCATGCGTATGTGTGTACAAGTGTATGTGTGCATGTGTGAGTGTAAATATATGTATGTGTGAGTGATTGTGTGTATGCATGTGTGTGTGTGTGCACGAGCGCCTGTTTATGAGCTGGGTGTTGCGGCACATGCTTGCAATTCCAGACACTCAGCACACTGGAGACGAAAGACCATGAGTTCAAAGTCAGCCTTGGCTACAGCGCACAGCACACATCTTTAATCCCAGCACTCCGGAGGAGCGGCAGGTGGATCTCTTTGAGTTTGAGGATGGGTTGGTTTACACAGTGAGTTTCAGACCAGAGAAACTTTGTCAACACAGAGAAACCCTGTCTCAAAAACAAGCAAGCAAGCAAAGATTAAGAGAGTGAGTCTTGCCGGGCGGTGGTGGCGCACACCTGTAATCCCAGCACTTAGGAGGCAGAGGTAGGTGGATTTCTGAGTTCGAGGCCAGCCTGGTCTACAGAGTGAGTTCCAGGACAGCCAGGGCTACACAGAGAATACCTGTCTTGAAACAAACCGAGAGAGAGAGAGAGAGAGAGAGAGAGAGAGAGAGAGAGAGAGAGAGAGAGAGAGAGAGAGAGAGAGAGAGAGAGAGAGAGACTCACAAGGGCAGGAAGAGCACCAGGACACAGGACTTCAGAACCTCCGCGGGCGCTCTGCCCACTGTTGCCAACCTCCAGCGGAGAGGGAGACACCCACCGTCAGTCAGAAGGATGATGGCGTGGCGGATTTCCTGCCAGGCAGAGGTCTCCATGCCGAGGCGATCCATCTGGTTATTCATCATGAGGTAGACACTGTTGAGAGCCTCGTAAGTGTTAGTGCCAGTGGCGTTTTCGTGATCTGGAATATGCCAGAAGAAAAATCTCTTGAAAACAAAAACCCTCTGCTTGCCACCTGAGCGGCCACCAGAAACGCGAACTATCCGAGTTTCTAATAAACTCGAACATTTTGGTTTTTCTACCGTAGAAAGTTCATCGCAGAACCAGATATGATGGTGCACATCTGTGGTCGTCTCAGCACTCAGAAGGCAGAAGCAGGAAGATCTCTGTGAGTCTGAGGCCAGCTTGGTCTGCAGAACAAGTTCCAGGCCAGCCAGGGCTACACACTACGACTCTCTCTCAAAAATTAATTAACTGGAGATGCTCATTGCGCAGACGTCTGTCTCAGGCCACTGCATGTTCCCAAGACAGGTTTTACAGTGTGCAGGTGGCTAAGGAGAGGGAGGGTTCGCCTTTGAGCTCGAGAAGCACCACACACTGCGGGGCTGCAGGGAGCCTAAGTCCTGCAGGTGCATTTGAACGTGGACTTGCAGTGTGTTGTGGAAACCCACGAGCTAAGGAAACCGGAATCCTACCGTCGCCTCCAATAATGAACACATGTGCGTTCTCTCTTTCCCTCCCCCCTCCCTCCCTCCCTCCCTCCCTCTCTTCCAGTCCTCATGTAGTCCAGGCTGCCCTCAGTTTTCATAGATAGTCAAGGATGACCTCGGACATGGGAGCAGGGGGATTATGGGGTGCCAGGGTTGGAATCTAGAGCTTCCCTCTACCAACTGAGCCTCATCTTCAGGCCCCGCCCCTCCTCTGGCTCCTCCCCCTCTCTGGCCCCTCCCCCCTGGAGTATGGCTCTTCACCCTCTACAGTGCCCCTCACCCAGCAGAGGTCAGGCAAACCTTTGTAGCAGACAGAGTCCAGACTGGCGATCACCTCCATCACATTCCGGGATCTCTCACTCAGGACCGACAAGACGGTTTTGGGCCGAGAGGCAAAGGTGATGATAGCTACGCTGACCTTTATCTCAAAGCTGAAGATCTGTGGAGAGCGGTATGGGGCGGGTGCTGCAAAACTGAACCAGAGCAGGTCCAAGGGGCGCAGGGAGACTGTTCTGAGGCTGACAGGAAGGACCCTCCGTGAGGAGCCCAGCCTTGAAGAAGCCAAGGGAATGACACAGGCCGAGCTTGGGCCCCGGACGACCCCTCCTCATTTCACCCGCGCATCAGCTCAGTGAGGGGCGCGCTGAGCCGCCCATCTCACTTAAGGATCTGAGCCTTGCCCAGCAGCCTGAGCCTTACTACTGGTGAGAGGTGCGGCAGCACTGAAGCGGCTTTCGAACACACATTCAGTCTTTCGAACACACATTCAAATTCTCTTTAAAATATAAATCCGGTATTGTGGGAGGAAATAACCGGGAGTGGATCAGTGAGGGAGATGAAAAGTGAAGAAGTAAAAAAATTAAATTAAATTTGCCGGGGCGGTGGTGCACGCCTGTAATCCCAGCACTTGGGAGGCAGAGGCAGGTGGATTTCTGAGTTCGAGGCCAGCCTGGTCTACAGAGTGAGTTCCAGGACAGCCAGGGCGATACAGAGAAACCTTGTCTCGGAAAAAAACCAAATCCAAAAACCCAAAACAAACAAACAAAACAGAAAAAAGAAAAAGAAAGAAAAGAGAAAGAAAGAGAGGTAGAGTATATCCTTGGCATGCATAAAGGTCTAGGTTTAATTTCCAGCAGGAAAAAAATATTCAATATAGCTGGAAGAAAAAACTATATATGGGGGGGCTAGTGAGATGGCTCAGTGCTTAAAAGCACTGACTGCTCTTATGAAGGTTTTGAGTTCAAATCCCAGCAACCACATGGTGGCTCACAACCATCCATAAAGAGATCTGATGCCCTCTTCTGGAGTGTCTGAAGACAGGTACAGTGTACTTACATATAATAATAAATAAATCTTTAAAAAACTATATATGTATGTACATATATATATATATATATATATATATATATATATATATATATGAACTATTGTTAAATACACAACTTTTTAAAATTGTTGGGTTGGGTATGGTGGCCCATACCTTTAATCCCAGCCCTTTGGAAAGGCAGGTAGATCTCTGAGGTTGAGAACAGCCTGGTCTACAGAGAGTTCCAAGACAGCTAAAGCTATGTAGACAGAACCTTTCTTTAAAAAAAAAAAGAAAAAGAAAAAGAAAAAAGAAGGGGGGGAGGGCTGGTGTCTGACCGGAGTGATCAGAGGTCCTAAATTCAAATCCCCAGCAACCACATGATGGCTCACAATCATCAGTACCGCTACAGTGTACTCATATACATAAAATAAATAAATGAATAAATAAATATGGGGGCGTGTGTGTGTGTGTGTGTGTGTGTGTATACATGTGCGTGCACCTCTATTAGTGTTTCTGCCTCTGTACTGAGAACTCTCGGAAGCTGTTCCCACACCCCGAAGTCAGAGCCTCCTATCTCCCTGGGATTACAAATACGCCTGTAGCTTCTGACATTTAGTTCAGATTCCAGAGATCTGAACTGAAGCTCACGCGGTGCCTGCCTTTACACACTGAGCCATTTCCTCAGTTTCCCCGTTAGTCCTTTAGCCCTTCCTTGGCCTCACGCAGTCCAAGGCTGATCTTGAACTCCCAAAATCATCTGCCTCTACCATACCTGGCTTGAAATATGAAATTATTGGCTTGATAAAAATTACAATTATTCAACTGGCGTGTCAAGACTCTTCTGGTCCACGCCATAGGCCGTCTTGGTAACTCTTTGGAGACCAGAGCTAGAGATGATGAGACACCCGCCTGGGCTTGGCTCCATGTGGTGTCCCCTGGCACCCGGCCCAGGGCCTCCTACACAGTAGGAGTCCTGAAACATTTATGGAATAAAGATATGATCCTATACATTGAATTCATGGTTCTGGTGGCCTGGGGAGACGTCTAGAAGAAGGTGGAGTGGGACTCTGAGCAAGGGAGGAGAGTGAATGGGACTGAGAAGCCATGTTGCTCTTGGTTTCTGACCCTGTCCACCATGAGTAAGGCGCTCTCCTTGAAGATGCCAAAGTCTTTTTCTGGCACACTCTGAGACGCATCAAGCAGCAGATAGAGGTTCAAGTGACCCGAGCGCTGGATTTGGATTCTGCGGCCCAGATTTTCTGAAGCAAACAAGAAATAAGGCGTTCAGATGCCCAGCCCCACCCTGTGTCCCACGGAGTGTCGCCTCCCAGAACCCAAGGATCTTGCCTTTCTCCTACTCCATCCAGGCCCCATCTCCGATGCTCACCTGTCCTCTTCTGGGTGGGGTTGGTGGCTCCCAGCAGGTTGGTGAAGGAGGTGCCTAGGGCAGACACTACATCCTCAGGGAAGTCGTAAGAGTATGTCTCTGTGGAAAGAGTCACATCAGGGGCAGCCAGGACCGGGCTTGGGCACAGAGGCCTAGGAGGACCCTGAAGATACTCACGTCGGCAGACGGGTTCCGACCCACTCCACACTCCGCTGCTCTGACACTCCCTCTCTGCAGAGCCGGTCAATACCAGATTTGAGGAGGAGCAGCGGTAACTGACCTTGTCCCCAAGGTCGAAGCTTGAACCTGTCCGAACTGTGCCCACTGAGACGCCTGGGTTGGGGCAGTGGCCGGCTGCAAGTGAGTACAGACAGGTAAGCAGGACTTGGAAGCGTCTGCCACTCCGATCGCCCTGTTCCTCCCGCCACACCCTTCTTCTAGGACCTTCTAGGCCTTAAGCCACCAGATCCATCAGACTGGAGTGTGGCTGGAGACCCTAAATAACCCACAGCACTTAGAGTTCAGCTTCTCAGCTGCCCACTGAGCACCCCAGGCCTGACCCAGGCACCACGTGCATTTTCTCAACCCCTGGGCGATCGCCACACACCATGAGAATGGTCAACTCTCAACCTAGAGGTGATTCCAGATGTGGGGGGGGGGGCGGGGTGGAGCATGGAGAACTCTGCTAAACATCTGGAGCACCCACTAGGGAAACCCCGAATAAAGCTGAGGTTGACCCAGCGTGTCACTCCAGAGGATGGAGCCAGGTGAGAGACCGTTCCTAAAGCCTCCTCACTCTCCACAGCCCCAAACCAGACATCAGAATACCCAACAGCAGAGGACAATGAATAATTCTTTATAATGCGTTCATAACAGAATACTATACAGTACAAAAAAAAAAAGGACCTCAGACTCTCGTGACAACATGCATAACTTCCAAAAGGAAGGTTTTGAGCATAGGAAAACAAAAGAAGAGTGGGAGTGGCAGCTCCACAAGAGGTTAGGAGTATTTGCTGCTCTTCCAGAGGTCCTGAGTTCAATTCCCAGCACCCACATGGGGGCTCACAACCATCTGTAATGACAAGAACATTGGGTCCCCTGAAGCTGAAGTTGCTGGCAGGTGTGAGCCCAGTCTGCTTGCTGGAAACCAAATTCTGGTCCCCTGGAAGAGCAGCGAGTGCTGTAACTACTCAGCCATCTTGACAGCCACACTATCCCCATTTTGCAGGTGTAAAAACTGAGGCACAAGCCGGGCAGTGGTGGCGCACGCCTGTAATCCCAGCACTCTGGGAGGCAGAGGCAGGCAGATTTCTGAGTTCGAGGCCAGCCTGGTCTACAGAGTGAGTTCCAGGACAGCCAGGGCTACACAGAGAATCCCTGTCTCCAAAAAAACAAAAAACACAAAAAAACAAAACTGAGGCACAGGAAGGGTAAGTGACCTGTGCAGAGGCTGTCTAACTCGAAGCAGCTGACCCCACTCCGAGCTCCAGAGGCTGCACTGAGCCTGACTATGCTGTTGGTCTCTCACAGGTCTTGTTTGTGATACTTCACGGAGTTAGTACAATACAATACAAAGTGTTGTCGAGAAGCGTTTAGAAAAGATGACAGAGCAGGTTTCATAGCTCATGCCTGACAATCTGAGCACTCCAGAGACTGAGACTGAGGTGAGTTCAAGGCCTCCCAGGATCCTCTGGAGCCACTCTGTCTTATAAACATGGGGCCTGGAGTAGCCCAGTTCAGCCGCAAAGGAAGGGAAGGAAGAAGGGAGGAAAGGAGAGAACAAATGGGAAAGGTTTGTAGAGCCCGTGAGTCAGGTGTGTGTGGCCCACAGACCTCAACCTACCCCATCTAGGAACATTATGGAGTCACCAAGAACACTAGGCTTTGTCCCCACAAAAGCCTCTGGGACCGCAATCCCACCCACCCCCATGTTCTGCAGCAGTCAGGACGCTCGCTTACCACCGTTGTCACACACAGCTGTCTCTCCATCCCACAGGCCGTTGGGGCGACAGTACCGCACAGGCGAGCCCCGCAAGGTGAAGCCATGCTCACACTCGAAGCTCAGGTTGCCACCCACAGGGTGGGACCCCAGTCGAGGGACATAGATGCCGTTCTCAAAGGATGCGGGGGCTGGGCATCGGACAGCTGGAGGGAGAGAGAGGATCTGGGCGAGAGCCAGCGCGGGGGAGGGGCCTGCCGAGCGGGGGAGGGGTCTTCCATTCTGCGAGGGGGGAGGGGCCCGCTGTTAGGACCCAGGCCAGTCAGCCGGGTGTGAAACCAGGAAAGAGACTGATATGGGGGCAGCCCAAAATACCAGCACCTGGGCCGAAGTTCAAAGCCCTCTAGACTATAGAGTGAATTGGAGGCCAACCTAGACTGTATAGCTAGACCCTGTCTCAAAAAACACAAGAGAGGTTGGGTGTGGTGGTGCACACCATCAACCCAGTGCTCAAGAGGCAGAGGCTGGTGGATCAGTTGCAAGCAAGTGTGGGTCAGCCTGGGCTATAGCATGAACCTGTCTCAAAGAACCCAGAAAGCCAAACCTGGCGGCTCGTGCCTGTCTAGCCGGCACTCGAGAGATGAGAGGGACAGAAGGAAGCTCATCCCAGCCGCACTGTCAGTCAAAGCTCACCTTTGAAAGCGGTGGTCTAAGCGAGCAGGCGCAAAACAAAGTTAACCAAAAGGGACCTAGGAGAAGGAACTAAGAGCAGGGAGCTGCACAAGGAACTAAGACCCTAATGTCTGCTCCCAGCACCGAAGAATACGGTTTTAGGCAGCTGATTGAATACTGTCAACTTAAAACAGTTCAGCGTTGTTGCTTAATAAATAGCTGCCCCCCCCAAGGGCTCTGGTCACCCCAGTCTCTCACCAGCAACATTTGTAGTTTTAGGGTACTCTGGAGCATTCAGCATCCATTTAGAATGGCCAAATAATCCTATAGTTAATTTTAGCTAAAAAAAATAATTGTCCTTACTAAGTAGACAGTGGACTTTTCCTGGTTTTGTTTGATGGATTGATCTGATTTTTGTGGTTTCCTTTTTTCTTTTTTCTTTCTTTCTTTCTTTTTCTTTCTTTCTTTCTTTCTTTCTTTCTTTTTTTTTTTTTTTTTTTTTTGGATTTGGTTTTTTCAAGACAGGGTTTCTCTGTAAAGCCTGGCTGTCCTGGAACTCGCTCTATAGACCAGTAGACCAGGCTGGCCCCGAACTCAGAAATCCGCTTGCCTCTGCCTCCCAGAGTGCTGGGATTACAGGCGTGTGCCACCACCGCCCCCAGCGTTTTTATGGTTTTCTGAGGGCCTTTGTTGGTATGGGTTGTTTGTTTTTGGAGAAAGGGTCTCACTTTACGGCCCTGGATGACCTAGAACTCACTATGTAGACCAGGTTGTCTCTCTCTCTCCCTCCTTCCGTCCCTTTGCCTCCCAAGTGATGGAATTTGGAGGTGTGAATCACCACACCAGGCTTTTTGCAGTATTTTGACTCTCTGTCTCTCTGTCTCTGTCTCTCTCTTCCTGGAGAATCCTCTGCTAATAGAAGCTGACATTAGTGGGGACTCTCCAAAGCCCAGAGCAAGGGACTCTCCAAAGCCCAGAGCAAGGGACTCACGTTTGCAGACTGCTTTAACCAACCGAGGGGATCTCGGGGTGGAAAGTGAGCTAGATCTTGGTGTCTGCCACTGTCCGTTGCTCTGGCATTGCCTCCAGGCTGGGGATGGGTACCTGCCCAGGGGGCAGGAATAGATGAGGAGGCTCCCAGGGGCCCAGCCATGACTGAGGGTGAAATTACCACCGGCAATATTGACATTCCGAGGGCAGGAGAGAGCAGCCAGGCCTGCGGGTGTGGGAAAGAACCGGACAAAAGGAAAACAGGCCAGATGAGAGGGGCAAGTAGAGGTTGTCCCTTTGACTTGTGGACCGGACCTGGCAGCACCTGCCACGCCCGCAGGGCCCCAATAACCCCTTTCCCAGCCTCCTACCTGGGCCCAGCTGCAGCAGACAGAGGAGAGCCAGCAGAGGGGCCATGGTTTCCAGAACCGAGAGCCAGGGGAGAGAACAGGTCATCTGACTTCCCCGAAATCACAGCTGGTTGAGTAGGCACAGATGCCAGAGACACGGGGAGTGGCGAGGGGGATGGTGCTAGGGGAGGAAACAAGAAAGAAACCTCAGGGATCGGGGCTCAGCTTCAGGGCAGGACCTTTGCCCCAGCACACACTGAAGCATGTTTGGTCCTGTGTGGATTGTGTTAAACACACAAAGCCACAAGCCCTGCAAAATGTCTTATTTACTTTGTTTCACTTCTTTTTTGGAGTTTGCCACACAGATCTGACTCCCTGGGTTCCGTTGGGTCTTCCCCAGGATAGCTTCTGAGGAATCGAAACTCATCTTTTAGAACTTCTTGGCATATAGGAAGATTTGCAGTCTTTCCTGGGTCCTTCCCTGAAAATAAGATAAAAAGAAAGTCAACAGTTACTTGGAAAGTTGGGAAGGATGCTTAGGGGAAAAAAGGTTTTTTTGGGATTTTTTTGTTTTTGTTTTTGTTTTTATTGGAACATCCAACAGATAAAATTCCCAAGTTGCAAAAAAAAAAAAAATCGGGGTTGGTATTCAAAAGCATAAACAGCATTTTGAAATTTGAGATACATTTTATTTATTGAAAAAAAAAAGAACTCTTTTCATACAATATATTTTGCTCATGTTTTCCCCTCTGAGACAGGGTCTCGTGTAACCCAGCCTGACTTAGGATTTCTAAGTAGCTGAAACTGGCCTTGAATCCTGATCCTTCTGCCTCTGTCTCCCAAGTGTGGGGATGACAAACACTGTTTCTCCCACTGGGCTCCCAGCTATGGAGACTTTTTTGTTTGTTGCTTTAAGGACAGGTCTGTCCTGGAATTTCTCTGTAGCCCAGGCTGGCCTCTGCCTCCCAGGTGCACAGGCCTGGACCAGCCATGGAGAATCTAACCCGATGTATTAGCCTCGTTGTCTCTCCCAAGCCTCTAGACATAGTTTCTTTCCTTGTTACTATAACAAGATCAAGGGGAGCACCCTCCTAGGCTCATGTCACCCCAAAAAACCTGTCAGATCAGCAGCAAAAATACCATTGGTTTCTATTTCGGGGTGGGGAGTGTTTGTGCGTGCATGCATGTGTGTGTGTGTGTGTGTGTGTGTGTGTGTCTGTGTGTATGTCTGTTTATTTGTCTGTTTATGCCTCTGGAGGTCATAGAATAATCATGGGTATAATTGCTTAGGTCCCTTCCATCTTTAGTGTGAGATGGGGTCTCTCACTGGTCCAGAACTTTGTCAAGTGAACAGTCTAACTGACCGGTTAGCTTCAGGGACCTCCTGTCTCTGCTCCCAACAATCACTGCGATTACAATACCACACCCGGGCCGGGCGGTGGTGGCGCACACCTTTAATCCCAGCACTCGGGAAGGCAGAGGCCGGCAGATTTCTGAGTTCGAGGCCAGCCTGGTCTACAAAGTGAGTTCCAGGACAGCCAGGGCTACACAGAGAAACCCTGTCTAGGAAAAAAACAAAAAACAAAAAACAAAAAATCCAATACCACATCCGGACTTTTTAACGTGGGTTCTAAGGAATACACACCAAGGCCTCACATTTGCACAACAGGCATCTTGCCAACCCAGTCATCTATCCAGCCCCCATCTCCTCGTGACTGAGTTTGAGGCCAATGCTAGCCTCAAACCTGCTGCGTAGCAGAGGAGGCGGGGCTTGAATTCCTGATCCTTCGGCCTCCGCCTTCCAATTGATGCTCTACTGCCACCTTGAGGACGCTTTTCACACAGCGCTCTTGGAGCCTGGGAAAAGGACTACGTCCAGCTTCTGGATCCTCCAGGCCTCCTTCCCCGGAGGCCCTGAGAGCCCCAGACACTAGGTTCTACCCTGAATCCCCTGACATTGTACCAGCTTCCCAAGACATAAACAAAACTCTGAGAATTTGGTTCTTGGGCCTCCCTAGAACCCAAAGGTCTGTCCTTGACCTCCTGTGAGGACTCACATGCCTTTCGGACAACGGCTAAACCCCCGGAGACCCTCTAACCCCCTGTGTGCACATAACCGTATGTGGGTGTGTGTCTGCATGCCCACCCGCTCTGTTCTGGATTTACCAGGCAGCCGCCTTTCCCCTTTCAGTGAGGTGCCTTCCTTCGTGGGACACAGACGCTCACATTTCTCCTCGGTCCCCAGAAACTGCTCTGGAGCTCCGTTCCCTGTCAGCTCCACCCCTGCCCTGTGTTGATAAGGTAGACTGGACGTTTCCAGATTGGGGGTGGGGGGAGACAATCATGCTTGCTTTCCTTTGGGGCAGAAATAAGAGGTTACACCCCAGCAGACCTTGCCCCTGCCCCCAGCCCAGATCCAGTGTAGTGGAAGGAATTCATTTTTTTAAAGACTTGTTTATTATTAAATAATAGTAATATATTATTATTATTATATCTAAGTACACTGAAGCTGTCTCCAGACCCACCAGAAGAGGGCGTCAGATCCCTTTACAGATGGTTGTGAGCAGATGTGGTTGCTGGGATTTGAACTCAGTCAGTGCTCTTACCCATTGAGCCCTCACGCCAGCCCCCAGGAATTCAGTTTTTGGTTTATGATGGCTAGGTGTAGCTCAAACACACTTAGGCTCCCCTCGGCCCATTAGTTAGCTGGTTCGTCACTGTCACACATGCTCCCATGAGATAAAACTCTGAGGATAAAATAGCACCCAAAGGAGGAGAATCAGCCCTATGGGGGTTCACACCTATAATCCCAGCACTCAGGCGACCGAAGCAAAAGAATTGCAAGTTTAAGGTCAGCTTGAGTTACATAATGCTCCAGTCCAAAAGAGGGAGACGACTCACACATCATCCTGTAGATATGAAAGGGCACTGCACTGAGCTTGAGAGGAACCACTCACAGAGGACCAGCATGTGAGCATGGTACACGCGGACAGTGGAATACCACGCGGCTTCTCAATCTTGAGGTTCATCTATATAGAGTGGAACACTTGAGACCAGCAAAATATAAATTATTGACAGATATAAATTATGGACGAGGCACATGGCATGTATGGGAGGCCACTGTTTGGGAAAAAAATAAAAACAGTAACAAAACCGGCATGGGAGATGTAGCTGTGCCTGCTCCCCCTCCCACCCCTTTGCTCTGCTGTGGCTTCTTCTGTGTGTGATAGGCAAACGCTTATCGCCACCGCCAGAACCACGGCTGTGTATGTGCAGAATTTTGGGGGAAGTTGACCAGGAGAGTCACAGCAGGAGGAAGATGGGCCTAGGAGGGAACTCTACAGAACACCGATCTTCTGTATTTCTGCCTGTGGTGTTTGCTTCCTAGAGACAAGATCTGTCACAGCCCAAATCTTCAGTAGCCCCGCGTGCTGGGATTATCAACACGGGTTACCACGCCTGCAGTATAGGACGCTGGGACTTCCTGCATGCTAGGCCGGTGCTTCACCCACTGGGCTTCCTTCTCAATCCTATGGAAACTTTTTGTCGACTTGTTTTTGTTTTTGAGATGAGATCTCACTATGTAATCCAGATGGCCTGGAATTTGCTGTGTAGACTAGGCTGGCCTCTAACTCACAGAGATCTGTCTCCTGAATACTAGGATTAAAGGCATTAGCCACTGTGCCCCGCCGGTGTTTTGTCTTGGCTTTGAGATTGACTCTTATTGGATGGGCCTTGTGACGCACGCCTTTGATCCCTGCACTCAGGAGCCAGAAGCAAGGGAATCTCTGAGTTCAATGCTAGCCTGGTCTTCATAGGGTGGTCCAGGCCAGCCAGGATTACATATGCATAGCCAAACCCTGTCCCACAAGTAAATAAATAAATAAAATTGTAAAAGAATAACTATCTTAAAAATAAACCCATATGAACATAGGATAAAGTTGAGGGATACATAGAATCCTCCTGAAGTCACATCTGCAGGGACCAAGAGTTATTTCCTGACTTCAGTTACCATGAGTCAGTTCCTTGGAGCCAAATCATATCTGAATTTTTATTTTTTTTGTTTTTTGTTTTTTGTTTTTTTTTTTTTTTTTGGATTTTGGTTTTTTCGAGACAGGGTTTCTCTGTATAGCCCTGGCTGTCCTGGAACTCACTCTGTAGAACAGGCTGGCCTCGAACTCAGAAATCCGCCTGCCTCTGCCTCCCAGAGTGCTGGGATTACAGGCGTGCGCCACCACCGCCCGGCTATATCTGAATTTTTAAAATTCCAACTTCTGAGATGGAAAAGTTTAGAGTGGTGGCTCCTGGCTGTAAATTCTAGCACTTAGAAGGCTGAGTCAGCAGGGTCAGGAGCTCAAGGTCATCCTTCATTTCCAAATTCCAGAGCAGGCAGAGACCCTGTCTCAATACCCACCCACACCCCAACACAGGCCTGTGGAAGAAGAGGCTCAGAAAGGCTGAAGCAATGGCTCAGTGGGAATCAGGAGTTGCTGATAAGTCTGACAAGTGCCGGGTGGTGGTGGCGCACGCCTGTAATCCCAGCACTCTGGGAGGCAGAGGCAGGCGGATTTCTGAGTTCGAGGCCAGCCTGGTCTACAGAGTGAGTTCCAGGACAGCCAAGGGCTATACAGAGAAACCCTGTCTCGAAAAAAAACAAAAACAAAACAAAACAAAAAAAATCTGACAGACAAGCCTGCATTCAGCTTTCTGGATTCATATAGTGGGAGGAGAGAGCCAGCTTCTCAATAACGCACACACATTTTTATACATATGCATGCATATACATACATGCATGCACATGCATGCACACACATACACACGCTGAAGTAGAAACTTCCAGTTCTTTGGAAAGTTATGTCAAATGATGTTTGCTGGGGCACACAGGTGAGAGGATGTCTTGCTAAAGCAGACACTGGAAAGGCTGTTTTCCTGAAGCAGACACAAGTGAAGGGATGTTTTGCTATAGCAGACACGTGAAAGGGCCTGTGGTGAAGGGGTATAAACATGACCCCACAGACAGGGGGAGCATGAGAATTGGTTTGGTTTGCTCCCCCTCGTTCTTCTTCACTAAAGACACACATGTATCGGTTCACCTTACATAGTTGTTGAGCTCAACTTGTGGTAACACCACCATTGAGATGCTCACCTAAGAATGGTTCCTGAGGTTCCTGTGGCAGCTTGCCGCTTTTGCAGCCTCTCCTCAGGCTAGTGGACAGACGAGCCTGGTGGTTTCATCAGGATTAAACTGCAGCTGCCTGGCGTCTGCGTGCTGAAGGGACTGGCCTGTGGCTGCTGCTCCGTGCCCGGGGTCTGCCTGCCGAGAGGACTGGCCTGCAGCTGCTGAATTCGGTGTTTGCTACAGGACTGAGCTGCTGCCAAAGAAGATGGAGCTCACCCCCAAAGAACTATTGCTGAACAGGACCACTTCCCCGATGACCTTTCTCTTCCACTACCTCTGCTGGGTGGTGGGCTAGAGGAGAGGTTGAACTCTTATTAAAAGTAGATTGCAAAAAAATGTATGCTTACATACATACATACACACACACACACACACACATTTTACATAAAAGTAATTTTTTAAGGGATAGGAGAGGCCTGGTGACACAAGTCACTGGGGAGGCAGATCTCCCTGAGTTCAAATTCATAAATGGTAGAATCAAGGAGTTGAAGTGACCTTGAACTGGCTGCCAGGCAGGTGTTGATTGCATCGTAAAGGGTGTGCGTGTGTATGTGTGTGTGTGTATACTGTTTCTCGGGGCACCCCACTATAGGAACCATACAGGCTGCTTATCAATACTCCCAGTTTCTACCTCCCATGCACATGACAGAGCCAAATGTCTGAGCCTTGCTGAAGTTATTTACAACTAAGTGGCTTCAGACAGCGAGCAGGGGTCCTACACATCAGAAGTCCTCAGATAGCTGAAGGAGCCTCAGGAGACAGAGGCAGGAGGATTGCATAAATTCCAGGCCTCTCTAACCTACATATACCAGGCCAGTCAGTGCTACATAGTAAGGCGTTGCCTTAAACGAGCAGACAGATGTGCTGAATTTCCAGTGTAACGTTGCCAGAGGTCTCTTCTCCTTCCTTCTGTATCACTGAATCAGGAGACAAACCCCAGGGCTTCTGGTGTGATGTTCAGTGTGGTGGTTGGTGGAGCCAACCCAGCCTGGTACCACTGAACCAACCACCAATACATTTATTTGCTTACATATTGCTCAGTTTTGGCTTTTTCAGACAGGGTTTCTCTGTGTAGCCCTGGCTGTCCAGGAACTTGCTTTGTAGACCAGACTGGCTTTGAACTCGGAGATCTACCTGCCGTTGCCTCCCGAGTGTTGGCATTAAAGGCCTGTGCCACCAGACCAGGCTCCATATTGGCTGTTTGACACCAGGTCTCCAGAGATCTGGCAGCAGGATAGAAGCCAAAGATGACCTTGAGGTGAGGCTCCTCAGCCTCCTTCCTGGGCCTCCCAAGTGCTGGAATGGCAGGCATGGTCCATTAGGCCAAGTGTGTGTACATTTTTTTTAATCATTTCTTTTAGTTTTGAGATTATAATATAATTACATAATTTTTCTCCGTCCTGCTTCTCACTCCAAACGCTCTCGTGTACTCCAACTTCACGGGTCTCTTTCAAGTTCATGGTCTCTTTTTTCATTAGTTGTCATTACATAGATCCAACATATACGTGTGTTGAATATATTCATACATACGTGCATGTATATATGCCATATATATGTATGTATATATACATACATATATACAACATAATATGTATGCATGTGTACATACATACATATACATATGGTATATGCACACCTAAATACATAAGTATATATGCTCAGTCTGTATAATGTTATCTACGTTTTCACGGCTGACAGTTTGGTGTCGGATGACCAGCTGACGTGCCCCTCCCTGGGGAAGGCTACTCCTGCTCTGAGCTTTCCTTAGTTGCCTGCAGTCCTTTGTGCAGGGCTGAGGCCTCACGGGCTTTCCCTGTCCACTCGGGCACGCCCTTCGGGTCATCCTTGTCCAGCTCCTGTTTGTCGGTCATGTTGGTGAGACTTTAATGGACAGTTTCCGATATTCCTAGAAAACGCAGCCTCATAGCAAGCTCACTGATTCACAGACTTTCGTAGTCTTTCCATCCCTCTGCCCAGTGATCCCTGGGCCTTAGGTGCAGGAGTCCTATTGTCGTTGTGTCCATTGGGAGTGGGCTCCACTAGTCCACATGTTGATGGGTTGTGACTTTCTGTAATTGTATGTCTGCTGCCAAGAGAACTACCCTCCTCTGTGGGTATAAAGACAATATTTTTTAAAAGATTTATTCATTTATTATATGTAAGTACACTGTAGCTGTCTTCAGACACTCAAGAGGAAGTCAGATCTCATTACAGATGGCTGTGAGACACCATGTGGTTGCTGGGATTTGAACTCGGGACCTTTGGAAGAGTAGTCACTGTTCTTACTGGCTGAGCCATCTCACCAGTCCCAAAGACAATCTTTAGGATATAGTTACAGGCAACTTTGTAAAGTGGTGGTTGTAGATTCTCCTCCAAGATCCATGACTTCACTAGCTGTGTGTGGTTGGCTAGAAATGATTTCATTTCCCTCCTGCTGAGCAAGACTTTGATATCATCTTCTTTTTGTTACATTTCCTTATCTTTATGTATTTTTATTTTATTTTTTATTTAAATTTTTTTGTTTGTTTGTTTTTTGTTTTTTGAGACAGGGTTTCTCTGTGTAGCCCTGGCTGTCCTGGAACTCACTCAGTTGACCAGGCTGGCCTTGAACTCAGAAATCCCCCTGCCTCTGTCTCTCTAGTGCTGGGATTAAAGGTGTGTGCTACCACTGCCTGGCATCTTGGGGATTTTTTATGGGGAGCACTCCCCATGACGCACCGTGGAGACTGGAGAACTGCAGACATCTGTCCTCTCCTTCCCCCATGTGGACCCCAGGGTTGAGCTCAGGCTGGAGAGAAAGTGCCTTTACCATTAGCCCTATGAACCTTGTTTAGTGATTTTTGAAATGTTAAACTTCTACTTTACAAACAGATTTAAAAGGACTTTTTATCATTTTTATGCTATGTGTACGAGTGTCTTGCCTATGTGTAGGTATGTGCATACATGTGTGTCCGGTGCCCATGGAGGCCAGCAGAAAATGCCAGATTCCCCTGGAACTCGAGTTAAAGACAGCTGTAAGCTGCCACGTGAGTGCTGGGAACAGAACCTGCAACCTCTGCAAGCGAGCACAGCCGGGCTCAGTGCCGCACGCCTTTAATCCCAGCACCCAGGAGGCAGAGGCAGGTACATCTCTGAGTTCAAGGCCAGCCTGGTCTCTGAAGAGAGTTCCAAGACAGACAGAGCTACATAGAGAGACCCTGTCTCAGAAAAACCCACTACCAACGAAAGAATTAGAAGTGCCCTTAGAGGCTGGAGAGATGGCTCAGCGGTTAAGAGTGTCAACTCTCTTCCAAAGGTCCTGAGTTCAAATCCCAGCAACCACATGGTGGCTCACAGCCATCTGTAATGAGATCTGATGCCCTCTTCTGGAGTGTCTGAAGACAGCTACAGTGTACTTACATATAATAAGTAAAATAAATCTTAAAAGAAAAAAAGGAAGAAGGGGCTGGTCGGGGCGGGGTGGGGGCGGGGAGCTGGGCCATGTAGCTCCTATGAGCAGAGGGTGACCCCAGAGCAGACAGAGAAGTGGAGGCAGGATATTTGATCACACTGTGAACCCTGATATGTCATTTACTGGGAGGAAAAAATCTGTTTTAACTGGCAGTGGGGCTCATACCTTTAATCCAAGAGCTTTCTGCAAACAGAATCTTTGAGCCTGGTCTATATAGTTTGTTCCAGGACAACCGGGACTACATGGAGAAAACCTGTCTCAAATAAATAAATTAAGTACAGAGATTAAAAAAAACTATTTTAAATTACATATATGTTTGTTGGAGGGGGAGAGGTGATGTACCTGTGAGTGTGGGTACCTGCAGAGGCCAGAAGGGAGGCATTGGATCCCCTGGAGCTGAAGTTATAATGAGACTCCCCACAAGGGTGCTCCAAGAGGGAGCAGGAGTCCTTCTCACTATGACCCAGATCTAGTCCCCAGACTAGTTAGTTTTGAGATAGGGTCTCTATTTAGCCCTGGTTGACCTCAAACTCAAAGAGACACATCCACCTGCCTCTGCCTCCTGAGTGCTGGGATTAAAAGCCTGGGCCACCCCTCCTAGCACCAACTCCACCCCACCCCCCTCTTTTGATGAGATTTTAAGACAGGGTTTCTCTGTGCAGCCCTGGCTCTCCTAGAACTCCCTCTGGTCTTTGTTGTTGTTGTTTTTGAGACAGGGTTTCTCTGTGTAGCCCTGGCTGTCCTGGAACTCACTCTGTAGACCAGGCTATCCTGGAACTCAGATATCCGCCTGCCTCTGCCTCCCAAGTGCTGGGATAAAGGCATACACCACTGCAGTCACCTGGCCAAACTCATTCCTTTTAACGTGACAGTTTTTCCTATTTCTTTGTGAAATATGCTCAACTCTTCCTTTTTAATTTTTTTCTTTTTATCTTGAGACAGGGTTTCTCTGTGTAGCCCTGGATGTCCTGTAGATCAGGCTGGCCTCAAACTCAAAAATCTGCCTGCCTCTGCCTCCCAAGTGCTGGAATTAAAGGTGTGTGCCACCACTGCCCAACACTTTTTAATTTCTTAAGGATTTATTTTATGTGTGCGAGTGTTTTGCTGTGTGTGTGTGTGTTTACGATCTGTGTGCCTGGTGCTTACAGATGTCAGAAGAGGGCATCACATCCTCTGGAACTGCAGTTAGGAGTGGTTGTGGGCCACTGGGTGGATTCTGGGAATTGTACTGAGGTCCTCTGCAAAAAGAAGTGCTTCTTCTTTAGCCCCATGGGAAATTCTTTTGCAAAGTTTGGTAAGGAGAAAAAGGAAAAAATGAGATAAGAAAACAGAATAGTTAAAGGAAAATTCTTTTGAAATTGTTATAGTGGTGGTGGGACGCGCCTTTAATCCCAGCCCTTGGGAGGCAGAGGCAGAGGCAGGCAGATTTCTGAGTTCAAGGCTAGACTGGTCTACAAAATGAGTTTCAGTGTGGCCAGGGCTACTCAGAGAAACTGTCTTAAAGAAAAAAAAAGGAAAGAAAGAAAGAAGGCACCAGGCTTGGTGGCGCACGCCTATAATCCCAGCACTTAGGAGGCAGAGGCAGGCGGATTTCTGAGTTCGAAGCCAGCCTGGTCTACAGAGTGAGTTCCAGGAAAGCCAGGGCTATACAGAGAAACCCTGTCTCGAAAAACAAAGAAAGAAGGAGGAGGAGGAGGAGGAGGAGGAGGAGGAGGAGGAGGAGGAGGAGGAGGAAGAGGAAGAGGAAGAAGAAGAAACTGCCATAGTTTATTTCTCATAAAAGCAAAAACAAACAAAGCCAGTGTTACCACAGATCCAGTGTGTGTCTGTTCATCAGATATGAGGCTCTCTATCAGCCTGGTGAGCATTCAGAACCTTGAGTCCAAAGATAAAGACATCTCGATTCAGAGAACTGACTTGCCTGAGGACTCTCTAGTGCAGTAGGCAGTGGATATGGATTTAAACAGGGTGTACCAGACACAATGGCCTATGTTCCCCCTAAAATCCACATGACATGACCACAAAGTGAGCTGGGTGAGGGTATGAGTCAGAGACTTCTAAGAGGAAAAGTGAGACCATGGCTAAGGCGCGGCCTCCTCGAGGCTCTCTGAGCCTCTCCAGGAGCAGCATCTCTTGGTCGCGAGTATTCCCTTCAGTCAGGAATGAACCATGTATGGGATGCTGGTCCTGCTGAAAGCAACGACTTCAACACCCAGCCATTAATTGATGTTTATTTGCAAAACACAGCCAATAACTTATTTCCTGTATTCAAGAAGTTACAGTCTTTGGGGGAAAACCAGATATTGAACACGTTAGGTAGCAAACAGCTTAGTATCTTGAGGGTTGAGAAGCTTCCTGGAGGGTGTAATAAACAAACAAACCTGCAGGCAACAGCAGCCTCTCCCTGAGGACTTATTCTTTAAATCCAGTGTGGGTGCTTGGGGTGCACAGAAGCGCTGGTGGGCTGGCTAGCCTTCAAGACAGGTACTCACATTGAAGTTGTGGAGAAGGCAGCTCAGGAGTGGCAAAGAAAGCCAGCCGCAGAGTAGAGTGGATGTCTAGAGCCCGGAAGCATTTCTCTGGATAAGATGCTGTGGGACAGAAGGAAGGGGTGGGTGCAGGGAAAATTATAGATGGCACATTAGTACCGATTTGCAGGATTAGTCCCAGGGTTCACTATGCAGTGGAGGCGAAATGCACCAATCTTCCACAGTATGAGTGGAGTTCTTGGCCGCGGCAAGAAGTCAGAGTGGATAAAACAGAAGGAAGGATGAGTGTGATTTAAGTAACTGTGTGCTCGAAGCCGGCAAGCTGGGAGCGCTGGTTCATCAGGCTTTGTGGAAAGTGAAGTTCTCCTTTAGATCAAGATGACTACAGTGGACAGTGGCTTCAGAAGACTTTGAAAAGTCTGGAAATGTGGCCGGTGGAACTGTGCACATATTCGGCGGAGTATGCACCTGAGGGCAGCAGTGATCCAAAGATCGGTAGGCCACCAGCAGGTCCGAGGCTCTCGGAGGTGGCCGGACTCCGCACAGCAGGGAGGGAGCGACGCCTTGCTGGAGAGGAGAGCAGGTGGCCGCGCAGATTGCGCAGCTCCTGGGGAGCGCGCGCGCTGGGGGGCGCCGGGCAGGCGGGGCTAGCGGGGACGCGCTGGGGCGCGGGAGGGGGGCGCCAGGAGCCGGGGGCGGGGCCGAGCGCGCGGGCATTGGCACGCACGCGCAAACGGGCCGCGGGCCCCAGAGGCGGAGAGGAGGGGGAGCGTGAAATGGGGGGGTGGGGTGGAGCGTATTTCCGCTCTGGCGGACAAATAATCCTGGCCAAAGGGGAGGCACGACTGTCCAGCCCTTTAACCGCGTGGGGGTGCCAGGGGAGAAAAGGGGGGGCGGGGAGGGGGAATCCTGCTCCTTTAATTCCCTCCCCTCTTCCTCCACCCCGAGTCCGCGAGGACGCCGCGCTGCGCGGGGCCTTGGAACACTCGGCACGAGCTGCCCCCGCCCCTCCCCCTCCCGCCCACGCGGAGCCGGCCCGCGCGCGCGCCCTGTGCACCCCCGCGCCTGCGCGCTGCCCCGGCCCTGCCCGAGTGTGGGGGGCGTCGCTGGCCCCGGGGGGGTGGGGGACCAGGGGGTAAAAATCAGCACGCGGAACCGGGCCAGGTGAGAGGCGCGTGCACCCAGGGTCGTGAGTCTGGGTGGGGGGGCGTGCCACGGAGATCTGCGCGTGGGAGGGGGGCGTGCACGACCTGTCCGGGCGGTGGGAGGACGTGAAAAGGGGGACTCACAGCAGCGCGGCCCAGGCTAGAGCGAGGCGGGACAGGAGAGCCTGCAACCGGGAGCCACCCCAGAGTTGCAATCCTCAGGTTTTCCCCCCTTCCACCCCTTTATCCATTCTCCCATGGGCGCGCGGGCCGCGGGACTGGGGGGTGTGGACGCCGCTGCCCCGCCCCCGGGAACCACGCCTCCCTCCTCGGAGGGACCGCGCCTCCTTGGAATTGGGGAAACTGAGGGAGGCGGGCCCAGACTAGGGAGGTTGGGATGAGAGGTCTGGAGTCTTGGCCTCCCACAGCCAGAGACCTTTGTCTCTGACCCGTTTCCTTCCCACCCAGGGCAGTCCACTCCCACCACAATGGCCTCTGGGGTGGAAGTCCTGCGCTTCCAGCTGCCTGGCCATGAGGCTGCAACGTTGCGGAATATGAACCAGCTCCGTGCAGAGGAGCGGTTCTGTGATGTGACCATCGTGGCCGACAGCCTCAAATTCCGTGGCCACAAGGTCATCCTGGCCGCCTGCTCACCGTTCCTCCGGGACCAGTTCTTGCTGAACCCCAGTTCTGAGCTGCAGGTCTCGCTGATGCACAGCGCGCGTATTGTGGCAGACTTGCTTCTCTCTTGCTACACCGGCGCCCTGGAGTTCGCAGTCAGGGACATCGTGAACTACCTGACTGCAGCCTCCTACCTGCAAATGGAGCATGTGGTGGAGAAATGCCGGAACGCCCTTAGCCAGTTCATTGAGCCCAAAATAGGCCTTAAAGAAGATGGGGTCAGCGAGGCTAGCCTCATGAGCAGCGTCAGTGCCACTAAGTCCCTCCTCCCTCCAGCCAGGACCCCAAAGCCAGCTCCAAAACCTCCGCCGCCACCTCCTCTACCCCCTCCGCTCCTGCGGCCGGTGAAGCTGGAGTTTCCGTTGGATGAGGACCTAGAGCTGAAGGCGGAAGAGGAGGATGAAGACGAGGATGAGGACGTGTCTGACATTTGCATCGTCAAGGTGGAGTCTGCCCTAGAAGTGGCACACCGCCTCAAACCCCCTGGAGGCCTAGCAGGGGGTCTGGGTATCGGGGCCTCTGTGGGCAGCCACCTGGGAGAGCTAGCCCAGAGTAGCGTGGCCCCCAACACTGTTGCCCCACCGCAAGGTGTGGTGAAGGCCTGCTACAGCCTGTCAGAGGACGCGGAAGGGGAAGGCCTGTTGTTGATCCCGGGAAGCCGAGCCAGTGTGGGGGCCACCTCGGGCCTAGTGGAAGCAGCGGCGGTGGCCATGGCTGCCCGGGGGGCGGGGGGCAGTCTGGGGGCAGGGGGCAGCCGGGGACCTCTGCCCGGGGGCTTCTCGAGTGGAAACCCCTTAAAGAACATCAAATGCACCAAATGCCCGGAGGTGTTCCAGGGTGTAGAGAAGCTGGTCTTCCACATGCGTGCACAGCACTTCATCTTCATGTGCCCGCGCTGCGGCAAGCAGTTCAACCACAGCAGCAACCTCAACCGCCACATGAACGTCCACCGTGGCGTCAAGTCCCACTCGTGTGGCATCTGCGGCAAGTGCTTCACTCAGAAGTCCACGCTGCACGATCACCTCAACCTGCACTCGGGAGCCCGGCCCTACCGATGCTCCTACTGTGACGTGCGCTTTGCCCACAAGCCTGCCATCAGGCGACACCTCAAGGAGCAGCATGGCAAAACCACAGCTGAGAACGTGCTGGAAGCCGGTGTGGCTGAGATCAATGTCCTCATCCGCTGAAGGGCCGAGAGGCTGGGGCGGGCGGGTTCCTGGGCCCGGCAGAATTGGGAAAGGGGCGGGGTTTGGGGGCAGGCATACATTTTGAGGGAGGAAGATTGGAGAGAGAGACCATGCCTCAAAGAACAGCAGAAAAAGATGGAGCCGGAGACAGGGTTGACAAGGCTGAGGGAATGGGGGTCCCAAAGAGAGATTTCTTTTTTTTGAAGAGGTGCATAAAACGATACGGAGGAAGGGGGGAGGGGGAAGCAAAGACGGACTTGGAGAACAGCTCTTTCCTGGCTAAAGCTGGCTCCGGGGAGGATCCTTGCATCTCTTGAGGTGGGTGGGTGTGGGAATTGTAGGGGGATTGCCAGGATGCAGCTTACGTGCTCCTGGTTAGAGTAGGTGGCAGGGAAGGGAGTGGAGGGTGAAACATGTATGGAGTCCCAGGAAAAGAAAGGGAGGCGATTCTTGCATGCTGGGGAAATGGGAGACTAGGTACAAGGCTCACCGGGAATGAAAGAAAATGACAGGTGCCAGGTAAGAGAACAGGGTGGGCAACCTGGGTAGGTAACAGACGTTAGGGTACAGTAGCCAGAACAGTGAGTAGCGGAGGGGTGGGGGGGCAGGGCACTTAGGAACAAGGACACAAGGAGGGCTGTTGGGGGGAGGGAGAGGAGTAGAGACTTATACAGTATTTTTTAAGAAAACGTATTTTTTAGGATTTTTTTCTGGAGTTGGGGGTTTTAGTTTTTCTTTGTTTTCCACAAAAATAAACAAAAAACAAAAAAAATCACATTTTTCTTTATATTCTGGCAACTGCATGTGTGTGACCACCCACCTTAGATTCTCCCAGCGTTAACAACTACAGTCCCGTGCCGAAAGGAGCTTCAAGCAGAGACTAGGAACACGCCCTAAACACCTAGGCAGAAACCTTATCACACATAAGTGATTGGCAGCCCTGGTGCCGGCATAGACCATGTGGGGTTTGGTGGCAGCGCAAACACAGGTGGCCAGTGAACATACGGAGATGACAAGCAGGCATTTGTTGAATATTTTTGTTCGAGTTTTAAGGAAAGTTGAAATACCAGCTAAACTTACATTCGATTACCTAGAAGACTACAATTCCCAGAAAGCTCTGAAAAGTTTTTAAATCCAAAGAGGACTACAGTTCCCATAAAACGCCGAGTTGGCCTCGGGCCCAGTAACATAAGTACCTGTCTGTCCAATATTGCGTGTGCAAAACCATACAGGCATTTTCAAACTTTGGCCGGGACTTAGTGCCCGGAGGGGGATGGTGCCCACGATAGGGGAAGCTGTCAGCTGGATCAGGACCCCCGATGGAGAAGTGTTAGGGCAGAAATAGTTACTGTCAATAAGGTTGTAGTCGCCCTTGAGGCCTCCGCTGCATTCAGTTGGTATCTCTAGTGCAAGCACACTGACCCAGAAGTAAAGGTGTCTTCCGTGAGTCTCTGTTGCCCCTTCTTGTGCACTAGACTCCAAAACTAAGACCCAGCCTTCTATCTGGCGGCTCAGACCTGGACAGACACACGCGGCAGCTGCAGAGACTCAGGCTACACGTGTTACCAAAACCGGGCGGGGACAGGGAAGCCACAGCCCAGTCCGGCCTCACCCTTGCTCTCTGCGGAGCCGAGGGTAGGAACGAACGCCCTGTCCCCTACAGCCCCCAGTTCTGGACCTCCAGGGCCATTCTGGGGGGCAAAAATGGCCAAAAGGCCCGCAGCGGCTCCTTTAAGGCGTCTTCTCGCCCTCCCTCCTTGTCCACGTGACCCGGGGCGGCCGCGCGCCGGCTCGGCCCCCCGCGCAAGCGGCGATGGCGGCGGCGGCGGGAGCTGCTGCGGCGGCGGCCGCCGAGGTGCGGAAGGGGAGGGGGAGAGGCGGGTGCATGCCCGCGCGCGCGCCCGGGGGAAGCGCGCGCTCGTGCAATGCTCCGGGGGTGCAACGGGGCCGGGGGGCCCGAGCCGAACTTGCAGCAAACCAGGGGGCCAACACCGGGGGCGGATGAGGGGACCAGGGGGTGGGAGGTGGGGGGAGTGGGCGCAGAGTCGCACGTGCCGCCGCCTGCTGCCCCTGCGTGGGCGGTGGGCGCCGCGACCCCGGGAACACGCGCGAGGGGCGCGAGGGGCCGTCCGCCGGGCTGGGGCGCAGCGGGCGTTGCAGGGGTTGGTGGCCGGGGTCCCCGCGGCCTGGGGGACAAAGGGGGAGCGGCGCGTGCAGCCGGGAGGAGGGGGCGGGGCCGGGGCGCGGAGGCCCCGCCCCCTCCCCCTCCTCTGCTCCCGGCCCCAGAGATGCGGGGTCTGCCGAGAGGGAGGGGGCTGATGCGGGCCCGGGGGCGGGGGCGTGCGGCCCCCACGGGCGGCCGCGGCCGCGGTCGGGGGGGCTCGCACCGAGGACGAGGTAGGCCCCGAAGCCTGCTCTCGCTGCCCAGGGCCCAGGCGTCTTGGGCCCCCCAGCTGCCTGCCGGGCTGACGGGCCCTCCGGTCCCTTGTGTCCCCTCCCAGGGGGAGGCCCCCGCTGAGATGGGGGCGCTGCTGCTGGAGAAGGAGCCCCGAGGAGCCGCCGAGAGAGGTGAGTGCGGCGGGAGCAGGCCAGGCCGGCCGGACCTCCACCCTCCCCACCCCCAACACGGGATCTCGGAGTCTTCAGCCCTGAACTTTTTCTTCTCCCCTCCCCGACAGTTCATGGCTCTTTGGGGGACACCCCTCATAGCGAGGAGACCCTTCCCAAGGCCAGCCCCGACTCCTTGGAGCCTACCGGCCCCTCCTCTCCGGCCTCTGTCACTGTCACCGTCGGCGATGAGGGGGCTGACACCCCTGTCGGGGCCACACCACTCCTCGGGGACGAACCCGAGAGCCTGGAGGGAGATGGGGGTCGAATCCTGCTGGGTGAGAGGCCGGGGAGCGAGGGCGAGGGGGCGTACGGGGGCCTCTGCATGCCATGCCTGCTTACCCTGCACCCCCCGTCTGCCTGCCTCTTTTCTAGGCCATGCCACCAAGTCATTCCCCTCTTCCCCCAGCAAGGGGGGTGCCTGTCCCAGTCGGGCCAAAATGTCAATGACAGGGGCAGGAAAGTCGCCCCCCTCAGTCCAGAGCTTGGCCATGAGGCTGTTGAGCATGCCTGGGGCCCAGGGATCTGCGACTGCTGGGCCTGAAGCCCCTCCGGCAACAACTGCCAGCCAGGAGGGGCAGCCCAAAGTACACCGAGCCCGGAAAACCATGTCCAAACCTAGCAACGGACAGGTGAGAGTGTGAACTTGGGGTAGACAGACTTGGGGAGTCTCTCTCTGGGTCGGATGTTTTGTTTTGTGTTTGTTGGTGGTTTGGCTTCTTGGTTTTTTTTTTTTTTTTCCTTCTTCCGGGATTTAGCCTTAGACCTCTTGTATTCAGATTTTTTTTTTTTCGAATTTACCAATAGGATACCAAGTGTCAGCTGTTGGGCTGGGCTTCTGCGAGCAGAGTAATTGTCGGCTTCCTGGAGTTTGTGTTCTTGGGGGAGGGGTGGTCAGGAGCGGAGACTGACAGATGTAGAGTTAATTACATAGTTATTGTCCTAATTACATTTACACAAATGACCCGAACCTGCCCGGTGTGTGTTTTTTCTCTTTTGCCTCTCTGAGCAAGCTTAGGGAGGTTAGGGGTTTTTTTTGTTTTGGTTTTTAATCCCTACTGGATAAAGTTTTTACTGGGGACCCTCCCCTGGGAAGGCCACATAATGACAGAATGGGGGTGACAAGAACCCCGGAATCAAAATTATGACAAAGTTTTTAAGTGCTCCTTAAGTATGGCTTGTGTAGCCTTTCTCTGGGTCTTGTTTGTTTTGAGGGGTTTTGTTTTGGGGTAGTTTTTTAAAATTGTGTGTGTGGGGGTGTGTAAGTCAGTAACAGGGTCTCACTGTGTAGTCCTGAGTGGCTGGCTATGGAGACCATGGTGGGCGGTAACTGGGAGAACCCCCTTGCTCAGTCTCCCACATCCTGGGGTTGCAGGTGTATACCACATACCTGCCTTTTATTTATTTTATTTTTTTATTTTTTGAGATGGCCTCATGTCATGCGGGCTGACTGAACTTGCTGTGGAACCAGGGCCTTAGTCCTGAGCTACCCCACCCAGTTTCTACATTTAATTTTTTTTCTTTTCTCTTTCTTATTCATAACTCTTTCATTTTATGTTTGTGGGTGTTTTACCTGCGCGTGTGTCTGTGTAACAACTTGTGTGTCTGGTGCCCTTCAGGGTGAGAGGGTGGTGGATCCACTGGACCTAGAGTTTGAAGGGGTTGTTTGCAGCATGTCGGTGCTGGGAACTGAACCTGGGTCTTCCCCAAGAGCAGGAAAGGCTCTTAGCCACAGAGCCTCCTCTTCGACCGCTCTTGTTTTCTGTTTCTGGGAAAGTGATCACCTCATCCTAGTGTGACTGTTCTCTGGTACAAAGACAAAGTACTCTGGTCTGTGCTTGCTCAGGCCCCTCATAAAAAATTATGAGCAGCCAAGAGGTAGGAGGCCAGGTGGATCTCTTAAGTTCTGAGTCAGCTAAGCAATCAATGTTTGCATATGACGTACACGTAGCTTCCTTGTAGATGCTTTGTAGAGGATTAATGTCTGGATCAGGAGTTTAAAGACTATTCTGTTTAGGCACAACTTAACTTTATGGTTTTTTGAGACCGGGTTTCTCTGTGTAGCCCTGGCTGTCTTGGAACTCACTCTGTAGACCAGGCTGGCCTCAAACTCAGAAATCCGCCTGCCTCTGCTTCCCAAGTGCTGGGATTACAGGTGTGCGCTACCACGCCCGGCTTAGGCACAATTTTTAAAATTTTATCGTTGCTGGGCTGTGGTGGCGCACACCTTTAATCCCTATTCTTGGGAGGCAGAGACAGGTGATCTCTGAGTTCAAGGCCCGCCTAGTTTTAATATATGTAGTTCCTTGGATAGCCTAGTCTACACAGTGAGTTCCAGGGCAGAGAAAGCTACACAAGGGAACCCTGTCTTGAAAGAAAAGTATTAAATAAGTGTGTGTGTGTGACTGGGGCACCGCAGTAGAGGATGTGTCTGTGGAGCGTGGTCTTTTCCACCTGTTCATGGCGTCCAGGAATCAGGTTTACGGGTTGGCACAGCAAGCGCCCCTGCCTACTGAGCCATGTTGCTGACCCACTCTTCTCTTTTTAATTGGTTTTTTGGTTTTCCACTACAGTTTTTAAATGTTTTAGCTCCGTGACAGGAGAGATGGCTAGTGGTGAAGAACACTTAAATGTCTTTATCCGTAGTGTAAAGACTGCCCTGTATAGGCACAACTTTCAGAAGTTGTCCTGTACAGAACTCTGGAGAGATGGCTCAGCGGTTAAGAACACTGACTGCTCTTCCAGAGGTTCTGAGTTCAAATCCGACAACCACGTGGTAGCTCACAACCATCTGTAGTGGAGTCTGGTGCCGTCTTCTGGTGTGTCTGAAGAGAGCAACAGTGTACTCATAAAATAAATCCTTAAGGGGGAAAAAAAAAACTCCCAGAATCACATAGCTGCCCACAGCCACCTGTACCTTCGGTCTCGAGGGATCTAATGTCTCCTCTGCCTTCAGAGGCCCCTGCACACATGGAGCACACAAACGCATGGGGACTTACAAATAAGCAGCCGATACATAATTTGGCTGCACATCCGAGACCCTGTGCATTTCTGTTCATGTTTCTTTCTATATCCATCTGTGGAGTGGTGATGTTTACCTTTGACCCCAGCACTTGGGAGGCAAAAACAGGAAGATCTCTGTAAGGTTTGGGACTGCCTGTGATCTACCCCAAGATGTGTAATGCCTTGCCTCAAAATATAAATAAATAAATAAAATAATAAAAATAAAAAAACCCAAACACACCAGTAATATAAAACAGAACTCTGAGAGCCTTTCTCTCTCACCATTTGGGTCTCAGGGAGTGAATTTAGTTCACCAGGCTTGGCTGATGATACCATTAACTGCTGATCAGATATGATGGCTTGGGGTAGCATTTTTTAAAAATAGTTTTAAGATGTATTTGTGAGAACCCTGTCGCTGTCTTCAGACACACCAGAAGAGGGCGTCAGATCCTATTACAGGTGGTTGTGAGCCACCACGTGGTTGCTGGTGATCGAACTCAGGACATCTGGAAGAGCAGTCAGTGCTCTTAACCCCTGAGCCACCTCCAGCCCTTCGGGTAGCAGTTTTGAGCCACAACATCTGGCCCCACCCGGTAACTAGTTTGGTAGCACGCTTATTTCACTTAGCACGGTGTCCTCAAGTTTGCTCCATGTCATGTGTCCAGGTTTCCCTTGTGTCCTTGGGTGTTCTGTTTGAGACTGGGTCTCACTCTGTAGCCACAGCGGGCCTGGGACTCGGGTCCGCCTAGAGTGCTGGGCTGAAGGTTTAGCCTACCACACCTGGCCCAGGTGAGTGACATTCTGACTGAGATGTGTTGCTTCCTGCTCCAGCCTCCGATCCCTGAGAAGCGGCCCCCTGAAGTCCAGCATTTCCGCATGAGTGATGACGTGCACCTGGGGAAGGTGACCTCAGGTTAGTCACCTCTGCCCCTCCCCTCCCCGGGGTGTGTGTGTGTGTGTGTGTGTGTGTGCGCGCACACTCCGGGTGGTTTGGCAGAGTACTCTGTCCCAGAAGTTAGAGCTCAGTCCTCACTTTCCTATCTTTCCAGATGTGGCCAAAAGGAGGAAGCTGAACTCTGGCAGCCTGGTGAGCTGGAGAGGAAGACCTGTCCGGGGTGGGGTGGGGGTGGGGGTGGGGGCGGTTTGCAGTGGGGAGGGGTGGGGGGTTGGTGGGCTGGAGCTAGGAGCCTCAGACTTTAATCTTTTTCTAGTCCGAGGACTTGGGCTCTGCTGGGGGCTCGGGAGATGTGATCCTGGAGAAGGGAGAGCCCAGGCCTCTGGAGGAGTGGGAGACGGTGGTGGGCGATGACTTCAGCCTGTACTATGACGCATACTCTGTGGATGAGCGGGTGGACTCTGACAGCAAGGTGTGCTGGTGTGCTGTTCTTCAGCTTCCCTATCCGGTCTGTTCTTTCCCTCTCCGGTCTGTTCTTTCCCTCTCCCTAATGCGAACACTAGAGTTTGCCACCCTGTGTTGTCTGAAACCGTTTCCTATATCCCTTGTCTCATCTCTGGCCCTCTCCTTCCAAGACAGCCTCCTCCCTGCCTTGTGAGGGCTTGGTTGGCTCCCTTTGGATTGTTTGCTTTGGCTACTTTGAGGGGGTCTTGCTAGTAGACCAAACTGGCCACGAATTCCTAGAAAGAAAGCTGCCCGCCTTTGCCTCTTTAGTGTTGGGATGAAAGCCACATTCTGCCACACTGTGCTTGTGCAGGTGTGTGTGCGGGTGTAGGTGTGTGTGTGGATGTAGGTGTGTGTGTGCACACACAGGTATACGTGTGCAGGTGTGTCTGCGTGCACGTGAGTGCAGGTGTGTCTTTGTGCATGTGGGTGCAGGTGTGTCTGCTCCTGCGTGTGAGTGAGTGTAGGTGTGTCTGCATGTGAGTGCAGGTGTGTGTGTGTATGCGAGTGCAGGTGTATCTGCGTGTGAGTGAGTGTAGGTGTGTCTGCGTGTGAGTGCAGGTATGTCTGTGTGTGAGTGCAGGTGTGTCTGCGTGTATGCGTGTGCAGGTGTGCCTGCACTCATCCTGGGGTTAGCGGACAGCATCTGGAGCTTGGTTCTCTTGTGGTGTAGGCTCTGGGGGTTTTGATCTCTTACAGTTTGTGGGTATTAGTTTTCAGAATGTTTCCTCAGTGTTTGATGTTGACTGTGGGGCTGGCCAAGTGCAGTTGGCAGATGTGTGTCGCTGGGCAAGCTCTGCTGGGTCTTATGCCAGAGCGCTTTCCCCATTCAGCCATGTCCCCACCCCTCGGTCCACCTTCATTTATTTAACACTCGCTGTGAAGACTTTCCACTGAACAGAATAGGGACCAGTGAGCCCCAGCCCACGACTCCCACCGCACACACTGCAGAATGGTTGCAGGGTTGTGTTTGTGTGGAAGAGACCTCTCTTTGCAGCTCCACACAGGCCTGTGCTTTAGAAGCCCAAGGCCTCCTGTGGTGAGCAAGCACTGGGCTGCTACTTAAATAATCTGAGACCTCATCCTTCACCAAGTGGCCTGGGGTGGCCCGGCCGTAACACACTCCTTGTTGTCTGCTTGCCTTAGCCTTCCAAGTGGCTGGGATCACGGGCTGTACCGTGAGTTTTGTGTTTTGAGACAGGGTCCCAATATGTAGCCCTGGCTAGCCTTAAACTCAAAGAGATCCCTCTGCCTTTTCCTGCCTTTGCCTCCTGAATGCTGGGATTAAGTCGAGTAAAATCAAGTCTGTCTGTCTTTTTTTTTTTTTTTAATATAAAGTTTCAGTCCTGTTTTTTAAGATTTATTTTTTATTTATTATATGTAAATACACTGTAGCTGTCTTCAGGCACACCAGAAGAGGGCATCAGATCTCATTACAGATGGTTGTAAGCCACTATGTGGTTGCTGGGATTTGAACTCAGGACCTTTAGAAGAGCAGTCAGTGCTCTTAACCACTGAGCCATCTCCAGCCCATGGCTTTTTTATTTATTTATTTATTTTGAGATAAGGTCTTCCTACACAGCCTTAGTGTGGAACTTTCTTTTTTGTTTGTTTGTTTTTGTTTTTTGAGACAGGGTCTCTCTGTGTAGCCCTGGCTGTCCTGGAACTCAGAGATCCACCTGCCTCTGCCTCCCAAGTGCTGGGATTAAAGGTGTGCTTTTTCTAAAGGGGAATGGGGCTTGAGACTGAGTCTCACTTTCACTTTGTACCCTAGGCTGGCCTTGAATGTCTCCATCACCTGCCTCTTCCTCCTCATCTGCCTGTGAGCCGTGAGCCGATTACGGTGTTCATGGTTCTAGAAGTGAGACTCCCTTCGAGTACCTCATGCTCTTTGTTTCTGGGTGCAGTCCTGTAACCCAGGCTCGCCTCAAACTTGCCACATAGGCAGGGATGGCCCTGAGCTTCTGGGTTGTTTTTTTTTGTTTTTTTTTTTTTTAAAGATTTATTTATTGTCATATGTAAGTACACTGTAGCTATCTTCAGACACACCAGAAGAGGGCGTCAGATCTCATTACAGATAAGGTTGTGAGCCACCATGTGGTTGCTGGGAATTGAACTCAGGACCTCTAGAAGAGCAGTCGGTGCTCTTAACCACTGAGCCATCTCTCCAGCCCCCTTCTGGGTTGTTTTAATGTGTGTGAGTGAGTGTTTCCCCACGTGTGTATTGCACAGTGTACATGCCTCTTGCCCTTGGATGTCAGAAGAGCATTAACTCCAGGACCACAGTTACAGACAGTGTGAGCCAGCATTTGGGTGGTGGGAGTTGAGCCAGGCCCTTTGCAAGAGCAGCAGCATCTTACCAAGCCGTCTGTCCAGCCAGCCCTGGCTCCTGAGCTCCTGAGCTCCTGGCCTCTGTCTCCTACATGTTTGGGCTACAGGCATGTGCCACCCACACCTGGTGCTTTCTTGCGTTTTTTGTTTTTGATTTTTGGGGGAGGAAGAAAATGTGGAAGTGGGTACAGGTTCCTCCTTCCTATTGCCTGTCAGTGGAAGCTGTGGAGGGTGTTTGGTCACTTCTTTTACTGGTAAATGTCGACACACTCCAGAGGCAGAGGTGTAGGATCTCCGTGACTTCCAGATAGTGGCCAGGCTGTCTCGGTAAAAACAAAAAAAACAAAAAAACAAAAAAAGAACAAACATACAGATAGTGGCCAGGACTACCCAGTAAGGCCCTGTCTCAAACAAACAAACAAAAAGAAAGCTTGACCACGGGCCTGTGGTTCCGGTGATGGTGGCCTGACCCCCCCCCTCGTTAGAGAGCACCTCATTAACACTTAGTAGAGTGGTTTTGCTGCTGTAGTCTTGTCTGTGTGTCCTAAACAGCCCTTCTCACCGTTGTGTAGAGCCCTGCGCCTCTGTCACTGTCTGGCTCCTTCCCGCCTCCCACCCGCATCCACCCCCTGGAGCTTTCCCGGCAGGGGTGGTAATGAACGGGGCCTCAGGATTCACAGAGATAGCTGCAGTTTGCTGGTTTCCCAGCTTGATTTTTCCCTTTCAGTCTGAAGTCGAAGCTCTAGCTGAACAGTTGAGTGAAGAGGAGGAGGAAGAAGAGGAGGAGGAGGAGGAAGAAGAGGAGGAAGAGGAGGAAGAAGAAGAGGAGGAAGAGGATGAGGACGAGGAGTCAGGCAATCAATCAGACAGGGTAAGAGGAGAGAGCGCCCCCCTGGAGGAGTGGGGCCCTGTCCTCAGTCCGCAGCAGAGCTCCTGAGTCCTCCTCTTCCACAGAGCGGCTCTAGTGGCCGGCGCAAGGCCAAGAAGAAATGGCGGAAAGACAGCCCATGGGTGAAACCATCTAGGAAACGGCGGAAGCGAGAGCCTCCGAGGGCCAAGGAGCCAAGAGGTAAGCCGGCTCCTCTGCTCTCGGGTCCCCTCCTCCGGCCCCAGAGAGTAGTACACACTCGCTCGTGCATGTTCACTGTGTAGACCGCATGTGTGCACGTGCCCGGCCCCGCGAGCCCCCACTCTCACTCTCTCTGTCTCTGTGTCAGGAGTGAATGGTGTGGGTTCCTCAGGGCCCAGTGAGTACATGGAGGTTCCTCTGGGGTCCCTGGAGCTGCCCAGCGAGGGGACCCTCTCCCCCAACCACGCTGGTAATTAATTGCCAACTGCCGGGACAGGGAGCCACCAGGGGGTGCCCATGGGGGTGGAGGGAAACCCTACCAGAGCTGGGGTGTATGTGCCAGGCTTTGGGGTTCTAGAACGTGCTGGGGTGGCTGGGCGGGAAGGAGGGGACCCTTCCTGTGGGTGAGGGGCAAGGCCTCCGTCATCTCGGTCTCTTCCTATCTAAGGGGTCTCCAATGACACGTCTTCGCTGGAGACGGAGCGCGGATTTGAGGAGCTGCCCCTCTGCAGCTGCCGCATGGAGGCACCCAAGATTGACCGCATCAGCGAGAGAGCAGGACACAAGTGCATGGCCACGGAAAGTGTGGATGGAGAGGTGGGTCTGGGCGCTGCTGGCTCAGGAGGCCCGGGGTGAGCTAGCCTGGGCGCTGGCCTCACCCTCACAACCCCACCTTCCTTCGCCCCTAGCTGCTGGGCTGCAATGCTGCCATCCTCAAGCGGGAGACCATGCGGCCATCTAGCCGCGTGGCGCTGATGGTGCTCTGTGAGGCCCATCGAGCCCGCATGGTCAAGCACCATTGCTGCCCGGGCTGCGGCTACTTCTGCACAGCGGTGAGTGACCATTGGGGTGAATGGGAGGCCTGACCAGCAAGAGAGAGAGCTCAGGGGCTGACTGCCGCATCTCCCATCCCCAGGGCACCTTCCTGGAATGCCACCCCGACTTCCGTGTAGCTCACCGCTTCCATAAGGCCTGCGTGTCCCAGCTCAATGGGATGGTCTTCTGTCCCCACTGTGGAGAGGATGCTTCAGAGGCCCAGGAGGTGACCATTCCTCGGGGCGACGGGGGAACGCCCCCAGTTGGCACAGCTGCTCCTGCTCCGCCACCCCTGGCACATGATGCCCCAGGGCGAGCCGATACCTCGCAGCCCAGGTATCGGCCCCTCCCCCACCCCTCCCACCCCATTATCCATCTTACCCCCCTTGCCCCCAGACCTCAGAACCTTCTTCCACAGCGCCCGAATGCGAGGGCACGGAGAGCCGCGGCGCCCGCCCTGTGACCCCCTGGCCGACACCATCGACAGCTCAGGGCCTTCGCTGACTCTACCTAATGGGGGCTGCCTCTCGGCTGTGGGTCTGCCCCCGGGGCCAGGCCGGGAAGCCCTGGAAAAAGCCTTGGTCATCCAGGAGTCAGAGAGGTGAGTCTGTGCTGTTTTCAGGGTACGACTGGGCCGGGGACGCAGGTGTCGCTGTGGTACTTAAATCTGAGCAGCCTGCCTTCCCCCCCATCCCCGGACAGGCGGAAGAAGCTGCGCTTCCACCCTCGGCAGCTGTACCTGTCGGTGAAACAGGGAGAGCTGCAGAAGGTGATCCTTATGCTGCGTGAGTGTCTTACCCCGCCACGGGGAGCTAAGGGCCCCTGTAGTAGGGAAGGTCACCACCGCACCCGTGGTGATGGCTGTGATGATAACCGCTGGCAATGGGTGCTGTTCTGGTGCGTAACTCAAGCTTTCCCGGCGTGGCACGGAGGCTGAGTGCTCCTCTAGTGCAGGGCGGTGCTGAGGGGCAGGCACAGCTGGCACAGCTTGCCTAGTGGGGAACCCTGGACGGCGCCATGACGTAGGGCTGTCCCGCCCCTGACTCTTACCTCTTCTCTCTTCTCTGCCTGCAGTAGACAACCTCGACCCCAACTTTCAGAGCGACCAGCAGAGCAAGCGCACGCCCCTGCACGCAGCCGCCCAGAAGGGGTCTGTAGAGATCTGTCACGTGCTGCTGCAGGTCGGTCGCCACCCTCCCCACCTCGCCGTCCCACCCCCCCTGCATCCTCTCCTGGTGCCAGCCTTCATCTGTTCCTCACAGGCCGGAGCCAACATCAATGCCGTAGATAAGCAACAGCGCACGCCCCTGATGGAGGCTGTGGTGAACAACCACCTGGAGGTGGCACGCTACATGGTGCAGTTAGGCGGCTGTGTCTACAGCAAGGTGCGGGGCGGAGCTGGACGGAGGCGAGGCCGGGCTGTGGGAGAAGATGGGATGGATCCCTGGCACGGGCGCCAGCCAAAGGGCTCACGGCCCCTGTTTCCCTCAGGAAGAGGATGGTTCCACCTGTCTACATCATGCAGCCAAAATTGGGAACTTGGAGATGGTCAGCCTGCTCCTGAGCACAGGGCAGGTGGACGTCAACGCCCAGGTCAGCGGCCTGACTGCCCTTCCCATGCCTGGGTCCCTTGGCTGGCTGTCCTTTGGTCCCTGCTCCTTCCTCCCCCACTACCTCCCCTGCTCACATTGGTTCCCTCACTGTTTTGGTTGCTGGAACTCGAGTCCCTCCTCTTATCTCTGAGCGTGTCCAGTGAGGTCCCGGGTGAGCGTGGCGGGGCGGGGAGCGTGCATCTGTGGAATGCCCGTCCTCTGGCTCTGGCTGTCCCAGAAGTGCCCCTGAGCTCCTGTTTTCTGGCCAGCAAGTCTGGGCCTCATTCACGTCCTCCTTCCTCCCTCAGGACAGTGGGGGCTGGACGCCCATCATCTGGGCAGCCGAGCACAAGCACATTGATGTGATCCGTATGCTGCTGACCCGGGGTGCCGATGTCACCCTCACTGACAATGTGAGGGGACACCGAGAGGGGCTGAGAGGACTTGTGGCGGGTAGCAGCGGGACCCCTGTGCAGGGTGGGGCTCAGTTCAAGGATGGTGTTATCTGCAACCCAGTCTTCTGCCCCTCACCTGCACAGGAAGAAAACATCTGCCTGCACTGGGCCTCCTTCACGGGTAGTGCCGCCATCGCTGAAGTCCTCCTGAATGCCCAGTGCGACCTCCATGCTGTCAACTACCATGGGGACACGCCCCTGCACATAGCTGCCAGGGAGAGCTACCATGACTGTGTCCTGTAAGCCCCAGCTTCCCGACCCCGGCGCCCACACTCCACACTGTTCAGTCAGTGTCTGACCAGGCTTTGTCTCCCTCATCAGGTTGTTCCTGTCACGTGGGGCCAACCCCGAGCTTCGGAACAAAGAAGGGGACACAGCGTGGGATCTGACCCCAGAACGCTCTGATGTGTGGTTTGCACTGCAGCTCAATCGCAAGCTGAGGCTCGGGGTCGGGAACCGGGCTGTCCGCACCGAGAAGATCATCTGCCGGTGAGCGCGCCCCTGCCTCGCCCTCCCACACACAGGACACCCGAGAACTGCTATAATTATGTTGCCACTGGGGGGGGGTGGACATAAGGGACTCTCAGGGCGACCCTCAGCGGTCAAGGGAGCCTATGGCCAGGCCTGACACACCGGGTTCAGTCCCTGGACCCACACGGAGCAAGCCCAGTCCTCTAGGTTGTCCTCTGACACACTCACACGGCATGACACTCACAATTGAAAACAGCTGAGGGCAGGGTGCAGCGGCCCACACCTGTGATGTCTGCACGCAGGAGGCAGACAGTTGATTTTTTGAACTTAAGGCCAGCCAGGTTTGTATCTATGTAGTGAGTTCCAAGCCAACAAGGGCCACATAGTGAGACCTTATCTTTTAAAAAAAAAAAAAAAAAAAAAAAAAAAAGCCGGGCAGTGGTGGCGCACGCCTGTAATCCCAGCACTTGGGAGGCAGAGGCAGGTGGATTTCTGAGTTCGAGGCCAGCCTGGTCTACAGAGTGAGTTCCAGGACAGCCAGGACTACACAGAGAAACCCTGACTCAAAAAACCAAAAAAAAAAAAAAAAAGGGAAAAGAGAAAGAAAAGGACATGTTTCCCAAGCCTTAGAGGTAACTGAGGCGGGAGGATTTCAAGTTTGAGCCGCCCAGATAAGAATTTCAGAGAGGAGCTGGGTGTCACCTGTGACCCCTCCTGTTCTGAAGACTGAGGAGGAAGGCCTACCTCTTGAGCCTGCTGTTGGAGAGCAGCATTTGTAACATAAGGAGACTCAGACCTTAGAAAAGGAAAAACAAACGGGCCAAACCGAATACAAATACAACCCCAAGGCCAGTATGAGGCGGCCCTGCTGCTGACCATGCGTGCCGAGGTCAAGCCATGAGCCCACCAAGAGAGAGCTGCCTCCCAAAGATTGCCCTCTGACTTTACATCTACATTATATCTCACACACACACACACACACACAGCTGCCTCCCGAAGCTTGCTCTCTAACTTTATACATCTACATTCTCTCTCTCTCTCTCTCTCTCTCTCTCTCACACACACACACACACACACACACACACACACACACACACACTCACAAAGGTTTCCAAGCCAGGTGTAGTGGTGTAGACCTTTAATCTCACTACTCTGGAGATAGAGGCGGGCTTCTTGCTGGGTTCCAGGGCTGCACGGGGAGATGCTGTCTCAAGAATGGAGGGCGAGGGAGGGCACCAGGAGTGTTGACTTTCTTTGAGGGGAAGCTGTTTGTTTGTTTGTTTGTTTGTTTGTTTTGTTTTTTGGATTTTTTTTTTTTTTTTTTTGAGACAAGGTTTCTCTGTGTAGCCCTAGCTGTCCTGGAACTCACTCCATAGACCAGACTGGCCTTGAACTCAGAAATCTGCCTGCTTCTGCCTCCCAACTGCTGGGATTACAGGTGGGCCGCCACCACCGCCTGGCTGTTTGTTTGTTTTGTTTTGTTTGTTTGAGACATGGTCTCTATGTAGCCCTGGCTATCTTGGAACTCACACTCTGTAGACCAGGCTGGCCTCAAACTCTCAAGAGATCTTTATGCTTCTGCCCCTGAGTGCTGGGATTAAAGGAGTGCATCATTATGCCCAGAAAGGACTGTGACCTTTTATATTAGCACTCTGGAGGCATAGGGGTGGAGTGGAGTTCCAGGATAGCCAGAGCCACCGAATGAGACTGCTTCCCGCCTCCCTTCCCCTGCCCCCCAAAAAAGCAAGGAGAAAAAGGAGTCTGGAGAGATGGCTCAGTGGTTTCAAAGCACTGATGCTATTGCAGAGCAGCCACATGGTGGCTCACAGCCGTCTATAGCTTCAGTTCCAGAAGACCCATGCCTCCTTCTGACCTCTGTGGGCACCAAGCACTCATGTGAGGCACATACGTGCAGGCAAAATAGTCATACATGTAAAATGATAAGATTTTTTTTCAGATGAGCAGATATGTAAGTTTGTAATACAAGTGTGTTCTGTGCAAGCTGAGTACTTTGGTCTGTGTATGTCCTTACGTCATCTAAGGAGGCAGAGGCAGGAAGATCATAATTTCACGATTAAGGCCAGCAGGGGTATTGTAGCAAGACTCAGTCTCCAACTAAATTTGTAAGTCCAGAGTCCAGCAGGGTGGTGACATATGCCTCTAATCCTAGCACTCAGGAGCCAGGGCGGGAGAGCGGAGAGTCCAGTCGTTCTCAGATATCTCACAAATTGGGGCCATCCGGGGCTATGTGATGCTGCATCTCACAAAGGAATAAAAAGGGGTGGGGCTGGAAACCTAGCTCGGTGGTAGAGCTTTATTGCCCTCACATACTCAGTGCTGCTGGCTCAGTCTGCAGTCTCACCGAGACACGAGGAAAACCCACTCACTATGTGGGACATAACTTTCTTAGCTGAGATTGTTTTCCTTGGAGTCTTACTTTGGTTTTTTGTTTTGTTTGTTTTCAAGAAAGTCTCACTGCGTGTGCTGGGACTAAAGGTGCCACCACCCCAGCACCCTTACACCAAGGAATCCTCCCCTCAGAAATGCTCTGGCCCCTACTGTAACTTTATCTGCCCCTTGTGTAGGGATGTAGCCCGAGGCTATGAGAATGTGCCCATCCCCTGTGTCAACGGTGTGGACGCGGAGCCATGCCCCGAGGACTACAAGTACATCTCTGAGAACTGTGAGACGTCCACCATGAACATCGACAGAAACATCACCCACCTGCAGGTGAGGCTCCGGCCACTGGACTGAAAGGAGCCTGATGTGGGGGTGCCTCCACACCAGGGTGGGGGGCTCAAGGGGGCGCACCTCACTCACTCACTCACACCCACTCCTCCCCGCCCAGCACTGCACGTGTGTGGATGACTGCTCCAGCTCCAATTGCCTGTGTGGTCAGCTTAGCATCCGATGCTGGTATGACAAGGTGCGTGTCCCTCACCTGGCCACTCCCGCCAAGGAGCCAGGACCCTGCTCTGTTGGGGAAGAGACACAGGGTGTAGCAGGAAACCCTGGTACCCTGCCAGGAATACGATGGGCCTCTCTGCTTGGGTATATGCAAATGGACTCTGATGCCCGCCTGCACACTGCCTGGTCTCTGACCTCAGCCTGTAGACTCTGCACCTTGCACTACTGCTCTGGGCTGGGGTCAGAGTGGAGTTTCCTGTGGAGTCCTCTGGGTCCTGGGCAGCTGAAATGGGCCCCACAGAGAAACCACTGTCCCCTCCCTCGCACCCCAGGACGGGCGGCTGCTCCAGGAGTTTAACAAGATCGAGCCCCCCCTGATCTTTGAGTGTAACCAGGCATGCTCCTGCTGGAGAAGCTGCAAGAACCGCGTGGTGCAGAGCGGCATCAAGTGAGGCGCGCGCCCCGGCACCCTGCCTCGCCTCCGCCTCCCCTCCCCGGGCCCCCCCCAGGTGTCCCACACTCAATATGACTTCCTGTCCACCTCTAGGGTGCGGCTGCAGCTCTACCGGACTGCCAAGATGGGCTGGGGGGTCCGTGCCTTGCAGACCATCCCCCAGGGCACTTTCATCTGCGAGTAAGTGCACGCTGAGGTGTGGCACGTGAGGCCCCACTCCGACCTCCTGCCTCCTGAGCTGAGGACAGAGCCCCACTCTGTGAACCCCAGAGCTCCGTGTCACCGTGCACGTCTTTATCCACCCGCCAAGTGTATTTCCAGACATCATGGCCCCCATTCCTTTCACACTGCCTAGATGTGCATCCTGTGGCCAGCAGACCTAGGTTTGAGCTGTGCTCTGTTGTGTGTCCTCGGCCACTTCACCTCTCGGAGCCTTACTCGCCTTACCTGTAAAGTGGAGAGTAGCTTCTTCCTGTGCCCCTCCTCCCCTCTGCCGGCAGACTCACCTAGGTTCTCTGTGGCCTTTAGAGCAGAGCCCTTCACCTGCTCCGCGGTCCGCCTTGTTTCTTCCTCTGTTCCCTTCTCAGACACCCACTCACTGCAGGCAGTTCCTCTGCCAGCCACATGGGGCATCCTCACGGCTGATGTGGCTGTGCAGGCCCCACCACCTGTGTGACAGTTCTGGTGCACACATGTCCCCGTGTCTAAGCCTGGCAACTTTCCAGCCAGCCACTGGGGATGCTAACCCCCAGAACACATGCTCACGCCCTCCTCCATCATCTCCCACCATGCCTGTGAGGGTCTTGCAGGCTCTTTCCCCCCAAGCCCCACCCAGACAGGGCCTCTCCTGCCTGTCCACCTGCTGTTCCAGCTGCACAGGGGACCCCTAGTGACCGGCCATGTCCTGCATCCTGGGCTCTGAGAACTGAGACGGGAGGAGGGGCTGGGAGCCCTGCTCACACACAGAACTGAAGTTTGTGTCCAATAGGTACGTGGGGGAGCTGATCTCTGACGCCGAGGCTGATGTGAGAGAGGATGATTCTTACCTCTTCGATTTAGACAACAAGGTGGGAAGCAGCACCGATGTCCTCTACTACCAAAGGCTGCTTTCTGCAGCCACCGGGGACATCTGGGAGTGGAATCCTGGGTGGAGAGACTGGGTGTCACTGCAGGAAAACTAGCCAGGCAAGTGGGTAGAGGTGGGTATTAAGAACACTGTGTCCCCCTCCCTCAGGATGGTGAGGTTTACTGCATTGATGCCCGTTACTATGGCAACATCAGCCGCTTCATTAACCACCTGTGTGACCCCAACATCATCCCTGTCCGGGTCTTCATGCTGCACCAAGACCTGCGGTTCCCACGCATTGCCTTCTTCAGCTCCAGGGACATCCGGACCGGGGAGGAGCTGGGGTGAGGAGCCAGCCTGAGGGGACTGACAGCCTTGGGGATCCTGTGGAGAGCTTGTTAAAAGTGTGTAAGGTGGTGGTATACCTGAGGCAGGAGGATCACAGAGTCTGGGCTACAGGGTGAGACCCTATGTCTAGAGAAGTCCAGCCAGCCTGGTATCACACGCCTTTCACTCCGGCATGTGAGAGAGCTTGAGGCAAAAATAACCACGGATTCCAGGACAGCCTGGGCCATCTAGAGAGTTCCAGGACAGCCTGGCCCATCTAGAGAGTTCTAGGACAGCCTGGCCTACAGTGAGAGACCCTATCTTAAAAACAAACAAGAAACAAGAAAGTCGGTAGGGCTGGGGGGGTGGCAGGGTGGTTGAGTACTTTGGAAGTGTGCTAGGCCCTGGGTTATATCCCACCTCCCACAGAGCCTCCGGAGATTGTGGTCACAGGCTGGGAGGCCGGAAGCCTGCATTTATGATAGTTCTCTGGGAGTGTGAGTCGAAGACCCAACGAGGACTTGAAGTCCATCTGGAGGAGTGGTCGTGTGGAGGGAGGTGGTCCCTCCTAGAGAGAGGCCCCTGTGGTTCTTTGAGATGGGTTTTGAGTGTCTGGATCCATGGGCCAAGAGCTCCTGTGTTTCCTCTGCCAGATTTGACTACGGTGACCGATTCTGGGACATCAAGAGCAAATATTTCACCTGCCAGTGCGGCTCTGAGAAGTGCAAGCATTCAGCAGAGGCCATCGCCCTGGAGCAGAGCCGCCTGGCCCGGCTGGACCCCCACCCGGAGCTGCTCCCTGACCTCAGCTCTCTGCCCGCTATCAACACCTGAGGACTCTTAAAATCCAGGCCGGGGCACTGCCCTTCAGACATTCCTCCATCAGAGACCCCAGTAAGGCCCGGAAGGTGTACAGCCCCTCTCCCAGAGCTGGTTTCTCACTGGGAGTGAGTGACTTCAGGGCTGGCCTACCACTGAGCCTGGCCTCAGTTTGCTGATTGAAGTTGGGCCTCTGCCAATTGATTTTCTGTGTTCTCAATAAATGTTGGGTTTGGTAATAAACTCCTGTGACTGTTTTGGGATGAGGACTGCGGGGCTGAGGGGACAGGTGGGTAGGAAGCAAGCTGTGGGCTGCTCCCTGGTGGGAGAGGAGCCATGGGACACCCGCTGGCCACAGGGGTTTAAGGAAAGGCAAATCACAGCCTAGAGGTTTGGGCGTGCCACAGCTGAAGTACTCTGAATAGTTAGCCAGTGTTTTCTTATCAAAATACTCCACTTTCTTCCTGCTGCTGTGGCAGACCCCGCAGGCAGGCAAGCAGCTCCCGGGGGCCCATTTTTGGGCCCGTACTCCTGGGCTGGTCAAGGGTTGAGATCTGAAAAAGGAACTGTGGAGGACCACAGGCAGGGGCGGGGCTGTGACGCAGGGGAGGGGAGGGCGGGGCGGGCGGGGCGGGCGGCAGGTGAGCGGCTAGGTCTCCCTGGCTCCAATCACTCCGGAGACTGAGCCATGGGGAGAAAGCAGAATGAGAACGAGGCTTACGGTAAGGCTCTGCCCGGGCTCTGCGGCCGTGGTGGCTGAGATTGGATCCTGGAGTCCTGGGTCTCTGAGGAGAGGCTACAAGGAAAAGAGAATCTGGTCCTGAGAGGATGGTCTGGGCCACCGGAAAGGTCTTGCATACTAAATGGGATCTGGATGAACAGGAGTTGGGGGCTGGCATCTGTGTGTGGCCGGGGGGAGGGGGGAGTCCGTCCTGGGCTGTAGGTCCCTGAGGGCAGAGCCCAGGCAAACAAAGCCTGTGGTTAGGAGGCTGGTTAGGGTCCAGCAGTGTCCTGTGCCGCAGAACCACCACGGGTTGAGCCCGGGGCTCCTGTGGGTTGGGCGAGCCTGTTTAGACTTTGGATCTCGGAGGAGCACAGGTTGCTGGGGAGGGGTCTGTCAACCCACACCCTGTGAAGAGGTAAGGGTCTGAGACTCCTTGGGGTCTGTGTGAAGAGTTGGGGAGATGGGCCTCTGAACTAATAAAGCCCTTTGAGGAGTAGGGGCTAGAACCACAAACTTCTGCGGTCGGCCTGCTGGGGTTCCTGTGAAGTGTGTGGCCTGGGCCCCTGAGCTGCTGTGGTCTGCCTGTGAGGAGTGGGGTCTGAGGACTGTGGTGGAGAGACAGCTGGCACCTGCCTGAAGGTTTCAGTTGGGAAGAAGTGTGTGTGTGTTGGTGTATCTGGAGCACTGTGAGTGATAGGGACCAGGGCTCCGTGCAAGCAGCGAGAGGGCTGAGGAGACAGAAAGCAGAACGGCCTGTTTCCAGAACTGCTGAAGTAAAAGAGCTGGAAATCCTTCCCCACAAATCCTGAGAAGCATGAGACTGGACCGGGAAGAGAGAGGGCTGAGGGTTGGGCCTCCTCTAGGTGGGGCTGGCGTCCCCTAGGAGACGGAGTAATGGCCAGAGCACACCACAGAAAACTTCCTGGAACAGCCTTGGGTCAATCATTGACCCTGTGTCTGTGAGCCCGGGTGGGACAGAGTCCAGAATGCCCACGAGAGAAGACACCTGCCCCAGGCTAGCCCAGCCCTCAGCTCTCCTCAGTGTCCACCAGGACCCTGGCAGCCTGGCCCCACCCCCTCCCCTGTGTACTCAAGGAGGACCAGGAACAGGACGTGGCCACAACCACAGCAGCCGGCTCAGGTGTCTATCTGGCTGGCTACCCAGAGCTGTGCAGTAGCCTGAGTGGGGGGTCTCCAGAGCTGTGTGGCAGCGGCCTGAGTGTGTGCGTGGGGGCGTCTAGGGAGCCCCCACTGCCCTGCAGGGTTACATAGCTTTGACTCTCCTTTCTTTGTCATATCCTTGGGCCAGAAGACTGAGATAAGTGACGATAGTCCCCTAAGGGGCTCCCAAACTGGATGGTCCAGAGATGCCTTGTAACAGGATGTAGGACAAAGACAGGACAGGGGTCTGAGAGCCACTAAGAGGGAGGCCCAGAAGCTGGGCCACATACTACTCGGATGCCCTGAGTTACGAGTCCAAAACCTTTAAGAACCTCTTTCAGAAGCTTATTCGAAAAACCAATTAGGAGGCTGAAGCAGGAGGGTGGCAAGTTCAAATCCAGCTTGGAGAAAATTCAGCAAGCTCTTATCTGAAATATAAAGTAAGCTTAAAAATATATGGCTGCGGCCTGGAGGTGGTGGCGCACGCCTTTAACCCCAGCACTCGGGAGACAGAGGCAGGCGGATCTCTGTGAGTTCAAGGCCAGCCTGGTCTACAGAGATAGTTCCAAGAGGCTGAAACTTTACAAAGAAACCCTGTCTTAAAAAAAAAAAAAAAAAAAGAAAAGAAATAAATAAAACAATTGGCTGTGGTTACAGTTTGGTGGCAGGGCACCTGCCTCACATGTAAGAAACCATAGCTTCCATATCTAGGACTGCCAAAACTAAAGGCTGGTAGCAGCCGCAGCAGGCAGCCATTGGGCTGCTCTCTGACCAGGAGACTGCCGATCCAGGTCCCTAGTGTCCTGTTAGTCAGCTAGACGGGTGCCTGGGACTACGGAGTGTCTGAGAGGGACCGGATGTGGGGAGCGAGACCCTCAATGCCTCATTCTCCATCCCTCAGGGAATTCGGCCAAATATGACCCTTCCTTTCGAGGTCCCATCAAAAACAGGTGAGCTGCGGGCAGTGGTCCCGAGGGGTGTGGGGAGGATTTGGTTTGTCTTTGATGCAGGAACCTGGCCCACTGAGGGAGGCATCTGTGTTGTCTAGAAGGACTTGAAGGGACTCAGGGAACTGGGTCATTCTACTTGACTTGGGGACCAGCTTCTCAGGTATGTATACATTTGAGGAAAAGAAGCAACTGCACATGGTCTCTCTCTCTCTCTGGTCTCTGTCTCTCTCTGTGTGTGTGTGTGTGTGTGTGTGTGTGTGTGTGTGTGTGTGCTTTCTCTCTGTCTGTGTGTGTGTGTGCTTTCTCTGTGTGTATGTGTGTGTGTGTGCTTTCTGTCTGTCTGTCTCTCTCTCTGTGTGTGTGTGTGTGTGTGTGTGCTTTCTCTCTGTCTGTCTCTCTGTATGTGTGTATGTGTTATTACCTGTGCTATATTTCAGCAGAAGAATTCCCATCCTAAAGAAAGCTTTCTTTTTTATTATTTATTTATTTATTTGGTTTTTCATGACTGTACTATCTTTAAACATCAGAAGAGGGTGTCAGATCTCATTACAGATGGTTGTGAGCCTCCATGTGGTTGCTGGGAATTGAACTCAGAACCTCTGGAAGAGCAGTCAGTGCTCTTAACCTCTGAGCCATCTCTCCAGCCCTAAAGAAAGCTTTCTTAAAGTAGATAAAGAATGTCAGTCAATCTTACCAGACAATAGTGATGGGCATCTTTAATCCCAGCACTGGGGAGGCAAAGGCAGATGGATCTCTGAGTTCAAGGCCAACCTGGTCTATAGAGCGAGTTCCAGGACAGCCAGGGCTATACAGAGAAACCTTATCTGGAAAAACCAATGAACTGAACTAAACAAAAATAGAATGCTAATCTTTCTAGTATTCTCCAGTCCTCTACCCCACTTCCAAACCATCCTCACACCTACACCTCCAAACACCCCACCCCACGACAAACCCCAGCTCAGATGCCTGTCTCTCCCCAGGGGCTGCACAGACATTATCTGCTGTGTCCTCTTCTTGGTCTTCATTTTGGGTTACATCGTAGTGGGGCTTGTGGGTAAGTTTCTAGCCACCCAGACTTGCGACTGAGGGTAAGGATGGACACCCAGGGAGGGATTACCCCATAGGTGCCTGGCCCCAAGTCTCTGCCTTCCTGTGATCCCGTTGTGTCCCTGTCTCCAGCCTGGGTGTACGGAGACCCTCGGCAAGTGCTCTACCCCAGAAACTCCACGGGGGCCTACTGCGGCGTGGGCCACAACAAGTGAGTAGCCAGGACCAGGATGGCAGGCGGGAGACAACCCCAAGGCAGACAGCAGAGCCTGGTATCTGTTGTTCTCCAGTCCCAGCCTCTGACTCCCTGAGCTCAAAGCATCCGAGCGAGCGACAGGAAGAACCAACCCTTCCTGGTCCGGCCTTCCCAGGACTGGGCATGGTGCAGAGCCAGTTTAAGTGCAGAAGCTTAGAGCTCAGGCGTCACTGTGCGTCTCCACCTGAGATACGTTTGGATTGTGTGACCTTGAGCAACTTACTCAGCCTCTCCAAGTTAAACTTCCTCAACTGTAACAGCTGAGTCCTTCCAGAAGGCATGCAGGAAATGCGGGGAAAGTAAAAAGACGCCAACAGTTACAATGCTGTAGGAAGGCGGGGTGCTCCACACCCAGACTGCTAAGCCTCCTGGGGTAGATACTGTCATTCGCAAGAGACAGATGTGAGGCCTTGTTAAAGGTCATAAAGCTACCTTACTAGGGGTTGTGCTCCAGAACTGATGCTGCCAGCCACACCTTGGCGTTGTTTCCGTGAATACCCCCGGTGTCCCGGGTCTCCCTTATCTTCCCGGAGCTGGGCCAGGAGCTGCATGTAACTAAGGTCCAAGTGCTGTCTCCATGCTAAGAGAATAACACCCTGTACCTGCCAGGGCCCTCAGGCACACACATCCTCTCTTCCTACAGGGATAAACCCTACGTTCTATACTTCGACATCTTAAGCTGTGCAGCGGCCATCAATGTCATCTCCATCGCTGAGAATGGCCTACAGTGCCCCACACCCCAGGTCAGAACCCAGGACCTGCCTGAGCTGCACCTGTCCCCAAGGCCCTGGGTATCAGTCCCTTAGCATGTTCTCTACCCACAGGTGTGCGTCTCTTCCTGTCCAAAGACCGCATGGGCTGTGGAGATAATGCAGTTCTCATATACAGTTGATGATGTTTATAAAGAAAACAGGAACTTTTGTCTATCGACGGTGTCCCCAAATATGGTAAATGCTGGTGCCCATGACATCACTGTTGCCAGAGAGAACCCGTCGTGGTAGGGGAGGTAGAGGTTTGGCTACAAGGAGGGATGGGACAGTCTGAGCCTTGATGTGATAGAAGTTACGGAAGGTGAGGTAGTGGTGGTAACGGTGGTGATGGTGGTAATGGTGGCAATGGTGGTAACGGTGGTGATGGTGGCCATAGTTAGGATGCTGGGAGCCACAGCTTCCTTGTTCTGTTCTATATCTGTGTCTGTCTGTTCTCCCCTCTCCATCCCCAGTCAGTGATGGAGAGCCTGCAGAAGGGACTCTGCCCCCGGTACCTTCTTCCTTCTGCTCCAGGTGAGGTGTAATTCCCATGTCCACCCCCCCTGCCCTGGCCATCAACCCACTTCTCAAACAGAGAAAGCAGGCCCAGAAAAAGAGAAGCCACTCAGCAAGTCAGTGGGAACTCAGAAGTTAACAGTAGGCCTTCATCCCCCTGCCTCAGTGCCCACTGTGAAGCTGTGCACCAGGTGCTGGGGACAGAGGCAGGGACGATAGAAACCACTCCCTGCTCCAGCTGCGCTCTAGGCAGGCGTAGAGATCAGAGATACTTACCAGAGGCTGAATGAACAAACTAGAAGGTGCAACCCTGTAATTCCAGCTGATAGGGCGGCTAAGGCAGGAGAATAGCTGTCGAAGGCCAGCCTGGGACCCTTAGTGAGATCCTATCTCAATACAACAATAAAACAGGACTGATGTGGTGGTGTGTCACCTTATGGTGCTTGCTTCCAAGTCTAACAGCCTGAGTTCAAATCCCAGGGCCGGTATGGTAGGAGGAAGTGAACTCCTAAGACAAGCTCTCTAACCACAACAGGCCCTTCACACCCCACACCCATTCACACCCAATAAATAGATGTCATAGTCTTTCTTTTTTTTTTTTAAGATTTATTTATTATATTTAAGTGCACTGTAGCTATCTTCAGATGCACCAGAAGAGGGCGTTAGATCTCATTACAGATGGTTGTGAGCCACCATGTGGTTGCTGGGAATTGAACTCAGGATCTTTGGAAGAGTGGTCAGTGCTCTTAACTGCTGAGTCATCTCTCCAGCCTGTGTTTCTTTTTTTTTCTTTTTTTTTTTTTTTTTTTTTTTTGGTTTTTCTGAATTTGGTTTTTTCGAGTCAGGGTTTCTCTGTATAGCCCTGGCTGTCCTGGAGCTCACTCTGTAGACCAGGCTGGCCTCAAACTCAGAAATCCGCCTGCCTCTGCCTCCCAGAGTGCTAGGATTACAGGCGTGCGCCACCACCGCCCGGCTCAGCCTGTTTCTTAAGGAAGGTGAGGGTCCGGCGTGCAGAGCACTTTTCTAGCCTGTGCAACTCCCTGGGTTCCATCGTCAGCAAAGACAGATCAGAACAAAAGTAACAAAAGGACATCAGGATATCAGGAAAGTGTGAGAGGCGGAGCCAGCCGGACAGGGCCGCAGCAGTCAGGATTTGCTGGTTGCTTCTATGGCTTCCCAGCGCCTGTGTAGCTGTTCAAAACTGTCCGGAGCCACACACAGGCGCTCTGACACGCTCTTCTGGCCTCCACAGACACAAGTTTCGCTGACACTCATACACATGTGCAGGCAAAGCATTCAGACACAAAATAAAATGAGCTGGGCACGGTGGCGGACACCTTTAGTCTCAGCGCTCAGGAGGCAGCGTCAGGGGATGGATCTCTATGGGTTCAAGGCCAGCCTGACTCACATAGTGAGTTCCAGACCAGCCAAGGCTCTACATAGTAAACCCCGCCTCGAAAATGAAGCAAAATAGATAAATCTTTTTAAAGTTTTTGTTTTAATAAAATTGATATGGATGAATGAATCAGGATAATATAGCAAACAGAGATATCTTTCCAAACGTTGCAAGTGTACACGGTGGCTGCGTAAGCCAATCACGGTCAACCTTTCTGTGGCACACAGAACTACCCAACTACCAATGTAACCGGTTTGGTTTATTTAAAGATAGAATCGTACTCTGCAGCCCAGCCGGCTCCAGACTGGTGATCTTCCTGCCTCAGCCTGACCCCGCGCTGAGATGACAGGCAGGCGCCGCCATTCTCCTGCCTTTATCTCGCCTATTTTGGTTTTAGGGTTTTGTTTATTTGTTTGTTTTGGTTTGTTTTTTTTTTTTTAGTAGAAAATATATTTTTAAATTTTGGGATGAGAAAGGACAAGTTTTCAAAGCAAGTAGGATAGAAAAGGCAGACAGATGTGGGTTTAAACTAGAGCACTTTCTAGTGGACGGGTGGGTCTCAGGCTGATTACTCAGCCCTCTGTGTTTGTTTTCTCAACATTGGCTTGTCAGTGATAAAAACAAACCGGCCTGACTGTGGTTCCAAAGCCCGTAACAGGCCGGCTAGAGATGCAGAGATAGAGATGGGGCAGGGGCCGGGCTGAGGCTGAGAGAAGTTTCTGAAGGAGGCTACTCAGAGGCCCCACAAGAACAGAGGTGCAGAAAGTGCATAGAATTCAGGCCTGGGGCTGGAGAGATGGCTCAGCGGTTAAGAGCACTGACTGCTCTTCCAGAGGTCCTGAGTTCAAATCCCAACAACTACATGGTGGCTCACAACCATTTGTAATGGGGTCTGGTGCCCTCTTCTGGTGTGTCTGAAGAGAGCAATGGTGGTGTACTCACATATATAAAATAAATAAATCTTAAAAAATAGGACCCAGGGCCTGGAAGCATAGCCCGGGACATGACAGAGCTGAGGGACAGGGACAGGAGCAGCAGAACGAGGAGGCCATGGCTGTCCTGATCTTAGCAGGACAGTGAGGTCAGGGCTGGAGGTATTGCAGGAATCCAGGTAATGGGGCGCGAAGACATCTGGCCAGTGCTCAGGAGGGAATACAGGCTGACAAAGAGCAGAGCCCACCCGCCATTGTCCCTGGCCGGGCATTTCGGACGGGAGGGTCAGAGAGGCTCCAGCCCAGCAGCCCCTTCTCCCTTCCAGCTCTGGGCCGTTGTTTTCCACGCCCCAACATCAGCTACCCTCTACCTGAAGACTTATCGATCAATAACACCACCGTCTCTAATGGAATCAGGTAGATGTCTCCCTCTGTATCATCCTTGTGGTCCTGTGTCCCTTCTTACCCTCAGCCCCATCTGACCCCCCCTCTCCCCGACAGTGGCCTCCTGGACAGCATCAATGCCCGAGACATCTCTGTGAAGATCTTTGAAGATTTCGCCCAGTCCTGGTATTGGATTCTCGTGTGAGTCCAAGGCTTCCCCAGGATCAGGCTCCACCGTCTGCCCTTCCTGATGCTCTTTCCCTGTCTACCTGTGATGCGATCAGAGGGCAGAGCTAGCTCAGAGCGGACCCCCAGCCTCTCAGAAGATGAACTAAATCTACGAATACCTGGGGGCACAAGGAAAGAAATCTAGGGCTCTAGGAAGGGCTTGGGAGGTGACCTCTCATGTGTGTTCCTTACCTGCAGGGCGCTGGGTGTGGCCCTGGTGCTAAGTCTGCTCTTCATCCTGCTCCTGCGCCTGGTGGCGGCACCCCTGGTGCTGCTGCTGATTGTCGGGGTGCTGGCTGTGCTCGCCTACGGCATCTACCACTGCTGGGAGCAGTACCGAGTGCTTCGGGACAAGGGTGCCTCCATCACCCAGGTGGGCTTCACTACCAACCTCAGTGCCTACCAGAGTGTGAAGGAGACCTGGCTGGCTGCCCGTGAGTCCCCTGCCCATCTCCTCTGGCCGCCGGCCGCCAAGGGTTGGGTGACCCCTGCCCTGGTCCGGGACTGCCGCCCACTGTCTGCCTGCAGTGATTGTCCTGGCTGTCCTGGAGGGTGCCCTGTTGCTCATGCTCATCTTCCTGCGTCAGCGGATCCGCATCGCCATCGCTCTGCTGAAGGAAGCCAGCAGGTCAGGGCCCTCCTGTGAGGGAGAGGGGACCTCGGGCAGGGTGCTGGCCTGGATGAGGAAATAGGAACCTCAGAGGAGAAAAGTTGTCCAGTGAGTGACACTGCCAAGTTTCAGCCTCTTGGTGTGTGTGTGTGTGTGTGTGTGTATACATGCGTGAGCATATGCAGATGTGTGTGTGTGAATATGTGGGCTAAAACAGGATTTCCAACAGCCCTGGCTGTCTCGGAACTCACTCTATAGACCAGGCTAGCTTCAAACTCACAGAGATCCGCCTGCCTCTCTGCCTCTGCCTCTGCCTCTGCCTGCGCCTCCGCCTCTGCCATGCTAGGATTAAAGGCATGCACCACCACTCCCTGGAGAGTTCCAGCCTCTTAGGGCCTCAGTTTCCCTGTCTGGTTTGTTTTGTTGTCCTTGCAAGGGGGTGAGATTTATTTGTGTTTTATGTATGGGTGTTTGGCCAGAATGCATGTCTGTGCACGTGTCTGGTCCGTGTGGAGGCTAGGAGAGGGTGTTGGATCCTCTGGAGCTGGAGTTACAGACGGTTGTGAGCCACCCTGTGGATTCTGGGAACTGAGCTCCAGTCCTCTGGGAGAGTAGCCAGTGCTCTTAACTGTGCTGTCACCATCTCTCCAGCGCCAAGGGAGTTTTGTTTTGTTTTGTTTTTAAGACAGGAACTTTATAGCCTAAACTAATATGGGGCAGCTATGTAACTGAGGCTGACCTTGAACTCCAGGTCTTCCTGCCCACAGGGTCTCGGGAAGCACAGGTTGACCTCACTATGTAGCTGAAGGTGACCTTGAAGGCACCCTTCTGCACCTGCCTCCAGAGTGCTAGGGCTAGGGGCATGTACCACCAGGCCTCTTTTATGCAGCCTGGGGTGGGGGGTGGAGGGTCTAGCCCAGGGTCCCCTATGTTAGGCACGCCCTCCTCTGTCATCATCCCCTACCCATCACTCTTGCAACACAACTGGGACCAGCCTCAAACAGGTGCCAATCCTGCTCTCTCAGCCTCTCGGGTACTGGAATTGGAAGTTTGTTCCACCCCCCTCAGGCTCCCTATCACGGCAGTCTAAGCCTTGCACGGACAGCATGGTGAGGACTGAATGCGTGCGTGTGAACTAAGGGCCCGGGACTCTGGAGGCACCGGGAGCTGAGGTGTTTGCTGGAGTCCAGCTAGGAGGATCAGAGATCGCCAAAGCCACCAGGGGCCACACCTTTTGGGGGTTCTCTTCCCTTCCACTCCCTGAGCGTCCCAGGTGTCTTCTGTGACTGCAGTCTCCCCTACGGGTCCCTTGAGCCTGACTCGGTTCACCCAGCAAGAGTCTGCAGTGTACACCTCCTGGAACCAGGCGTTGGCCTGGCTTACAGATGTGGAAGAGGGAAGCTGTAGTTCTGTTTCTGGTCTGGAAAACAGGCCCGAGGAAGGGTCCAGCCAGGGTTGGGCCTGGGAGTGTGAACGCATAGGGCTGGGGTCCCAGGTAGCTACCCTTGTCTTCACACAGGGCTGTGGGGCAGATGATGTCAACTATGTTCTACCCTCTGGTCACCTTCGTCCTCCTGGTCATTTGCATTGGTTACTGGGCCGTGACAGCTTTGTATCCTTCATACAGCCCCCACTAGAGAACAGGGGCTGGGGATGGGGGAAGGGGGCCAGGACGGGGTGGGGAGGGGTACTGGTCCCATGAGGGGATGTGAGGGACTGTATTGCAAGGGTGAGTTTGGGTTGAATGCCAACTCTCTATGGGGGTGAACAATCTGCATGAATCTCAGGGGCAACTATTTAGGGGTGTCCTGTAGTTGACGGCTGGCATGATGCGTTTCTTGACTCCTCTCTGGGTACCTGGCCACATCCGGGCAACCCCAGTACATCTATATGACATCCAACATGAGTACACCGGGCTGTGAGAACGCTCCTGTGAACGTGTCCTGTGACCCCATGGTGAGAGGGAATAGGGTGGGTGCTGAGGGGATCTTGGGGGTCCTTTAGCACAGATTTTCACTAGTGCACAAATACCCAAGAGGGCCGGGACTCTCACATGATGGGACCTCCCTTAGTCTGGTAGAGTCGAGTTACCCACTTTGTGGAAAGTGAGATGGAGACTGGAAACGTGGAAGTAAAGGTAAGGAGGATGAATATCAAGCAGAGCCTCTCTGTTTCCAAGGCCATTAAATGGCTCCTCCTCCTCCTGTGGCTCCTCCTCCTCCCGTGGCTCCTCCCCATGGCCCCTCCCCTCACCCTGTGACCACTCCTCTTTTGGTGGCCCCTCCTCCTGTGGCTCCTCCTCTTCCTGTGGCTCCGCCCACTGCTCTATAAATTGGCATTAAGGACTTCTAGTGCTGTGCACAATGCCCGCCCACTAATAGAGAGCCGAGCTGGCTGGACTCTTCCGGTTCCCTTTTCACTCACGTCCTAGGAACGGAGCCCCAGACAGTGGCACTGGGAAGTCCACAGAAGGGCCTCCTGGAGGAACCGGGAGGCCTGTTGGTACTTCTAGCACTTGAGAGGTGGAGGTGGAGGTTCAGGCTTTCAGCACCAGTCTCTGTTACAGCCTGAGGCCAGCCTGAGCTACGTGAAGCCATCTCTAAAAAAAAAAAAAAAAAAAAAAGCCGTTAATCCCAGCATCCTGAAGGTTAAGAGTAGGAATTTTAAATTCAAGGCCATCCTGGGTCTTGGGTTACTTAAGGAAACTGTGCCTCAAAAACCCCCACACACAAAAAGGAGAAGGAAGGCCCATTTAGATCTGTAAAAGACCCCCTGCGTTCTGTGCTCCGGGGACCTGGTTTTCTTTTGTAACTCATTCTCTGGACAGTTAAGGCTGACACAACCCCACAGTTGTCGGCTGAGGGAAAGAGGCTTTTTTCTTTCCTTTTCTTTTTTGAATCAGGGTCTCACTATATAGCCCTAGCTGACCTGGAACTTAATATGTAGACCAGACCAGGCTGGTCTCAAACTCAAACAGATCCACCTGCCTCTGCCTCCCAAGTGCTGGAATTAAAGGTGTACACCACTGAATTTATTTCAAACATAGCCTCTTAAGACACTCAGAAACCATGAAGCTTTTAAAGTCATATTTTCTGCATTTATTTAGTTTTTAATTGCTCATTTTCTGTGTGTTTTTATGGATAATTCCAAAAATATGCAGAAATAACTTTAGGTAGTGATTTCCTGCAGACCTCAGCTTCCTGTCAGAACTCTCCTCCCCCTTTCCCTCCTCCTCTTTGCAAATTTAGAGGTTGAGCCAGGGCCTCAGGCATGAGCCACATCCCTGACCATCCCTGGGGCTCAATTTTACCTCCCTGCCTTTGCCTGCAACCTTTGTTCTGGAGTTCTGGTGAATCTTAGATCAGTTCTCTATCACTAAGTTACGTCCCCAGCTTCTAGGTGTTAAAATATGTTTTCTCTCTCTCTCCTCCTTTTAAAATTATTATATCTCTTTTATTATTTCATGCATTTTTTGTTTTTGCTTTTTTGTTTTGTTTTGAGACAGGCTTTCTCTGTATAGCCCTGGCTTTCCTGGAACTCACTCTGTAGACTAGGCTGGCCTCGAACTCAGAAATCTGCCTGCCTCTGCCTCCCAAGTGCTGGGGATAAAGGCGTGCACCACCACTGCCCAGCTATTTCATGCATTTTTGTTATTTTGTGCGCACGAGTGTCTGGTCAACATGTATGTCTATGCATCTATGCTCGACATTGTATTTGCTGTCCAGAGGCCATTAGTACTGGAACTAGAGTTATAGAAGTGGCGAGTCATCATATGGGTGCTGGGGACAGAACTCTGGTTTTCTCGCAAGAGCAACCAGAGGCATGGCTAGCTTGCTTTTGCTTTTTCTTTCTTCCTCTCTTCCTTCTTCTTTCTTTTCAGGCTAATCTGAAACATACTCTGTAGCCCATGCTGGCTTCAAATTCATGGTGATCCCCCTGCCTCAGTTTCCTTAAGGGTCCGGATTACAGGGGTGTCTTAGTTAGGGTTTAACTCCTGTGAACAGACACTATGGCCAAGGCAACTCTCATAAGGACAACATTTAGCTGGGGCTGGCTTACAGGTCCAGAGGTTCAGTCCATTATCATCAAGGCAGGAGCATGGCAGCATCCAGGCAGGCATGGTGCAGGAGGAGCTGAGAGTTCTACATCTTCGTCTGAAGGCGCTAGGAGAAGACTGGCTTCCAGGCAGCTAGAATGAGGGTCTTAAAGTCCACACTCACAGTGACACACCCACTCCAACAAAGCCATGCTCACTCCAACAAGGCCACACCTCCCAATAGTGCCACTCCCTGGGCCAAGCGTATTCAAGAGGTAAAGTACCACATAGCACAGGTAGTTTGAATACAAACTACCACGCCACTTTACATGTAAATAAGGTGAATCTCAAACAGCATTTTCTTGTTTGCTTGCTTGTTTATCATTTCATAGACAGGGTCTGATGTGGCCCAGGCTGGAACTTGCTATCTGGCCGAGGACGATCGTTCTTGAATTTCTGATCCTCCTGTCTCTACCACCCATGTACTGTGACTATAGGTGTGCACAAACGTACGGGTTTTTTTTAAAAAATAATCTGTATACATTGGTGTTGTGCCAGCATATATGTCCGTGTGAGGGCGCCAGATGCCCCGGGACTGGAATTACAGACAGTTGTGGGCTGCCATGTGGGTGCTGGGAATTGAACCTGGTTCCTTTGGAAGAGCAGCCAGTGCTCTTAACCACTGAGCCATCTCTCCAGCCCCAACTCAGGGTTTTATGTGGTGCTTTGTACATGGTAGCCAAGCACTCTGTCAGCTGATATCCTTCCCCAGCCCCTCAACAGATAGCTCAGAAAGCAGGGCAGTGATAAAATGTGTCTTCTGTTCCTGAAGCCCCGAGTTCGACACTAGAAATAGAGAGGAAAGGCGGCGGCAGCAGGGGCAGGGCGACAAGAATAATGAGAGCAGGGCGCGAGGCTCAGCCTTGTGTGGGGTTCGTAGGATGTGTGAGAATTGGTGTTCAGTGCCAGCAAAGCATACACATACACACACATACCACACTCTCATGGATACACCACACAATCACACATATACCACACACACATACCACACACTCACACATATACCACACACTCACACATATACCACACACACATATCACACACTCACACATATACCACACACACATACCAAACACTCACACATATACCACACACTCACACATATACCACACACACATACCACACACTCACACATATACCACACACACATATCACACACTCACACACACCACACACACACATACCACACACTCATGCATATACCACACACACATACCACACACTCACACATATACCACACACACACATACACCACACACTCACACATATACCACACACTCACATGCATACCACACACTCACATGCATACCACACACTCACACATATACTACACACTCACACAAATACATGCACTCACACATATACCACACACATACAGCACACACACACATAACACAAACATATATATGCATCACACATACACACACACTCATATACACATATGACACAGTCACATGCTCACACATATACACACACATGTGAGCCACACACTCACATACACATGTACAACACACCACAGATATACCACACATTCACACACACACATACAACACACTCATACATATACCACATGCTCACACATACACATGCATGCAAACACACACACACACATACTACACACACACATGCATTACACATACCACACACACATGCACCACACACACATCCCACAGACATGTACACACACAGACAGACACACACACACGATATACAAGCACACACATATACTCACACATGTGCACACACGTACCACACATGCACACAGACACATACACTCACACTGTAACTCTTTGTTACAGTCAACAAAGTCACTTTAGTGTCACTAAATACCCACAGTGTGGTCAGTGCATACAGAGGCTTCTCCAGAGCAGGCTGCTGGGGAGTAAGAGCAGGAGGGAGAGAGAGCAGGTGGACGACACCCATGCCGCACCGGCCTCCTGGATAGCTCGTGCCAGTCTGGAAACCAGGAAGCAGCTTAGTCACACTACGGCAGCACTGAGGTGGTCTGAGTCTGGAGGCCACTAGGAACAGGGAAGGTCACCCCCAGATTTGCACGAACCTGCTGTGTCCTGCTACCTCCAGGCTCCATTGAACTCTTCGTGCCCAGATCTCACGTGCGCCTTCAAGGGCTACTCCACCACAGGCCTGGCCCAACGCTCGCTCTTCAACCTGCAAATCTACGGCGTCCTGGGGCTCTTCTGGACCGTTAACTGGGTACTGGCCCTGGGCCAGTGTGTCCTTGCTGGGGCCTTCGCCTCCTTCTACTGGGCCTTTCACAAGCCTCGAGACATCCCTACCTTCCCCTTGGGCTCAGCCTTCATCCGCACACTCCGGTAAGCCAGGAGCAGCTCCCTAGGGAGGTGTTAGTCTAGGGGTGCTGGGGTGCCTCGACTCACCTAAGGACCTCTGCAGTTACCACACTGGCTCACTGGCATTTGGAGCCCTCATCCTGACCCTTGTGCAGATTGCCCGGGTTATCCTGGAATACATTGACCACAAGCTAAAAGGTGAGCCAGCGGGGGCGGTAGGCGGAGCCTTGGAAAGGCAGGCGGGCAGGCGAATGGGCAGAAGCCGCGACTAAGCCCGAGCTTCCTTGGTCCCCAGGATCCCAGAACCCTGTGGCCCGCTGCATCATCTGCTGCTTCAAGTGTTGCCTCTGGTGTCTGGAGAAGTTCATTAAGTTCCTCAACCGCAATGCCTACATCATGGTGAGCGCAGCCTCAAGCGGCTCCTCGCTCTGTGCCCCTCGGCCCTGGGCTTCACCAGCACGTGGGCAAGCTCACACTGGCTGTGGCTCAGACCTTTCCTCCTCCTCTTCCTCCTCCTCCCAGATCGCCATCTATGGGAAGAATTTTTGCGTCTCGGCCAAAAATGCCTTCATGCTGCTCATGAGGAACATTGTCAGGTCAGGCTGCCGTGCCCCCGTGGGGTCCCCTACCCACTTCTCCCATCCCAAAGCTGGACTCAGAAATGTCCTGCGCTCGGCCCAGTACCATGCTGTCACCGCGTTAAAATGAGAACAGGCCTCTCCGCTCCCAGCCCTGCCGGGACCCTCACCCCAGTCTGCCCTGACTTCACTGTAGGGTCGTCGTCCTGGATAAAGTCACCGATTTGCTGCTCTTCTTTGGGAAGCTGCTGGTGGTTGGAGGTGTCGGTAAGGGACAAGACTAGGGTTTACGGGGTGTCAGGCGCCCCCTGGGGTTCAGGAAGTGGGGGTCCTCGGAAGAGCAGCCCTGACAGGAGGACTCTTTCCCACAGGCGTCCTGTCCTTCTTCTTTTTCTCTGGTCGTATCAAGGGGCTGGGGAAAAACTTGGAGAACCCCAGCCTCAACTATTATTGGCTGCCCATCATGGTGAGTGACAGCCCTCTCTGCCCCACCCACATCCCCAGAGGAGCCTCGGGTCCCATTCCGTCTTGTCTCTTGCAGACCTCCGTCATGGGAGCCTATGTCATTGCCAGTGGCTTCTTCAGCGTCTTTGGAATGTGTGTAGACACACTGTTCCTCTGCTTCCGTGAGTGTCCCCCCCCACCTCCACCCGCCCTCTTAGCCTCCCCCCCCCAGGCTTCTCCTGGAGATTGGATGCTTGTAGCTTTGTGAACTAGAGGAGCCAGAGGGAATGTCTGAAGACATTCTAAGGCTAGAGGTTTAGGGAAGAAAGAACGGAACACAGCCTGGTATTCTCAGGGGGACCCTTCTCAGAGGGGGGCCTGGCTAGGAAATGTGAGTAGAGTTTAACCACCAAATACTTCCTAGGAGGTAGTCATAGTGTGTGTGTGTGTGTGTGTGTGTGTGTGTTCTTCCTTCTTTTATTTAGTTTTTTGGAGGAGGGGCATGCATAGAGGAGAGACAGGATATACTATACAGAACGGGCTCACCTAGAACTAAGTCTATAGCTAAGGCTGGCTCAAAGACATGATCTTCCTACATCAGCTCCCAAGTGCTGGAATTCTGGTGTTTTTGTCCTGGCGACGATGGTGACGATGCTATAGAAGCCAGAACCTTGTGCCTGTGAAGCAAGAATGCCCCCACCCAGTACCAGTTCCCCAGCCATGCACTGAGCAGTGGACATGAATATTTTATTGTTTTATGGTTTTTGCTTGTTGGTTGAATTTTATTTATTTGCATAGGGTCTCTCTATGTATTCTTGGCTGGCTCCTACTATACAGATTAGGCTGGATCCAACTCAAAACAATCTTCTGGCCTCTGCCTCCCAAGCGCAGAATCACAGGAATAAACAACCATTCTCAAGATAGAGTTTTGCTGTGGAGACCTCAGGGGCCCATGTACCCTAAGCCCTCCATCTCCCAAATGTGGGGATTGCAGAAGAAAGCCACCATGATGGGCAGGCATGAGATTTTTCTTTATCTTGTTGTCACCCTATGGCCTATACAATTATTTATCCCACTTTGTGTGAGGAAAAACAGGTTATACAGCCTGCCGGGGAGGTTATCTCAAAGTGCCTCAAGTGGCCCAGATAGGAAACCAGGCTGTTTGGTTTACACATCCCAGATCGTTTTGGGGGTACAACGGGGTGTCATTTATCATGATTTGCTCTGATAAATGTCTACTTTGCTGCTCAGTTGAGGACCTGGAGAGGAATGACGGTTCCCAGGCGCGGCCTTACTACATGCCCAAGGCACTCCTGAAGATTCTGGGTAAGAAGAATGAGGTGCCTACGGCAGGAAAGAAGAGGAAGAAGTGAGAGACTTGTCGCGACCCGGACTGCAGCCCTCCTGTACAGAAGCCCTGACATCAATCCTTGAGAATCACGATTTTGTAGAAAACAGATTGTATTAAAGATTAATATTTTCTATTCTCGATAAGTTTGTGGGTTTATTTTTAGTTCAAACTCACTTCTTTTTTTTCTTTTTCTTTCCTTTTTTTTTTTTTTTTAGTTAAAGTCCAAACTGCTATTATGTGGTTTAATACCCAGTAAGAAAAACTTGTTCAGTGACTAAGGCTAGGAGACTGGGGTGTAACTCAGCTGGTAGAGTTTGCCTAGCATGGAAGGGTCCCAGATTCTGTCAATAGCATAAGCAGGGCTGAGACTCATGACTGTAATCACTGCGCTTGGGAAGCAGAGGCAGGAGCATTGGTATTTCCAAGTCATTCTCTGTGTTTCAAGGCAGATTTTCTCTGCGTAGCCCTGACTGTCCTGGAACTCCTGTGCCCAGGTGCTCAAGGCTCTTCCCCACTTTCTTTTCTTTTAGTTTCAGTGTGTCTGGTTTTATGTGGAGGCCCTTGATCCACTTGGACTTGTGCTTTGTACAAGGAGATAAGAATGGATTGATTTGCAGTCTTCTGCATGCTAACCACTAGTTGACCCAGCACCGTTTGTTGAAAAGGCTGTCTTTTTTTCCACTGGATGGTTTTAGCTCCTTTGTCAAAGATCAAGTGGCCATAGGTGTGTGGGTTCATTTCTGGGTCTTCAATTCTATTCCATTGATCTACCTGCCTGTCACTGTACCAATACCATACACTTTTTATCACTATTGCTCTGTAATACTGCATAAGGTCCAGGATACTGATTCCCCCAACAGTTCTTTTATTGTTGAGAATAGTTTTAGCTATCCTGAGTTTTTTGTTATTCTTTTGAATTTGAGAATTGCTTTTTCTAACTCCATGAAGAATTGAGTTGGAATTTTGATGGGGATTGCATTGGATCTTTAGATTGCTTTTGGCAAGATGGCCATTTTTACTATATTAATCCTGCCAATCCACGAGCATGGGAGATCTTTCCATCTTCTGAGGTCTTCTTCGATTTCTTTCTTCAGAGACTTGAAGTTCTTGTCACACAGATCTTTCACTTGTTTGGTCAGAGTCACACCAAGATACTGTATATTGTTTGTGACTATGGTGAAGGGTGGTTAACCTAATTTATCCTTTGAGTATAGGAAGGCTACTGATTTGTTTGAGTTAATTTTATATCTGGCCACTTTGCTGACGTTGTTTAGGAGTTCTCTGGTGGAGTTTTTGGGGCCACTAAAGTAGACGATCATATCATCTGCAAATAGTGATAGCTTGACTTTTCCTTTCCAATTTTTATCCCTTTGACCTCCTTTTGTTGTCTAATTGTTCTGTAGCCCAGACTGGCCTAGAACTCACAAATATTCACCTGCCTCTGCCTCCTGAGTGTTGGGATCAAAGGTGTGCACCAGCCGGGCAGTGGTGGCGCACGCCTTTAATCCCAGCACTTGGGAGGCAGAGACAGAGGATTTCTGAGTTCGAGGCTAGCCTGGTCTACAGAGTGAGTTCCAGGACAGCCAGGGCTACACAGAGAAACCCTGTCTCGAAAAACAAAACAACAACAACAACAAAAACTATAAAGGTGTGCACCACCACAGCCCCCCTGTTTTGGGGGGGGCTCTTTTTTCATCCATCCATCCATCCATCCATCCATCCATCAGTTGCTTATTAATTTTAACCTAGTGATTCTAATCAGTGGTACTCATGTGCTTATGAGCATTGGGGTCATCCATTGGGACATGGGGTACCATGGTCAGACTCCTAAAGAAAACTGCCAATAAATAAATCTTTTTAAAAGGGGGGTGGGGCTGGAGAGATGGCTCAGTGGTTAAGAGCACTGACCTCTCTTCCGAAGGTTCTGAGTCAAATCCCAGCACCCACATGGTGGCTCACAGCCGTCCGTAATGAGACCTGATGCCCTCTTCTGGAGTGTCTGAAGACAGCTACAGTGTACTCACATATAATAATAAATAAATCTGAAAGAAAGAAAGAAAGAAAGAAAGAAAGAAAGAAAGAAAGAAAGAAAGAAAGAAAGAAAGAAAGGAAGGAAGGAAGGAAGGAAGGAAGGAAGGAAGGAAGGAAGGAAGGAAGGAAGGAAGGAAGGAAGGAAGGAAGAAAAAAGTGCCTTTCTCTCTCCTAGCAGCCATCAACTGCCAAGATCTCCTCAGCTAGGAGTGGGGCTTCCCAACCCATTACAGATGTGTGTGTATGTGTGTGTGTGTGTCTGTCTGTCTGTCTGTCTGACCTTGAGTTTCTGATCCTCCTGCCTCCATCTCCTGAATGTTGGGATTACGGGTATGCACCATCGCGCCTGTCTTAGTGCACACCTGACTTAGGACTGAACCTAGGGTCTCATACAAATCCCTATCCTGTCTCTTCCCCAGGGGTTGGCGCCTTTCCTAGCCGCCGGTTTCTTTAAATGTCGCCCCGCCCCTTCGTCACGTCCGGGTGTCACAGCCAGTCAAAAGGCTCCCACAGACTGGGGCCTCTGGGTCACATGCTGTTGTCCGACAGCTGGATGGACTAATTAGAGTCGCAGCAGCGCGGGCCGCGGCCCCCAATGGGAGGATTCGAGTGACGTGCGCGCTTTTAAAGGGCCGAGGTCAGCTGACGGCTTACCACCCACCGGTGACCAGTTCGTGGACAGGGATCGCGGGGAGCGATGGTGGGGACAGACCCGAGCAGACCCCGGGGACCGCTGAGCTGCTGGGCCGGACGTCGGGGTCAGGGGCTCGCAGCGATCTTCCTGCTCCTGGTGTCCGCGGCGGGATCCGAGGCCAGGACAGAGGATGACTTCAGCCTGGTGAGCCCTGCTGCACCTGCAGAGGTGGCATTGCCCGGCTCGGCCACCCCTCCGCGCGGCACCCCTGCCCCGCCATCCTCTCCCAACACCTTTTCTCCCTTGGGCCCCTGGCTCGTTATGGGGTCGTTATGGGGACCTTCCCATCCCTGAGGGTTCCCTCTCCCCTCGCAGCCTCTCCTTGCTCAGGAGCCTCCAGTTTCGGCCCATACTCTCCTCTGGGCTCCCATCTCTTGTTCTCGGACACCCCTCAGCCCTACTCAGGCTCCCCATTACCCTCTCTCATGGGAAGCCTGGCTGGAGCCGGTACCTGTCGGTCTTCGTACCTTAAACCTGGTCAAGCTTGTGTGCATTGAGGTGTCCTTCTGCGCAGGTGCAGCCGCTGGTGACCATGGAGCAGCTGCTGTGGGTGAGCGGGAAGCAGATCGGCTCCGTAGACACCTTCCGCATCCCGCTCATCACAGCCACCCCTCGGGGCACGCTCCTGGCTTTCGCTGAGGCCAGGAAAAAGTCTGCATCCGACGAGGGGGCCAAGTTCATCGCCATGAGGAGGTCCACGGACCAGGGTACAAAGGTGCCCGGGTGGAAAGAGGGGGTGCTGGGTCGTATGGGTGACTGGGGTAGGGGGTGGGGGTTCCCTTCACGAATCCAACCGCCCAGAGTTAGAACTTTGGGGCCTGAGTCCCTAAGAGGGGGAAAGTTGACTGGAGAACAAACTATCCACCAAAGTACTGAAAATGAGAATTATGTCGCCCGGGGAATTAACAGGAAATAATGTCAGAGAAAGAAGAAACATAACATGGTTCTGGTGCCACACTGAGGTCCCCCGGGAGAGGCAGGAAGTAAACAACAAACGGTACAGTTTTCTCTCTGCTCTCTCTCTCTCTTTTTCTCTTCTAGGTAGCACGTGGTCCTCTACAGCCTTCATCGTAGACGATGGGGAGGCCTCCGATGGGCTGAACCTGGGGGCTGTGGTCAACGATGTAGACACAGGGGTGGTGTTCCTTATCTACACCCTCTGTGCTCACAAGGTCAACTGCCAGGTGGCCTCTACCATGTTGGTTTGGAGTAAGGACGACGGCATTTCCTGGAGCCCACCCCGGAATCTCTCCGTGGATATCGGCACAGAGATGTTCGCCCCTGGACCCGGCTCTGGCATTCAGGTTTCACCCTGGGGATAGGAAGAGGGCAAGACCCCATGAAATCAGTTTTTTCTCTGAGCGGGAGGCCTTGGAAGGAGGGCACTCTGGACATTTCCACCTCCCGTAGAGATGAAACTACCACTGACTTCTCACGTGGAGATTGACTGGGCTTTTGTTTTTGTTTTTTTTTAATTTATTTTTTATTTATATGAGTACACTGCAGCTGTCTTCAGACACCAGAACAGTGCGTTGGATCCCATCACAGATGGTTGTGAACCACCATGTGGTTGCTGGGAACTGAACTCAGGACCTCTGGAAGAGCAGTCAGTGCTCTTAACCTGCTGAGCCATCTCTCCAGCCCGGAGATTGTCGTTGGCAATCTGTCCTTGCCTGTGCAGGGTAGAACTGGGTGCCGCTGGGCAGACAAATATCTATATCACAGTGTCCAGTGCCCAGCTGGGTCCATGAGCACAGGTTAATGTGACGTTCCCAAGGCTGGGTGGGCACTGTGTACCTGTCCAGTGGTGCATTCTGCGTGTCCTGGAGGACTTCCAGGGAAGGGCAGTGGAGAGGGTGTAAGAACCGAGCATGATGTGTATGTATGTGTGTGTATGTGTGTGTGAAAATGCCATGGTGAAGCCCCTTTCTTTGTATGCTAACCAAAAATTTATTTAAGAACAAAAAAAAAAAAAAAAACAAAAAAAAAAAACAAGGCAAGGAAATCAGTATGAGTTAAAGGTTAGCCTGGGCTACATTGTAAGTTCAGAGGCAGGCTATGAGAGAGACAATCTCAAAAAGGGGAGGAGGATGGAAAAACTAGTATTGAACTTGCGGACATTTCCAGCCCTCAGGAGGCCAGGGCAGGCAGATCTGTGAGTTCAAGGCCAGCCTGGTCTACAGAGAGCATTCAGGCTACACAGAGAAGCCCTGTCTTTAGGAGGGGAAAAAAAAAAAAACACGCCTACAAGTCCAGCATCAGGCAGTAGAATGAGGAGGACTGGGAACCAAATAGTCAAGCCTTGGCTATGGAGTGAATTGGAAGTCAGCTTCATTATTATTCAAATACATAAATTTAGAGAGATATTTGAATTTGACTTTGAATTAACTTTGATATTTGAAATGACTTTGAATTTAAAGAGATTTCTTTTCTTTTCTACTTTTTTTTTAATTAAAAAAAATTTTTTTTTTGAGGAACGGAGGGCCTTGTGCATGCTCGGCAAGAACTCGACCACTGAGCTATTCGCTGGGCCCTTTTACTAGACTCCGTCAGAGAGAACATAGGGCTCCAGCGTGTCCTCGCTCTTGGAGCTGCCAGCTCTCTGCCTGGGCGCCACAGCAGACGCCCACTTACTCTTCTTGCAGAAACAGCGGGAGCCTGGGAAGGGCCGGCTCATCGTGTGTGGACACGGGACGCTGGAGCGCGATGGCGTCTTCTGCCTCCTCAGTGATGACCACGGGGCCTCGTGGCACTACGGCACCGGAGTGAGCGGCATTCCCTTCGGCCAGCCCAAACACGATCACGATTTCAACCCCGACGAGTGCCAGGTCAGGAGTCCACGGGCGGTGCCCGCCCACGCCCCCGCCTTCCCCAGCGTGCCATGTCACACCGAGACCCGGCTCTGGCTTCCTCGGCCTCCCCAGGTTCTCCTGTTCCCTCTCCCCGCAGCCCTACGAGCTTCCAGACGGCTCGGTCATCATCAACGCCCGGAACCAGAATAACTACCACTGCCGCTGCAGGATCGTCCTCCGCAGCTACGACGCCTGTGACACCCTCAGGCCCCGGGATGTGACCTTCGACCCCGAGCTCGTGGACCCTGTGGTCGCTGCAGGAGCGCTGGCCACCAGTTCCGGCATTGTCTTCTTCTCCAATCCAGCCCATCCTGAGTTCCGTGAGTGCCTGAGGGTGCAGTGGGTGGGTGGGGGCCGCCACCTCGTCTAAGCCCGGCCCGGACGGAGCAGAGACCCCCTCCCTCTCACTGCTGCTCTCCTAGGAGTGAACCTGACGCTGCGCTGGAGCTTCAGCAATGGTACGTCCTGGCAGAAGGAGAGGGTGCAGGTGTGGCCGGGCCCCAGCGGCTACTCGTCCCTGACAGCCCTGGAGAACAGCACGGACGGGAAGAAGCAGCCCCCGCAGCTGTTCGTCCTGTACGAGAAAGGCCTGAACCGGTACACGGAGAGCATCTCCATGGTCAAAATCAGCGTCTACGGCACGCTCTGAGCCACGCGTGCAAGGACACCGCGTCCTGGAGCCTGACTCACAGCGCTCCGGCCTTCGCACAGCTGCCCGAAGCCAGCTCTGCCTCCGAAAACTCTAACCTTTTGCAACTCCTCATGGACAGGGAAGTCACTCTGCTATGACTTAACGCCCAGCTTCCTCTCTCAGACAGGAAATCCCTCCCTCACCAGGAGCTCTTTTCTTCCAGAATGCTGGGGATGGCCCCTGTCCATTCTCTTCCAGGACAACGGAGCTGTTCCTTTCTGGGACAGGATGGGGTAGGGGCTTCCCCGCGGAGAGGTGAACTGATGTGAACTCAGGGAATTGGGAAGGCCCGGCGTCCTAGGCTTTGGAGGCAGGCAGTAGATGTGACTGCTGACCCTCCCCAGGGCAGAGGGTCCTTTTGGAGCAAGGAGAAGCACACATACGTGTGCACCTTTGATTATTTATGAATCAAAATATTTGTAACTTAAAAATTTTAATGCAGAAAAGGTGTTTGTGGAGTCTGTGGTTCTGTCTGCTCACGCCTTCCCGATGGCCTCAGGGACACTGGAGAGACAGGAAGGCAGTTCGAAGAGGAACTGGTGTGCTTACTGGGAAACAGAACCCCCTGTCAGGTCCATCCTCGCTGCTGCTGTGCCCCAGTGTCAGAGTATTAGGGGAGCTGTTTATGATATTTTATATTTCTAAGATGGGGTGGCATAGGAAATAGGGAACAGCTGTGTAAAACCAGACGGGAAGCCCTTGTCAGCCCAGCCTGTGAGGAGGATGGTCTGTGAGAAAGCAGCAGGCAGGTGCTTTCCACGTGGAAAGGAAAGAGCCTGGATGGACAGCAAGCGCGCTGGGTGCCTGTGATCCCGCTGGACTGGCAGTGTAGCTCATTGGTAGAGCTAGTGTTTGGAATGCCTAAGGCTCTGGGTTCAGTCCTTGTGTTTATAGAGATGACGGCGACATGTACCGTAGGTCAGAGGGCAGCCTACGGGAGTTGTCTCTCTCCTTCACTCTGTGAGTCCCACGCAATGACCTCAGGTTGTCAGAATTGGGGGACAAGCGCCATCTTGCCATCTCTGCTTTAATTTTTTTTAAGAATATTAAGGACTGAGGGGTTCAGGTTGCATTCATTTCAATTAGAGGGTCATTTTTCTTTTGACACTTTTTCTCTAAGAAATGTTACGATGATTTGTTCTGTGTGATAGAAGTGTAACCCCAGGGTATGTCAGCAGTGAGGGAGTCTGTGCGTTTTATTCAGAGCTATGTACTAGGAGTTGCTACTGCCCAGTGCTAAACACTTCAGCATGCACAAGACCTCAGTCAGTGCATGCATATGCACACGCACACTGACACACCTGTACACACTGAGGCACTGGTACACAGACACACACACAGGCACACACATGGACACTGGCACACATGGACACGTGTACACACACACAAACCAACACACATAGACACAGACACTGGCACACTTGTACACACTGACACACAGGTACACAGACTCAGTCTGGCACACAAATACACAGGCACACATGGACACACGTGTACACATACACTGACACACTTGTACACACTGATACACAGGTATACAGACTCTGGCACACATATACACAGGCACACATATGCACACTGGCACACATGGACACACATGTATACATACACTGACATACTTGTACATACTGATACACAGGTATACAGACTCACTCTGGCACACATACACAGGCATACACACATACACAGATATACCGGCACACATGGACACACGTGTACACATACACTGACACACACAAATACAAATGTTCAGGTTTTCTAAAAATAATTATACACGTGTTTACTTTTAGCCATTTCATTTTAAGCAAAAATCCTGTCATGTATCTTAAAGTGGATCCAAATGGCCATCCTCCTACCTCAGTCTCCTGAGGGCTAGGATAACAGGAGTATGCCACCACACCTGACTAATAGACATTTTCAAAACTGTTTGTTTGAAGGTGGCTCTTACTATATCACCCAGCTGGTCTCTGGTTCCTGATATCCTCCTGCCTCAGATCCAAGACTGTCAGTATAACCCACCCAGACAGGCCAACAACCACAATTGATTGCTTATTTGTGGTTTGACTCAAGGTCTTATACTGCAGCCCAAGCTGGCCCGGAATGCACAACGGCTCCAGTGCTTCAGACCCTCAGTTCTAACCAGGCACGGCCCCATCCACATTTAACTGTAGATTTGATGTTACCATGTTTTCTTCTTCTTGCCTTTTTTTCTCATGCTGAGGAGAGGCCTTGTGCTCTCGACTTGGGGAGACACCGGGAGGGCAGCTGCATGTGCACCCCCAGTTCCAGGGGACCTGACACCCTTCGGCCTCCACAAGTATCAGACACATTTGTGGTGTGCATACAAGCAGGCAAAATATTCAGGCACATAAAATAAAAATTTAAAACAAAAGCAAAAATCAGGACCTAAGAAAATCTAATCCTGATTCTTTTAGGGTTTGGTTGGTTGGTTGGTTGGTTAGTTGGTTTGGTTTTGGTTTTGGGTTTTTTGAGACAGGGTTTCTCTGTGTAGCCCTGGGAGTCGTTTTCTCTGGCTGAGTGTCAGAGGTTCACCACATTTCTGCTGCACACTGTGTGATGGCTGCTCACTTGGACTGAAAGTTCTGCTGGTCAGCAAGATGACCACAGGGTTGAGTCTCAGTGGTTACATCCTTCCAGTAGTATACGGCTATAATTTCTAATTTTGATGTGAACTCAAGCACATATTAAATTACTTGTTTTTCATTCCATCTTCCATTCTTTGACTACCTGTCTCATGCTATAGAGCATCGCATAAGGATGACCATGCTGACCCATTGGCTCATGTGGATTCCCTCTTAGCTTCTCAGTCCCCCAGGAACATGTGCAGTTCTGTGCTCGAGGGACCAGCTCTGCCTGCAGGTCAGTAGTGCAATGACAGTCAAAGTGTCAAACAGACACATAGTTCAGTGTCATCATTGATTTCACTGTGTCTTGTGTGGATTTCAGTTTGCCTGGTTAATTGTGGGATTTTTTTGTTTTGTTTTGTTTTGTTTTTTGAGACAGGGTTTCTCTGTGTAGCCCTGGCTGTCCTGGAACTCACTCTGTAGAGCAGGCTGGCCTCGAACTCTGAGATCTGCCTTCCTCTGCCTCCCAAGTGCTGGGATTAAAGGCATGCACCACCACTGCCCGGCTGTGATTGCTGATTCTTGCTGCTTTTTAAATCTGTGGTAGCTTAACCTTTCTTTTTGTTCAGTAGGTTGCTTGGTTTTTAAGCCATCTAGACAAAAGAGCAGGTGTCCTGTGGAGTGGCCCTTGATGGAGTCACCTAACATCTCCCTCTACCTCCAAGGTTTGGCTGTATTCAGATCTCTCTGGGAGAGTAGGGGTTCCCCATATTTTCCATGTGCTGTGCACTGCCCCCGTGCTTGCACAGCCTGCTCTCCCTCTGGGTAGAGACTGAGCACCGGGGTTAGGTGGCACAGACATCTTGTGAGATCTGCTGGTAACCCTCCCAAGCAACAGTCCCATCCTGGAGTTGCAAATGAGTGATTTTTACTTTTTTTCTTATTTCTCCCTCATTTATTACCTGAAATTCTTCAGTTCAAAGACAGAGAGTTGGACTGGAGAGATGGCTCAGTGGTTAAGAGCACTGCCCACTCTTCTGAAGATCCTGAGTTCAAATCCCAGCAACCACATGGTGGCTTACAAACATCTGTAATGAGATCTGACACCCTCTTCTGGAGTGTGTGACAGACAGTGTACTTACATATAATAAATAAATAAATCTTTAAAAAAAAAAAAAAGACAGAGTCTCAAAGAGACAAAGGGGGGGGGGGGGGACGCAGAGAATCTGAGTTTGACTCCTAGCACCTACAACCATGTGTGACATCAGGACTTCTTCAGTTCCAGAGGATCTGATGCCCTCTTCAGATCTCTGTGGGAACCAAGCACATATACATACCTACATTCAGGCAAAACATTTATACACATAAAACTAAAATCTAAAACAAAAGGGCCGTTTGTTAACTGGTGCAAGGTCTGTACAGGAACCGCAGGCTGTGTGGGCTCACTCTCCCTTGAATGAACAACTCTGAGTCAGATGTAACTGTTGATGTAACCCTTGCCCTAGTCAGTAAACCACAGTGTTACCCAATGGGGTGCATCCAGAGACCCTTCCACTGCAGAGGTGGAGGCAGAGGGAGTGAGGAAAGGCACCTGACAGTAAGACGCCTTATGATTAACAGTAAAACACCCAATGGGCTGACGGGCTAGCCCAGCCCACTGCTTGCTCAGCATGTGTGAGGCCCAGGTACAAGGCCCAGGCCCTGGACTGCCTGTGATCCAGGGAGATCACTAAACAGGAAGAATGGAGGCCTGGACCACAGCAATTGGAACACCAGTCCCATGACTATCGCCACCACACATTGCACACCTGCCTGCCAGTCTTTTGCTTTTTATATTTTGACCCAGACCTCGTTCGTTCCATAGCCTGGGATTCGCGCAATCTTCCTGCTCAGCTCCTTGAGCTGAGATCACAGGCCCAGCCCCAGCAGTGGAAGAGGCGATAGCAAGATTGCTATCAAGGCTGATGACCTGAGTTCTAAGCGCTGAGCCCCCAGGGTGGAAGGAGAGAATCAACTCTGGCAAGGTGTTCTATGACCACCAAACATGCCATGGCATGCCACCGCCACCGCAAAATGAATAAAAGTGTAAAACTAAAAAGAGGTAGCAGAAGAGAGTGAGACCAGGTTGTGCCAGCCTGAAACCCCAGCCCACAGAAGAAGGCAGAGGCGGGAGGATCATGAAAACTTGAGGCCAGCCTTGTGTCTGTAGCAAGTTCCAGGTCAGCCAGAGCTACACAGCAAGACCCTGTTAATAGATAGAAAGACAGGATGGTCAAAATTAAAACACACACACACACACACACACACATGAATATTCATACATATGCACGTGCACACTCACCGATGCACACATGTACACATGCTCACACACACGCATATAAATGCAAGCATGCTCATATACACATGCACACATACACACACATGAATATTCACACATATGCATGTGCACACTCACCGATGCACACATCTACACATGCTCACACACACGCATATACATGCAAGCATGCTCATACACACATGCACACATACACACACATGAATATTCACACGTATGCACGTGCACACTCACCGATGCACATATCTACAGATGCTCACACACATGCATATACATACAAGCATGCTCATACACACATGCACAGGCGCGCGTGTTACATGATGCTTACACCTCCCCCTCCCTGGGACGGACTCTGGAGCCCACTATAAAACAGCCTTGTTCATCATCATACCCATGGCTGAGGGTCCAGGAGATCTAGCCTCAGGCCCAGGGTTCGTCTCCTCCCACTCCTGGAGTGCAGCCCGGGTCTCAGGCATGCTGGGTCAGTGCTGAAGCACTGAGCGGCACGCCTGTCCCTGGGCGGTTTCATCCTACTTTCGCTAGGGGACAGTGTCACCGTGTTCTGGGGTTACCGGCTATGCGGCTATGCCGTATCCAGTGGATAACATATCATGGGCGATGGTTCCACAGGAGAGAGCACTTGTTATTCCTGCAGAGTACCAGGGTGTGGCCCCTAGCATCCTCATGGGTGGTTCACCAGGGTGTGGCCCCTAGCATCCTCTTCACAACTGGCTGTAACTCCAGTTCCAGGGGATCTAATGCCCTCTTCTGACCTCTCCAGGCACACACATGTGGCACAAGTTGGCAAAACTGTCATATGAATGAATAAATAAATCTAAAAAATGTTTTAAATACATTTCTGAGCTGAGATGGTTTCTCTGTGAGTAAAGTGCTTATCATACAAGCCTGAATCCCTGAATTTTTTTTTCTTTTTTAGATTTGGTTTTTTCGAGACAGGGTTTCTCTGTATATCCCTGGCTGTCCAGGAACTCACTCTGTAGACCAGGCTGGCCTCGATATATGCCTGCCTCTGCCTCCCAAGGGCTGGGATTAAAGGCTTGTGCCACCACTGCCTGGCTAGGGTTTCTATTTTTATACAAAATATCATGACCAAGAAACAAGTTGGGGAGGAAAGGGTTTATTGAGCTTACACTTCCACACTGCTGTTCATCACCACAGGAAGTCAGGACTGGAACTCAAGCAGGTCAGGAAGCAGGAGCTGATGCAGAGGCCACGAGGCCACGGAGGGATGCTGCTTACTGGCTTGCTTCCCCTGGCTTGCTCATCTTGCTCTCTTATAGAATCCAAGACTACCAGCCCAGGGATGACACCACCCACAAGGGGCCCTCACCACTTGATCACTAATTGAGAAAATGCCCCACAGCTGGGTCTCATGGAGGCACTTCCCCAACTGTAGCTCCTCTCTCTGTGATAACTCCAGCCTGTGTCAAATTGACACAAAACCAGACAGTACACCCTGTATAGTCAAAAAATCAAACCAAGATAGAACCAAAAATCAGGCCTGTCATGTCAGCAACACATGGATACTGGGAACTGAATTCTGGCCCTCCCGAAGAGCAGCCAGTGCCTATAAACCTCCACCCAAGATGATGTGTTAATGCAATGGTTTCAAAGGGCCTGGAGAGATGACTCAGTGGTTAAGAGCACTCGTTATTCCTGCAGAGGACTTGGGTTCAGTTCCAACACCCACATGATGGCCCTGAACCATCCACAACTCCAGTTTTAGAGGAACCAACACCATCTTCTGGTCTCCATGGGCACCAGGCACTCAGGTGGTACATTTTAGATAGAAGCAGACAAAACATTCATAGATACAAAAAATTAAAAAAACAAAACAAAACATAAAACACCAGCACCTGTGCTGAGTAAACATCGTGGTTTTTTTATTTCCTTGGTTGGGAAAGGAAGCTGAGGCCACAGACATGCTAATCAATCGCTGCACCACCGATAACCGATCTGTGGATAAACTGCTCTTTATCTCTGTCTGGGTGTAACGGAAAAGGCTAAATATCTAGTAAATTGTAATATCTTACTTGTGTAAGACAGAGGCTCTAAGTCACATTTCCTGTGACCCCCAAGTCTGTAGGCAAAGTGCCTAGCGATGTGACAGAGCTTCAGACGTAGTTTGAAGTCTGTTGGATCTAGTGCAGGAATTCTGCAGACTCAGAGCCCCATAAAGGTTACTGAGTAGCAGCATGGCCTCCAGCTAGCAGGCGGGGTGTGCTCCCTGGAGACCTGAGCTGCCCCCGCAATTGGAGGCAGGGTGGAAAGCACCACAGTGTGCAGCAGGTCCTGTCGGGGTCCAAGCGTGGGGTCCTGAGGATGTGGAGCCAGGGTTAGTACTCGTCTCCCTCCACTCATGGAACAGGGATCGGAGCCCAGCACTTCAACCCAGCAAGCAAGGCATTTGGCCAATGAGATTAAGAGAAATGCGGGGACTGTGTACTGGGGCGGGGGCGGGAGAGCGGAGGCGGGGAGTGGCATGGGGGGTGGGTAGGAAGGGGAGGGAGGGGGAGGGCAGGCTGGTCGACAGAGGCTGCGTAGATGGCTTGGCCCTGAGCAGCATGAATGGGAAGGGCTTGGTCTCTGGGCGAGGCAGGTGGAAGAGGGTGTGAATTTTCCAGGGAGGAAAGCACGTGCTGTCTTCATTTTGATTTGAGATTAGTTGTTTACATTCCTTTTTCTGTTCTTTTCTTTCTTTTCTTCCTTCCTTCCTTCTTCTTGGGAGTTTAGATAAGATCTAAACCTAAATATTAGCCTCAAACCTGAAATTCCCTATATAGCAGAGGCTGGCCTTAAACTCCTGATCTGATTTCCCACAGGGAATACCACGCCCACACCGGAAGCTTGTCCTGAAGATTAGATAGGGCCCACACTATATTACTGATATACAAATCCCTTTGTATATTTTTTGAGACAGGATTTAGATAAGTTTCCCAAGCATTGAGTGAGCACACTCTGTAGCCCAGGCTAGCCTAGCCTTTTTTTTTTTTTTTTAATACCCACAGGCCTCTTGGATAGCTGGGCATGTCCCATGCCTTCAGGCCTGGATCTTCATACTATTTACTGTTCATCATAAAAGAAGAAGGCTAGGCTGGGGCAGCGTGTAGCCAAGGCCCTGGATTCAACCTCAACACGCAAAAAATGTTTCAAGGCTTCTTTTTATAGAAGTTGTTCAGTCCTCTCAGGAAAAAAAAAAAAATCAAGCCAGCTGAGCGAGGTCTCTCTGTGTGGTGCTGACAGAAGATGCCCCACCCGGCCCAGCAGTCACCGTCACCAGGCCCTTTGGAGCTCCCTCACCAGTGTGCTTCCCCTGAGGTTTAACTGGGGAGTGTTGGCAAACAACTCCATCCCGGGCATATTTTTAGATTTTAATGGTTTAATGATAGGCAATTGGCATTCTAGAATGTGATCATTGCCACTTGAGGGTCACCTGACCAGGGACAATGACACCTAACATGTTAAGAGTCATATGTACTTTGGACTAACTGGAGATAATTCATTTCCTTGTTCTTTGGGAAATTACACAGCAATCAAAAGACAGCCCTGTGGGAGGCAGAGGACCTCACTGGCCAGTTGGAGACCAGCCTCAGCTACCTAAGACCTTTCCTCAAAATGGAAAAGCAGAAGAATAGTTAAAGACAATCATGGGGGTCTGGAGAGATGGCTCGGTGGTTAAGAGCACTGACTGCTCTTCCACAGGTCCTGAGTTCAATTCCAAACAACCACATGGTGGCTCACAACCATCTGTGATGGGATCTGACGCCCTCTTCTGGAGTGTCTGAGGACAGCTACAGTGTACTCATATAAATAAAATAAATTTAAATAAGAGAGATAATTATGGGAAGGTCTGGCTTGGCCTGCTGAGAGACAGAGACCCCATCCACTTCCCCGGGCGGGGCTAAGAACACTCACTGCCTGTGCCTGTTAGGGCGGCAGCAGCGTGATTCAGGTCTCCACGCTTCTCTTAATGTTTTTAAGGATAATTTCCTTTTCTTTTTCTTTTCTTCTTTTTTTAAATTTATTATATGTAAGTGCACTGTAGCTGTCTTCAGACACACCTGAAGAGGGCATCAGATCTCATTATGGATGGTTGTGAGCCACTATGTGGTTGCTGGGATTTGAACTCAGGACCTCCAGAAGAGCAGTCAGTGCTCTTAACCACTGAGCCACCTCTCCAGCCCCCATAAGCCCTTTTCAAGTCATTAATGTGGCATTTGGGTTTGGCTTCCACCTAATCTCTTCATTGTGCACTTATTTAAAATATAATATTTTCCATTTATTCTTTGAGAATTTCACACAGGTATGCAATACAGTTTGATCCTATCTACAGCCTGATCCAACTCAGCCCAGATCTCCCCACATCTGCCTCCCGATTCCCATTTTTAAATTATGTGTTTATTTAATGCATATAGATGTTTCATCTACATGTATGTGTGTGTACCGTGTGCATGCCTGGTACCCTCAGAGACCAGAAGAGGAGATAGTACTCTCTTCAAGTTGACAGACAGTGGTGAATCACCCATGTGGGTGGTGGGAATCGAACCTGGGTCCTCTGGAAGAGCAGTCAGTGCTCTTAGCCGCTGAACCATCTTTTCAGTTACCCCACTTTTGTAAACCATTGAGTCCAGTCAGTGCTGCCCACATACCCCTGTTTGTGGGGCCATCTACTTGAACATGGAAAACCTCTCAGGGGCAACAGCTTTTGGGTAGGTGAGATGACTCACTGGTGAAGGCATTTGCCTCCACACCTGAGACCCGAGTTCAATCCCCAAGACCCTCATGGCGGGAGCACACACACACACTGTAGACTGATGCTCTATACCCTAGCAGCCTTCTGTTACCAATAGCTCCACAGCTAGGTGTGGAGTCTTATGAGCCACTCCCCTGTGTGTTCAAGAATTTCTAGTCACATTTTTATTCCTCCCAATCTCCACTGCTGGGAATTGAGCTCAGGACCTCCCACATAAGCCACACCCCTGTCTCCAGATAACAATTGTTTTAAAGGTTTATTTATTTATTTATTATATGTAAGTACACTGTTGCTGTCTTCAGACACACCAGAAGAGGACATCTGATCCCATTACAGATGGTTGTGAGCCACCCTGTGGTTGCTGGGAATTGAACTCAGGACTTCTGGAAGAGCAGTCAGTGCTCTTAACTGCTGAGCCATCTCTCCAGCCCCCTCCTGACAGCAATTTTAAAAGTCATTTTATTGTTTAGATTGTGTGTGTGTGTGTGTGTGTGTGTGTGTGTGTAATGTGTGTGTGCAGGTGAATTCAGGTGCCCATGGAGGCCAGAGACATCAGATCATCCTTTAAGAAAAGCTCTCTTATAACCTAGGCTGGCATAGAACTTACCATATAGCCCAGGCTAGCCTTGCATAAAGACAATCCTCCTGTTTCAGTTTCCCAAGTGCAGGGGTTACAGGTGGGGGCCAACATACCTGGCTGTAGTGTGAGTTTCTTAACTGTTAAATCATCTTTTGTTGTGCCTGCCGTCCAGCACCCCTAAAACAGGATTCTCCAGTGTGTTATACTCTGGTTCCGCTCAAAACAATTGTTTTCCGAGAGCGCAGCCCTTTGAGAGTCACCAGCCAAAGCTATGTTTTTAATTGGGACCTGGTGGCAGATGCCTGAAATCTCAGTACTCTGAAAGTAGAGGCAGAGGATCAGGAATTTGGGGCACTGTACCTCACACAGTGAGGGACTGGAGAGCAGCTCAGGGAGCCACGGCTGCTCTGGGAGAGAACCTGGGCTCCCCTCCCAGGGCCACATCAGTAGGCCCACAACCACCTGTAAGTCCTGTTGCAGGGGATCCAACTGCCTCTTCTCGCCTCCACAGGCGCTATACTTGTGTGGTGCACATAAGTAGACACAAGTGAGCGCACGCACTCACACACACACACACACACACACACACACACGTAAAAAGTGCAGGTATACAAACACAAGTCAAGCATACGAAACTGAAGATGTGGGTGTGGCGCGCGCGCATCCCTCAGGCTGACGCCCTTCCTCCCGTGCTCTCATCACAGCACCAGGACCAGCAGCTCAAGCTTGGAGCACCTCACAAGCTGCTTGCTCAAAAATGTCTCCCAAAGCCGGGCTGTGGTGGTGCACGCCTGTAATCCCAGCACTTGGGAGGCAGAGGCAGGCAGATTTCTGAGTTCGAGGCCAGCCTGGTCTACAGAGTGAGTTCCAGGACAGCCAGGGCTACACGGGAGAAACCCTGTCTTGAAAAAACCAAATCCAAAAACAACAACAACAACAACAAAAACAAAAAGTCTCCCAAAGGGCCGGTGAGATGGCTCAGTGGTTAAGAGCACTGACTGCTCTTCCAGAGGCCCTGAGTTCAAATCCCAGCAAACACAGGGTGGCCCACAACCATCTGTAATGGGATCCGATGATGCCCTCCGTGGTGTGTCTGAAGACAGCTACAGTGTACTCAGATACATAAAATGAATAAATAATTCTTTATAAAATCTGTCTACCACAGGACTGTGCAGAGCCACAGTCCCACAGACAACATCCAAGCCAGCTTTATTGTCTGGGCACTAGGGTTTCCTCACAACCTGAATGAAATGACTCAAGACCAGAGTCATGGGCCCCATGGTGCCTTCAGACCAGGCAAGCTGCCGTGACCTCAGCCAGGAATCATAAACTCCTCTCAGCATTGGCGGTAAAGCTCTGACTGGCTTCCTGCTCAGTGCCTGGAACAGCCTGGCAGGTAAGAATCAGGTGACAAAGCCCGCCGTGCCTGCCTGGCGTCAGAATGAGCCACAGAGGATATATGTGCAGCGACACAGAACAATGGTCTAACCAGGAACAGGGAAGGTGACTCGGTGGGGGGTAGACTCGATGAAGGAAGGCTAGACAGAGATATGCTGAGGGTGAAAGGCCATCAGGCTTTCACTTGGTTGGTTGCCAGCCAACCGAAGTGAGAGATGTCCAGACCCACGGGAAAAGGAAGTGGGGTTTACGGGCTTTTGTTTGCCAGTCACATAGAGGAGTCTGTCCTGAGGTTAGAAGATCTTCCTATAGAATATGCTTCCTGGCCTGGCCTCAGGCCACCAGTTACTACCTGACCACTAACTATCTATAGTCTTCTTTTAGTTGTTTGTTTGGCTTGGGAAAAGGAAGCCTCACGTAGCCCAGGCTAGCCCTTAAAAATCAGTATGCAACCAATAATGACCTCGAACTTTTTTTGTTGTTTTTTTCAAGACAGGGTTTCTCTGTGTAGCCCTGGCTGTCCTGGAATTCATTCTGTAGTCCAGGCTAGCCTCGAATTCAGAAATCCACCTGCCTCTGCCTCCCAAGTGCTGGGATTAAAGGCGTGTACCACCACCACCACCACCACCACCACCACCACCACCACCACCGCCTGGCCTGACCTCGAACTTCTGGTCCTCCTAGTTCCAACTCCTGAGTACAGGGATCACAGGCTTGTGTGACCACACTTAGTTTTATGCAGGGCTGGGGATTCAAACCTAGGACTTGGTGCATACTAGACAAGCAGTCTACCAACTGAGCTACATCCCTGTATTAGATGGGTTCTCTAGAGGAACAGAACTTATAGAATTATAGAGCGGGTATGTATGTATGTATGCATATTGTCACACACACACACACACACACACACACACGCACACATGGGATTAATTAGAATGGCTTATAGGCTGTGGCTCCAATAGCACAATAATAGCTGTCTACCAACAGAAAGTTCCAGAATCCAGTCACTGTTCGTTCAGCGCACGAGGCTGGATGCCTCAGCTGGCCTTCAGTGTAAGTCAGAATCTAATGCTTCGCTATAATGCCAGCGAAGGAATGGACTTGCCGGGAGCGCAAGAGCAAGCAGGCAAGGAAGGAAGCTTCCTTTTTCCATGTTCTTTTTAGAGGCGGCCAGCAGAAGGCGTGACCCAGCCTAAGGTGGATCCCACCTCAGAAGATCTGAGTTAAAACTGGCTCTTTCCATCTGGGGGAATCAGTATCCCTGACCTCAAGCAATACTACAGAGCAATAGTGTTAAAAACTGCATGGTATTGGTACAGTGACAGGCAGGAGGATCAATGGAACAGGATTGAAGATCCAGAAATGAACCCACACACCTATGGCCACTTGATCCTCGACAAAGAGGCTGAAAACATCCAATGGAAAAAAGATAGCCTTTTCAACAAATGGTGCTGGATCAACTGGAGGTCAGCATGCAGAAGAATGCGAATTGATCCATCCTTGTCTCCTTGTACTAAGCTCAAATCCAAATGGATCAAGGACCTCCACATAAAGCCAGACACTCTGAAGCTAATAGAAAAGAAACTGGGGAAGACCCTTGAGGACATCAGTACAGGGAGAAAGTTTCTGAACAGAACACCAATAGCATATGCTCTAAGAGCAAGAATTGACAAATGGGACCTCATAAGGTTACAGAGTTTCTGTAAGGCAAAGGACACCATCAAGAGGACAGATCGGCAACCAGCAAATTGGGAAAAGATCTTCACCAATCCTACATCAGATAGAGGGCTAATATCCAATATATATAAAGAACTCAAGAAGTTAGACTCCAGAAAACCGAACAACCCTATTAAAAAATGGGGTACAGAGTTAAACAAAGAATTCTCACCTGAAGAACTTCGGATGGCGGAGAAGCATCTTAAAAAATGCTCAACTTCATTAGTCATTAGGAAAATGCAAATCAAAACAACCCTAAGATTTCATCTTACACCAGTCAGAATGGCTAAGATTAAAAATTCAGGAGACAGCAGGTGTTGGAGAGGGTGTGGAGAAAGAGGAACACTCCTCCACTGCTGGTGGGGTTGCAAATTTGTACAACCACTCTGGAAATCAGTCTGGCGGTTCCTCCGAAAACTGGGCACCTCACTTCCAGAAGATCCTGCTATACCACTCCTGGGCATATATCCAGAGGATTCCCCACCATGTAATAAGGATACATGCTCTACTATGTTCATATCAGCCCTATTTATAATTGCCAGATGCTGGAAAGAACCCAGGTATCCCTCAACAGAAGAGTGGATGCAAAAAATGTGGTATATCTACACAATGGAGTACTATTCAGCCATTAGAAACAATGAATTCATGAAATTCTTAGGCAAATGGATGGAGCTAGAGAACATCATACTAAGTGAGGTAACCCAGACTCAAAAGGTGAATCATGGTATGCACTCACTAATAAGTGGTTATTAACCTAGAAAACTGGAATACCCAAAACATAATCCACACATCAAATGAGATACAAGAAGAAAGGAGGAGTGGCCCCTGGTTCTGGAAAGACTCAGTGAAACAGTATTCGGCAAAACCAGAACGGGGAAGTGGGAAGGGGTGGGTGGGAGGACAGGGGAAGAGAAGGGGGCTTACGGGACTTTCGGGGAGTGGGGGGGCTAGAAAAGGGGAAATCATTTGAAATGTAAATAAATTATATCGAATAAAAAAAAATAAAAAAAAAACAAAAAAAAAAACTGGCTCTTTCCACTTCAAATGATTCAGGTAAGGAAAAAACTCCCTCGCAGGCATAGCAACCGCTGGGATTTTAGCTAGTTCCAGATTTAGCTAAGTCAGCAACCAGCAGTAGCCATCGCCAGCCCACCCCGTGACCCATTTCCAACTTGACACGCAATCATACCTCCCTATATCTGCCTTATTTCCAAATGAAAACAGTAACCAGATCATAAATTGTACCTAACATTAAACTATCCCACACACAGTTGCATATGCATTATATGCATTTATAGGTCATAATTACACCTAATATAATTATCTATTGTACAACCACAAACACATTAGAATTCTTTTCGGGACAGGGTTTCTCTGTGTAGGCCTGGCTGTCCTGAAAATCATTCTGTAGACCAGGCTGGCCTCAAACTCAGAAATTTGCCTCCCAAGTGCTAGGATTAAAGGTGTGTGCCACCACTACCTGGCCACATTGAAATTATAGAATATTGAAATGTAAATGAAGAATATATTCAATAAAAAATTAAAAAAAAAAGAAATTATAGAATAGGTGTTAATGTCCCTTTAGGACACCTGCCTCTGCCTCCTGAGAGTTTAAAGGTGTGTGCCACCACTGTCCAGCTCTTTCCAGGATTTGTTTATCATGTTATGTGACATCAATTAAGAGAATATCAGTGTCTTCATATTTAAGTTGTTGTTTTTTGAGACAGGGCTTCTCCAACCTTGAACTCAGAAATGTGACTACCTCTGCTTCTTAAAGGCTGGGATTAAAGATGTGCGCCACCACCACCCAGCCAAAAACTGTTATGTGCGGTCACCAAATCTATTGCCTCTCACGTTTGGTGAATCGGGAATAATCAAATGTGTTTACCTCCTTAAATTTGTAAAATACTTCACACTTAAGGCTCTCCAAGCTCCCAGGAGAGGCTTTGGTGACTGTAGGTGTTGGGAAATTGGAAAGTCACTCGTGTCTTAGTTAATTCCAGATGTGGTCAAGTTGACAACCACAAGAATAACTACCACCGTCCCCAAACCCTCTCATATGCTCTTTTGAGACCATCTTCTATATATTACCTGGGACCTGGTGCCATATAGTCCTATCTCCTTAGTTTTGTGATCTTTAATCTTTTGGGATTTTTTTTTAATTCCTGCACATACAGGAAAGTAGTTTCTTTTTATTTTTTAATTTTAGATTTATTTATTTTATTCATATGAGTATAATGTAGCTGCCTCCAGACACCAGAAGAGATCATCAGATCCCATTACAGATGGTTGTAAGCCACCCTGTGGTTGCTGGGATTTGAACTCAGGACCTCTGGAAGAGCAGTCAGTGCTCTTACCCACTGAGCCATCTCTCCAGCCCGGCTCTTTGCTGGCTTTAGCCTCTTCAGCTGCAGCTCTCAGCATTCTCTCCCTCCCCCCCCCCCTGTCGTCCTTCTTCAGCTGCCCCACTTCTCCCCACCATGGCTACTCTCCTGTCTCCACTGTCATCTTTCTATATTTAACCCTATCTATTATGGGTGTGTGTGTTCACCTGATGGTCAGAGGACAGACATTTGGGAGTCAATGCTCTTTCTCCTGTGGGTCCCAGGGGTCAGGTTGTCAGGCTTGCCAGCAAGTGGCTTATCCATCCTAGCACCCCAATGTCTGCTGGGTCATGAGGGGAGGTGACCCCCTCCTGTCTAAGTAGGAGTAGCACTGGGGTCTTGTACAGTTCACTGAAGCTTGCAAAAGCAAAACTCTAGTAGAGGGGCCCCCAAGAGACGGGTAAGAGCTCAGGCTGCTCTTCCAAGGGAGCTGGCTTTGATTCCTGGCACCCCCATGGCTGTGCACGACCATCTGTTAATTCCAGGTCCAGAGGAGCCATTGGCTTATCCAGGGCTCTGCAAGCATTAGGCACACACACACACACAAAATAACTTAATAAAAATGGTACAGAGCTGGGCAGTGGTGGTGCATGCTTATAATCCCAGCACTCTGGGAGGCAGAGACAGGAGGATTTCTGAGTTCGAGGCCAGCCTGGTCTACAGAGTGAGTTCCAGAGAAACCCTGTCTGGAAAAAAACAAATCCAAAAAACAAACAAACAAAAGGTACAGACCTTCAAACAGCCCTGGCTGGGGACGTACCTTCAGGGCCTGGAGCGATGATCGGCTGAGATTGTGAGGCTCCCCGGAGGCCCTCTGGCGCTGGCAGGCTGGGCTCTGGCTGCTCACCCGCTGAGAGTGCTCCAGCTCCAGGCAGCCAGAGCCCCATACCTGTGTTTATGGAGTCAGACTGTCCTGGATAGTCTGATTACTCACAGGAAAATGAGCACCAGATATTCTTGAGGTAAGAATGTAAAAATAATATTTTTATTAATAGTCATTCCTAAGATTTTAACTGTATGTCAGGGGAGCTAGCATCTAGGCTGGTCACAGTGACTCACAGTTCTCTGGCCCCAGGGAGGCATCGTGTGGAAAGCCTCTAGCCTGCGCCAGCAGATGGCCTTTGAGGGGAAGCGGGGCGGCAGAATGGCAGCTTCTGTGGTTGCTCCACTTCTGGTGTGGGATAACTGCTGTCAGGCATGCTGAAGATCGTGTCTTCTATCTGTTTTGTTTTGTTTGTTTTTGAGACAGGGCTTCTCCGTGTAACAGCCCTGGCTGTGTAACTTTGGCTGCTGGATCTCCCCATGTAGGGCAGGTTGGCCTTGAACTCGAGGAGATCAGCCTTCCTCTGTATCCCAGTGCTGGATCAAAGGTGTGTACTTTCACACCGGGCTTTTTTTTTGGACAAGATTATTTTTAGATTTATTTATTTACGTTATGTATGTGAGTACACTGTAGCTGTACTGATGGTTGTGAGCCATGTGGTTGCTGGGAATTTGAATTCAGGACCTCTGCTTGCTCTGGTTGGCCTCTCTCCCTCCGGCTTAAAGATTTATTTATTTATTATATTTAAGTACACTGAGGCTATCTTCAGATGCACTAGAAGAGGGCGTCAGATCTCCTCACGGATGGTTGTGAGCCACCATGTGGTTGCGGGGTTTGAACTCAGGATCTTTGGAAAAGCAGTCAGTGCTCCTCCCAGACAAGATCTCACATGGGTCAGAACTAGCTACACAGCTGAAAATGACCTTGGACTTCTGATCTTCCCATTTGTACCCTCCCCAGTGCTGAGATTTCAGGCATGCCCAGTGACAGTGCTGTGGTGAGAGTCCCAGGGCTGCACATCAGATACTTTGCTAAATGAGCTACATCCCAAGCTCCGTGTGACTCTCACCGTGCGTGTGCCTTGGACCTGGACCTGCACCATAAAAGAGTTCTGACCATCCCAGCCGGGGTGGGGCAAGTTTAGACCAAGGAAGAAATGAAAATAAAACCTTTGGATGAATGAATAGTTGACCATTTACAGGAATGATTGACCTATTGGGAAGAGATGCCAATGGTTAAGGAAGGGCAGGTGAGGTACTGATAGGTTTTATAAGTGACTGTCTGGGCGGGTTGTCACTCATACCTGAATACAGACCATGCACTGGCCTTTTAAAGGTGTGAGTGTGTGTGTGTGTATGTGTGTGTGAGTGTGTGTGTGTGAAGATTAGCTATCATATCTTATACGCTTATTTACCTACACTGAGGGGAGAGACCAAGTTGGTCAACGTTAACTTTTAAGTATTCTGTATGCCCTTAGAAACTTTTTTCTACTGTTTAAAGTTTATTTTATTCATGTAAGTGTTTGGCCTGCATGTGTGTCTATGCACCACATGTATTCCTGGTGCCACAGAGGCCAGGAGAAGGGGTTGGATAACCCTGGAGTTATGGATGGTTGTGAGCCGTCAGACAGACGCTAGGAACCAGACCTGGGTCCTCTGTACGAGCAGCCCGAGCTCCCATTCACTGAGCCATCTCTCCAGCCCCTCTCCAGAATCTTTTTGTTTTGTTTTGTTTCAACATAGGGTTCCTCTGTGTAGCCCTGGCTGTCCTGGAACTTGTTCCGTAGACCAGGCTGGCCTGGAACTCAGAGATCTGCCAGCCTTTACTTCCCGAATGTTAGCCATTTCTATGCCCAAGATATGGTATCCCCAGTATTATAATTGATTATACACAGTACACACATCTACCAGAGTAAAAAGTTCAAAGTTTCGGAAGAATGTAGTTTGAAAAACCTTTAGAGGCAGAGATCTCTATGAGTCCAAGACCAGGCTTGTTCCTTTCAGACTGACCAGGCCAGGAGTGAAATCCTGTCCAGACAGACAGACAGACAGACAAAGCATGCGCGCATGCATGTATTGGCTCTTCCTCCAGATGACCCAGGTTTAATCAGCACTGCTGTCTATAAATCCAGTTCCAGGGGATCTGAACGCCCTCTCCTGGTTTCTATAGGATTTGCATCCATGTGTCCATTGCAGACATAGACATAAAACATTTTTTCCTGTTTTTTTGTTTTACTTTGCCCTTGTTTTAAGATAGGGTCTCACTATGCAGGTCTGTGTGTGCCTAACTCATCCAGCTAAAACATTCTTTGGGTTTTTTTTTTGTTTTTTGTTTTCCGAGACAGGGTTTCTCTGTGTAGTCCTGGCTGTCCTGGAACTCATTCTGTAGACCAGGCTGGCCTCGGACTCAGAACTCTGCCTCCTCAGCTTCCCAAGTGCTGGGATTAAAGGCATGAAGAGAAGTCAAGCCAATGATTAAGGAAAATGGAGGTTCAGAAAAAACCTGTTTCCTGTTAGAGGGACTCAGTGCTAAGAATGTTCCAGGGTTGTGCAAGAAATAGATTCCCTTTGTCCATAATCACCTGTGGCTAAGTAATCTGGCCTAAAACAATTATTTTATGCATATGAGCATTTTGCCTCCATGCATCCAAACATGGCAGCAAAACACCCAAAAGCATAAAATCAAATTATTTTAAAACTTTTAAGAAAGATGTCAGTTACTGGGCAGTGGTGGCGCACGCCTGTAATCCCAGTAGTCTGGGAGGCAGAGGCAGGCGGATTTTTGAGTTTGAGGCCAGCCTGGTCTAGATTGAGTTCCAGGACAGCCAGGGCTACACAGAGAAACCCTGCCTCCAAAAAAGAAAAAGAAGCAGTCTGGTTTCCCCTGCAACCACAAATTGCCAGCAGTTCTTTGTGTCCCATGCTGGCCTCAAACTGTTAACGGAGGATAACACTGAACTCCAGATTCTCCTGCCTCTATTTCCCAAATGCTGGATCACAGGTATGCATTAGCACGCCTGTTAACTGGTGTGAGAGACTGAGCCAGACAAGTGTTCACAGTTCAGGCTGTTCTCTCAAACTTATCTCCACCCACCCCACCAAGGGTTTCCCTGTGTCCTAAAACTTGCTAAGTAGACCAACCAGAACTGTGTCTCCCAAGTGCTGGATTAAAGGCCATTACTACCATTGCTGGGCCTACTGCACACTATCTTTAAAAAAAAAAAAAATCTATCAAAGTTCTTTTGTAAATTTTATACACACACACACACATATATATATAACCTGTATAATTTAATTACTCCCACCTTCAATCCCAAGTTCCTTTGTGTTTTGAGACAGAATTTCGTCACCCTCTCCAGGCTATCAGTGTATTCCTAGCAAAGGGAAGGCCGAGTAGGTAGATCTGAATAGATTCAGACCCCAATCTCTGGCTAAAACTAGGGTCTGCAAGACAGGCATGTATAGAACTTTTAACACACACAGTTCGGCTTCCAAGAGAACAGCTGGCAAAAAAAGTGGCAATGGTGCTGAGGAATCCCCAACCAGACACACAAGAAATGATAGCTCAACACTTGCATTTGATGTTTGAGGAAAGGTGGGGAACGGACACGTCTGTGGTACAGTTAAAAGACATTTCCATACCCAAGTGACATAAACCAGTCATGTTAAGTGTTTTACCAGTATTTTTATTAGGATCTTTCAGAAAACTATGCACTTCCAAGCCACTATGTAAATATTCTGGGTGAGATAAGTTCTCACTAATACTCATGTTGAAGCGATGCTCTGGTTCAGTCTGTCATACTTAAGTTGCCACCATGTCTAGCTGTGGCTGATATGGTCCACTCAGCACCCACAGCTTGCAGCCTCATGTTCAGATAGCCAATGCAGTAAAAGCCATCCAACTGGTCGGCAAAATCCCTGAAAATTCATAAAGTTTGTATTTAGGACCATGCAGGAAATCAGCAAACACGAGGATGGGTTATATATGTTTCTAAAATCAGGATATTCTAACCAGGTCGGCATTTCAACTTGCAGACAATGAGTTCATTGTGCTTGTTGACTTTACAGGCCCTAGTGAAGGCCGGCATCTTACTGTAAGACAAAGCCTTCAACCCCTCCCTTCCAGGCTGCCTTTAGTCATGCTTTCTTACACTCAAGCGAGCTAACCACTCACCTCCACCACACGCAGGACAAGGCTGGCTCTCATTAGACAATGAGCTGATTAAGTCGTTTGGGTCACTTCTAGGAATTCCACCTAGAATTCCTGGGTCCTAAGGTTAGCCCAGATCTAGGTGAGGGGATTGAGCCCCAGTACAACCTTCAGAGCTCGCCCTGGAATGTTAAGACAGACAATCAATGAAGTGCAGGGCGAGGACGCGTCATTTAATAGGGCCAGTGCTGGAACAATGGGTCCCATCTCAAGGAAGAGCAGGAATTCAGGTTCCCCAAGTGAGTCAGATTTATAGTTGACATCAAGGTCAGTGTCAGAGACTCTAGTCTGTGAAATCATCATTCTCAATTTAGGGAGACCCGACCCAAAGGCAGCTTCCAGGGAACAATAATCGGAGACAAACACAGGGTGTGGCAGCTAGTCTGTCCTGTTAGGCTTTAGACTGCTGCAGAGCTGTACAAAAATCCAATGGCTCCCTGAGAACTGGAATATAACTGTTAAAGCCAATAATAATAAAGTGGCAGGCAAGTTCCCAGCAAGCACTAGGTGGAGCCAGGACTAAGGCCATCCTGAACTGAGAGCATGGTCTATAACAGTGGCTCTCAACCGGTGTCACCAAGGGACCTTTACACTGGGGATTCTAGACAGGACAGCCTGCTCATCTCAACAGCAAAGATTAGTTATACAGATGCAATGAATAATTCCGAGGTTGGGAACTTCACAACACGAAGAACTGTATTAAAGGTTCCCAGCATCAGGAAGGCCACTTTTGTAGAGCAATCTCTACTGGCACACAAAGTTAAAAGTACAAGAAAATGAAAGGAGGCAGATCTGAGATCAGGACAACCAGGGCCCTGAGCACTGGTCTGGCGTGCATGCCCTTTCCAAGAAGTCAAGAAAGGAGCATGCACGCCAGACCCCTGATGCTTTCTACGGAATTTGTCTTAAATTAGTTTGAGTATTAATTCTAACCTTTCTTCAAGCGTAGGCAGCCAGCGTATGTCCTCAGAACCCTAACAGAAAGCAAGACAATTTTATTAGTTAAGATCTCCAAGCCACGGAAGCTCAAAACCCACGCTACTGCGGATTTTGGGCCCGGGGACGGTCAGCGCGCTGCGGTGATGGCGTCAGCGAGACACTCAGAATCACCAGAAGTCATCATCACTGTCCTCTCCCCGAAGCCAGCCCCTCCTCACACCGCCCACCACTCGCACCATCCGCTTACCATCGTGCTGCCGGGTCCGATGGCGAGGGACAGGAACCTGGAAGAGATCACGGAATGAGCTCGGGCCCGGGAGGCCCCGGCCAGCAGCCCCCACCCGGGCTGGGTCAGTTAGAAGGGGTGGCGTCACGAGGACATCAGAAACTCTAGTCTGTAAGTGTGGGTCATCACACCCAGCCCCACAGCGCAGAAGCCTCCCCACGGGACCCCAGGGTACCTGCTGCACGAGGCCGATGCGAGCCTGGCCCTCTGGAGTCCTCAGACCCCGCACAGATCGGTGCCTACCAGCAGAGGGCAAGCGACCCGCAAGCAGGCTGAGCAGGAGCACAAAGAGACCTATGGCCGCCCGCCTCCGAGATTTATACCCGCGCCGGGCCGGGGTCCTGACGGCCATAGTCGTCTTCTCATATGCCTGACTTGATCGCGCTGACAAATGCGAAGGGACCGAAGAGGAATTATGTTTCTCAGTGTCCTGGTTGAGAATCGTGTTTGTGACGATAATTTGATAAACTACCAAACGAAAGGAAAGGACAAAACAAAACAAAACCAAAACGGAAACAGGCAGTCTAAGTGGCCAAGATTGGGTAAAGACCCTGGATCCTGCAGGTTCGCTCTCTTTTCTCCCACAGGTTTTAAGGACTCTGTACTCTTGTTTGGATCCCGTCTACTCCAGAGGACTCATTTCCTCCACCTGGCAGAAAAATCTGAATTTGTACCTCAGCTTCTGCTCGCCATTAAAAACAAAAAATGTTTAATGAGTGCTCTGCTGCACGTAGGCCAACATGCCGGAAGAGGGCATCACATTTCCTTAACTCAGGACCTCGGCGGGAAAAGCAGCCATCTCGTCAGCCCCTACATTTTTATTTAAAGGGGGAAAAAAGCCACACACACACACACACCTGGTTTATATATAGTCTAAGATGGGTTCGAAACATGCCTAGAATTACAAGCGTGACACACTACCGTGCTGGGACACTTATGTTATTTAAAAAAAAAAAAAAGATTTTGGGGGTGGGTGGCTCAAGACAGGGTTTCTCTGTGTAACCTTGGCTGTCCTGGAACTTGCTCTGTAGACAAAACTAGACTCAAGCTTACAGATATCTACTTACCTCTGCCTGCTGAGTGCTGAGATTAAAGGCATACAACACCACTGGCCAGCTTCTAAGAAATATTTATAAAACTGATTTTATTTGTGTTTATGTGTGTAACAGCAAGCTGTCAACCACCTGGTGCTAGGTGCTGGGAACTGAGCCCAGGTCCTCAGAAAGATCAGCTAAGTGCTCCTGACGGGTGAGCCATTGCTCCAGCTTCCTGTCATTTTTTTGAAGCAGCAATTCTGTACTAACTACAACGGTCAACACTCCTACTTCCTTGTCCTAAATGCTGAAATTACACATGTGAGGTACTATACGCTGCTCTATCTTCATCTTTAAATACATTTTAGCCAGGAAGCGGTGATGCACAACTTTAATCCCAGCACTCCAGAGTCAGGGGCAGATAGATCTCTATGAGTTCGAGACCAGCCAGGGCTATGCAGAGACCATAGCGCCTCAGAATATAACCAATTTTTAAAAAAATCTAAGAATCCTAAAGTAATTATATATTTGATAAGTTTCTCAGTTCCTAGGCCCAAGTTCCACTGGGAGAGTTATAGGAAGAGACTCTTTTCAGTTCCAAATCGTGTGTGCATGTACAGGTCAGAAATGATTTCAATGAAAACAGTGTAAAATGGCTTAGGAATTGACCGCTTCTCTAATGAGGAATTCATGAGCATAACTGCCCTTGGCCTCTATTAAACTATCAGTGAAGACTTCTTTACCCTAGGATAGGTTCTATTTGGACATGCTAGAATCACCTGGGGTTTACACCTTACTCAGCTAATTGACTGGTTCTCCACGGAGCTGGGGATTGACCTGAGGGCCTCCCTCACACACCATTAGCACGCCATCTCCACTGACCTCCCCTCACAGCTCTTGACAGCGACAGACAGCATTACCCCAGGAAAAGGAAGAGCCACGGATAGAGGGAAGCAGCTCCTTCCCCTACATCCTGCCTGCTTTTAAACCTTGGACATGGTAAGTGGTTCGCTATGTCACCAGGCCTATGCCTGGAAAGAGGGATGGGGATTGTGGAGATAACATGGTGAGGTAGCACATGCCCATAATCCCACCATTGGAGAGGCAGATACAGGTGTCAGAGAGCAGTCTGGTCTAAATAATCACTTCCATCCCAGCTAAGGTTACATGGAAAGACTGTCTCTGTCTGTCTGTCTCTCTCTCTCTCATACACACACACACACACACACACAAAACCCCTCCACCCCCCAAGAGAAAAAAAAAACAGACATGGTACCTGGTCACAAACATACAATTTCAGCAGGTTCGGGGGTACGGTCTGGAAATGGTAAGTTCAAAGCCAGGCTGAGCTACAGAGAAAGTGTAAATAGGCCTTGAAACGTAATAAAGAAGCCAGGTTTGGGAAAGCATATGGGTCAGAGGTTGAGGCCAGCCAGGACTACATGGGGAGACGCTGTCTCAGAAAGCAGAGCTGTTAAAAAGGAGGCTCAGAGGCTGGGGATGAAGCTCAATGCTCTAGAGCAGTAATTCTCAAACTTCCTAATGTTGCTATCCTTAAGTTCCTCATGTTGCATGACTCTCCCCCAACTATGAGAAATAATTTGTGTTGCTACTTTATAACTATAATTTTAGCCAGGCAGTAGTGGCACAGGCCTTTAATCCCAGCCCTTGGGAGGCAGAGGAAGACAAATTTCTTAGTTTGTAGGCCAACCTGGTCTATAAGGTGAGTTCTAGGACAGCCAGGGGTATGGAGAAATCCTGTCTTGAAAAACAAAACTAAACTAAAAACACAAACAACCCCTGTCATTTGAAATGTCTTGGGGTCTGAACATAGATCAGGAAACAGGGTTCTGGATTCAGGCCCTGGATTCTCAGGTCAGGGAGAGCTCAGTCCTCAGAGCCCCTCGAGTCCATCTTCCACTGACCCCCAAACTCTAGCACCACCCTACTTTTCCCATGAATGAGCCTGACATTCAAAGAAAATACCTGTACTTTCTGCATAACTGTATTGAAAAGCCACACTTCTACCAAATCCCCTTTCTCGTCTTCACAAAGGGAAAAGAAATCCACATAAACCCAGAATTCATTAGTCCTCCCAACATATGAACCAACAAAACATACTTGTAACGTTTTATTTTGAATATTTAAGCTATAAAAGATTTTTTTGTCTTAGTTTGTAGCGATGCAAAGAAAAAAATGTACACAGGGTGGCAGTGCAGAATGTCTGCAAGAAGGAAACATCTTTAACCTACTTAGATTAAATGCTACGAACAGGCTGGTTATACCACAAAACCTTAATGTGGACAAGCAAATAACTAAAGTTTTAAGTACAAAGGAGCAAAGATTTGTAGTACACAGAACAAAGAAGTTTCTGAGAGACAGTTTGTCTTAGAGATGACCGTCCTGAAAAGAAACTGGGCAACAAGACAATATCTCCCCAGGCCACTGGAACAATGATAAAAAAATCCCAAAATTTCTGTAGACTTTACTTGTCATTAGTTATAAACCAAAATCCCCTGGTACTGTGCCCAGAGTAGCTCAAAACGTTAATTTCGAATATAGAAAAAACATAAGCATACAAAATTTAACAGTCAACCCAATTACCTTATGAAAGGTTGTAACTTAAAACTGAACTCCAGCAGACTGACTAAACTTGACAGTAACTGGTGCACCAGCGGCCATCGGTGCCAAATATCTGTCTCCTAGCCAGCACCTGGAGAGCCGGGAGGGGCCTCTAATCCACCTCCTCGATGGTAGGCCCTGACCCAGAGCCCCCCTTGGGCGCCTGGGCCCCGAAGCCCCCAGCCCCGGGAGCACCCGCACCCTGGTACAGCCCGCTGATGATGGGGCTGCACACCCGCTCCAGCTCCTCCCGCTTGTGCACGAACTCCTCCTTCTCGGCCAGCGTGTTGGAGTCCAGCCAGGAGATGACCTCCTGGCACTTGTCCAGCACCTTCTTCTTGTCAGCCTCGCTGATCTTGCCCTTGAGACCCTCGTCCTCCACGGCGCTCTTCATGTTGAAGGCATAGGACTCGAGCGCGTTCTTGGCAGCCACCCTCTCGCGCTGCACCTCGTCCTCCGCCTTGTAGCGCTCGGCCTCCTGCACCATGCGCTCGATCTCCTCCTTGCTCAGGCGGCCCTTGTCGTTGGTGATGGTGATCTTGTTGGCCTTGCCGGTGCTCTTGTCCGTGGCCGTGACGTTCAGGATGCCGTTGGCGTCGATGTCGAAGGTCACCTCGATCTGGGGCACGCCCCTGGGCGCCGGAGGGATGCCGCTCAGCTCGAAGCGCCCCAGCAGGTTGTTGTCGCGCGTCATGGCCCTCTCGCCCTCGTACACCTGGATCAGCACCCCGGGCTGGTTGTCCGAGTAGGTGGTGAAGGTCTGCGTCTGCTTCGTGGGGATGGTGGAGTTGCGCTTGATGAGCGCCGTCATCACGCCGCCCGCCGTCTCCAGACCCAGCGACAGCGGCGCCACGTCCAGCAGCAGCAGGTCCTGCACGTTCTCAGACTTGTCCCCCATCAGGATGGCCGCCTGCACCGCCGCCCCGTAGGCCACCGCCTCGTCAGGGTTGATGCTCTTGTTCAGGTCGCGCCCGTTGAAGAAGTCCTGCAGCAGCTTCTGCACCTTGGGGATGCGCGTCGAGCCGCCCACCAGCACCAGGTCGTGGATCTGCGCCTTGTCCATCTTGGCGTCGCGCAGGGCCTTCTCCACGGGCTCCAGCGTGCCGCGGAACAGGTCCGAGCACAGCTCCTCGAAGCGCGCCCGCGTGATGGACGTGTAGAAGTCGATGCCCTCGAACAGGGAGTCGATCTCCAGGCTGGCCTGGGTGCTGGACGACAGCGTCCTCTTGGCCCTCTCGCACGCAGTGCGCAGCCGCCGCACCGCGCGCTTGTTCTGGCTGATGTCCTTCTTGTGCTTCCTCTTGAACTCCTCCACGAAGTGGCTCACCAGCCGGTTGTCGAAGTCCTCCCCGCCCAGGTGCGTGTCTCCCGCCGTGGCCTTCACCTCGAAGATGCCGTCGTCGATCGTCAGGATGGACACGTCGAACGTGCCGCCCCCCAGGTCGAAGATGAGCACGTTGCGCTCGCCCTTGCCGGTCCGGTCCAGCCCGTAGGCGATGGCGGCCGCCGTGGGCTCGTTGATGATCCGCAGCACGTTCAGACCCGCGATCACGCCCGCGTCCTTGGTGGCCTGCCGCTGAGAGTCGTTGAAGTAGGCGGGCACCGTGATCACCGCGTTGGTCACCGGGTGGCCCAGGTACGCCTCGGCGATCTCCTTCATCTTCGTCAGCACCATGGACGAGATCTCCTCCGGGAAGAAAGACCGGCTCTCGCCCTTGTAGTTCACCTGCACCTTGGGCTTGTCGCCGTCCTTCACCACCTGGAAGGGCCAGTGCTTCATGTCCGACTGCACCACCGGGTCGCCGAACTTGCGGCCGATGAGCCGCTTCGCGTCGAACACGGTGTTCTGCGGGTTCAGCGCCACCTGGTTCTTGGCGGCGTCTCCGATGAGGCGCTCGGTGTCGGTGAAGGCCACGTAGCTGGGGGTCGTGCGGTTGCCCTGGTCGTTGGCGATGATCTCCACCTTGCCGTGCTGGAACACACCCACGCACGAGTAGGTGGTGCCCAGGTCGATGCCGATCGCCGTGTTCTTGGCCATGGCGCCGCGCTCTGCTTCTGGAAGACTGCGCTCCGCGGCGGGGATGCTCTGGGGAAGGTTGCGCTCCGCGGCGGGGATGCTCTGGGGAAGGCTGGTCTTGTCCGAGGGTCGGGAACGGGCCGCAGGTTCCGCTTCTCTTGTCTTCGCTTCTCTGCGAGTGGAACCAGAGACTGGTTCTGTCTGAGTAGCTGACAGCGTCTGGTGCTCTGCGTGCCGCCCTGCGCCTTTAAGGAGCGTCCTCCGGCTCCGCCCACCCCCTGCCGGGCCAATCAGCGAGCCGGAGGAGGCCTGGGGACCGGAATCTTCCAGCAGTTTCGGGTCTGGTGGAGCTTCCCCGCCTCCCTTGAGTAATCAGTGTCGCGGGTTCCGCCCTTGTCCAGAACTCTCCAGACAGTTCAGGGTTTCGCTGGAGAGGACGGATTCCTTAGGGGGAGGGTTGCCGGAAGTGCTGGTGCTGCTAGTGACACTGTTGCCATGGCGACGCAATGTAGCGGTCTCTTTGGGTGAAGTGATACCGGTCAACTCCTGAAGGTGCTGGGTGGTGAGAGACCTATGGGACTCGGACCAGGGTGGGAGTTTCAGGTGTAGAAACCCTTCCTACAGGATGGCGGAAGCAGAAAGTTTCTCAAGAGAGGCGGGATAATGCTTGGCTAAAAAGTCTGTGATTGGATCCGGCTTGAGTGACAGCGTGGGGGGGGGGGAGGTCGCCTGTGGAATGCTTGCCTGTCCATCCCCTTAACCCGACCCGCTCCATTTTAGGTTTAAATAGGAAAAGAGAAGAGATCTTGCAGTATACTTTATATGCTTTGATGTCTTTACATCACGATTAACGTACAAGTACATCGCCTATGGAGTTCTCAAGGTTTTCAAAAGAAAATCAGCGTGTAAACACTTGGTTCTCTTGTTAGGAGGACCTGTGACCCAAAAAGGGAAAGTGTCCCAGGACAGGGAGAGCAGGGCTTAATCGACCGTGCCAGGCTGCAACCACTCCCTTTGCCTCCGGCTGCAGCCTGACATTAGTAAGAAAAAACTTTCCATAGAGGGAGAGGCCGAAGGACAAGAGTCCAAGGCCAGCCTAGGTTACAGAGGGAGACCCTGTCCCAAAAGATTCAATAAAAATAGCTCCTTGCCAGGCACCGCTCTAGATTTTGCTGTAGTAAGGTCAGGTTAACTGACAGTTCTTTGGTTCTTCTGTCTGTGCCTGCCACCCCTGTCAGTTCACCTCTTTTAGATGGAGAGATGGTGTGTCCTGTCCTCAGATGGCATATCTCCTCACAGTGCAGTTAAAGCAAACTCTTGGGTGAGACCCTGAGCAGAGGTGTTGGGACCCCTCTACTCATTTACCTGGTTAGATTTGTCCTAGACATCACCTTGTCTACCTCCTCCCTTTTAATTGTCATTACATTTAGCTGTCAGTGAAGTCTTTCTTCTTCCCTTCCTCCTTCCCCCTCCTGTGTAGGAATTAAAGACCCCCTAGTTAGATGCCTTGAGAGCTACACTGTGAGGTTACTGGGTATGGTGGCTCACCTCTGTAGTCTTCCTGCTCTGGAGAGGCAGGCAGGAGGATGAAGCCTTTGAGCCTAACTGCCTGAGCTGCGTTAGAGCCTGTCTTCCAAAAAAGAAAAAAAGCACATTAGAGTCTTTGTTTGTTGTTTTTGTTTTGTTTTGTTTTTGTTTTTTGTTTTTTTTGGATTTGGTTTTTTTTGAGACAGGCTTTCTCTGTATAGTCCTGGCTCTCCTGGAACTCACTCTGTAGACCAGGCTGGCCTCAACTCAGAAATCCACCTGCCTCTGCCTCCCAGAGTGCTGGGATTACAGGCGTGCTCCACCACCGCCTGGCTTTTTTTTTTTTTTTTTTTTTTTTTTTAAGCACATTAGAGTCTTAGTTCTGAGGTCTACAAGTCCATGAAAGGGAGAAACTATTAACTGTTTGATTTTTTGTTTAAACTTCTTTCTTTCTTTCTTTCTTTCTTTCTTTCTTTCTTTCTTTCTTTCTTTCTTTCTTTCTTCCTTCCTTCCTTCCTTCCTTCCTTCCTTCCTTTCTTTCTTTCTTTGTTGTTGTTGTTATTGTTGTTAAAATAGGGTCTCATGTAGCCCAGGCTGGCCTTGAATTTACTGTGTATCCAAGGCTGGCCTTAAACTCTTGCTCCTCTACCCTTGACACCCAAGTGCTGGAATTCCAGACACACACAAGCACTACAAGCTACACACACAGGTCCCTGAGTGTGAATTGGAGGAGACAGTTTCTGGAGGGAACCCTGCTCTTAAATACAGCTCCATGCCCCCCTTACTCCCCCACCCCCCACCCCGAGCACACTCGCGCGCATGGGAGCACACACACACACACACACACACACACATACACACACATGCACTCACACATGCACTCACAAATGCACTCACACAAATCCATATCAAAATATCTCTTCTGGGAATCCAAGGGCATTCAGTTGTTTATGCTGATCTCAGCCAGTGTTTGGAAGATGCTGCTTAGTAGATCCTCTGTCTGTGTGGGAAGGGTTGGCCGGCAGCAGCCTGTTCCATAGTTAGACCTGATGAATTCAGTTCTAATGAATCACCACCCTGATCTAGTCAAACTGGTTAAACGTCAAGAAATTTTCCATTACTCCGTGCACCTCTGGCTGGGGAGTCCTCCAGAAATCCATATTAGTTAGCTACCTAGTCACTTCCCTTAAAGGCCTGTTCACCGTGCCTGTGGACACTCTTACCCTGTGAATCAGCAACTCTCAAAACACTCTTTAAAAGAAAATTTGAATCAGGGTGTCATTGTGTAGCACAGGGTATCATCTGGGACTGTGTGCCTGGAAGCTGGTCTTGAACTCAGCCCAACCGTCTTGTCCCACCACACAAGTGCTAGGATTAACAGAAACATCCAAGGAGCCCAGCCCGGCCCATTTCTCCACAAGAAGGTATTTAAACTATTTGAAGGTATTTGTCTGCCCTTAGCCTGGGCACTTCTGAGGCAAAAGCCCAGTAGCAGGTTTAACTGCTGAAGGCTGGAGGGTCTGAAGAAACCCCAAGCTGCTGGGGCTGTAGCTCTTGGGTAGACAGCATGCTTAGCATCCAAGACCTTGGATTTAATTCCCAGCCCCACTTCCCACCCCACTCCTGACACACACACACACACACACACACACACACAAACACCAACGGGACTTTGTTTCATTTGGGAATTAGGCTTTTATTGAGTTCCATATTTGGAAGCAACAGAGTTCAGGATTTTGAAGCTGGGAGGACTGCAGAGGACTTTTAATGGGCGGGGAGCTGGGGGGCGGGGCTGGGGGGACACAACAGGCAGGAGAGGAAGCCAACAACACTCTAAGAGAGAGATGCCTCCTCAGCCAGAGGCTCCAGCACCTCCCCCCCAACTCCCTCCACCACCACCCCACCCACTTTATAGTCCTTCTCTAACAGCCCTGATTTTCTCCTCAGTCCTCTTGTTCTTAAAAGATGATATAATTCTAAGCATACCCAGGGGAAAACAAAAGGAAAGGTGTTGTGATCCCCATCTTTCTCGGTTGTTGTTGCTGCTGGTGTGTGTGTGTGTGTGTGTGAGAGAGAGAGAGAGAGAGAGACAGAGAGAGAGAGAGACAGAGAGAGACAGAGACAGACACAGAGACAGAGACACAGAGACAGAGAGAGTATAGTTCATGGCTCTTCTGCCTCCTCAAATGCAGGTTTAACCGGTACAGCACCACACCATGCTGAGACAGGCATTCTTAAGCAACTTTCAAAGGTTTCAGTGACAGGAGAACTCTGAAGATTTCTGTGACTTGGAAAAACACTCTTGCTTGGTGGAAGACCTGTGTTTGTTTGTGTCTGGAATCTACCCTTTGGTCAAGAGTGGGTTGTTGTGGTTTGGTTTTTACTTTTTAACAATGAAGTACAGGTGTGCTACTAAACCGCCTAAGTTTCTATATGATCATTTCTAAAATAGAATTAAGGATATCTACTTCAGGCAGGTGTGATGGTATGCTCCTGTCATTCTAGAATGGGAGAGGCTGAGCATGGGGATGCTGTGAGACCTTGGCCAACCTGGGCCACTAGAAGAAACCCCGCCTTAAACAGCAAATCCACTGGTGCCAGCTGGGGCTGTAGCTCAGTGGGTGCAGTGCCTGCCTAGTATGCACCACGCCCAGGGTTAAGGCCCTGGCACCACAGAACCAGGTCTGGAATCACACACCTGAAAGAGCATCAATGGGGTAGAGGCAGGGGGATCAGAAGTCTAAGGTTATCCTTGGCTACACAATGAGCTTGTAGCCTGGAATACATAAGACCATGTCCCAGGGAACAAATACCCCCAAACTCAGAGAAGTGTGTGCTCAGGCAGTTTCCCCTTCTTTCATTGGCCGTCCCACACTCACACTGAGGCGCTTACAGAGCTGGGAACCATTCCCAGGCCTATGGGATTACTTTGGCATTAACACAAAAATGATGGTAAAACCAGGGTGGTGGCTTCTATCTGTCACCCCTGCCCTTGAGAGGAAGCAACACAAGAGTTGTCACAAGTCTGAAACAGCCTGGTCTCTATAGCCAGTTCTGGGCCAGCCTGGGCTACATAGTGAGACCCTGCTCCAAAACCAAACCAAACTAGCCGACCATAGCTCTCAGTTGTGCTAGTCTACCAGGAGAAAGGCTTTGGTTTTAGTTTCCTTGTGCCACAAAATAGTAAAATAGTGGCAGAAGACAGGCATCGCTTTAGTATGCAAAGCTGGAGAGGTTTTTTGTTTTTTTTTTTTAAGATTCATTTGATTTATTATATCTAAGTACACTGTAACTTCAGACACCCCAGAAGAGGGCATCAGATCTCATTACAGATGGTTGTGAGCCACCATGTGGTTGCTGAGATTTGAACTCAGGACCTTGGGAAGAACAGTCGGTGCTCTTAACCACTGAGCCATCTCTCCAGCCCCATGGAGAGTTTTTTTTTTAATTAAAAGATTTATTTATTTATTTATGTATATGAGTACACTGTAGCTGTACTCATATACATAAAATAAATTGTTGTGAGCCATTATGTAGTTGCTGAGAATTGAACTCAGGACCTCTGATTGCTCAGGCCCAAAGATTTATTTATTATTATATGTAAGTACACTGTAGCTGTCTTCGGACACAGAAGAAGAGGGCATCGGATCTCATTACAGATGGTTGTGAGTCACCATGTAGTTGCTAGGATTTGAACTCAGGACCTTTGGAAGAGCGGTCGGTGCTCTTAACCACTGAGCCATCTCTCCATCCCAGATTTATTTTTAATAAGGTGTGTGTGTACAGAAGTGCAGGTGCCCACAGAGGAAAAGAAAGGACATTGAATCCCCTGGAATTGGAATGACAGATGGTTGTAAGTTCCAAACCATGGGGCCTGGGAACCAAACACAAATCCTCTGAAAGAGAGAGAAAAAAAAAAATTGCGCTGGAGAGATGGCTCAGTGCTTAAGAGCACCGACCGCTCTTCCAGAGGTCCTGAGTTCAAATCCCAGACACCACAGATGGCTCACAACCGTCTGTCATGGGATCTGATGCCTCCTTCTGGTGTCTGAGGACAGCTGCAGTGTGCTCACAAACATAAAATGATATTTTAAAAAAAGAGTGAGAGCAGCTCCTACCATGAACCCGTCATCTTTCCGGCCCCGAGTTAGAGGTTATTTATTTATTTATTTGCTTGTTTGTTTGTTTTGGTTTTTCCAGACAGGGTTTCTCTGTGTAGATCTGGCCTGGCTGTCCTGGTCTATAGACCAGGCTGGCCTTGAACACAGAGATCCATCTACCTCAGCCTCCCGTCTGTGCCAACAGCACCCGGTTGAGGTGGGGTTTATTAAAAGACATTTTTAAACATAGATTTTGAATGCAAGAGTTAAGACAGAGAGGCATTGGGAATGAAGTGAGAGGCACTGAGATCAGGAGCGTGAGCTTCTCAAAGAAGAATGGCGGACATAAATCATTTTCGTCAATAACATAAACCCCGACAAGCCATGGTCCCTGACCCGCGCACCCGAGAGCAGACACACACGGCTCACACTGCTCCAGAGCTTCCTGGCACTGGGTAAGCTGGCACCAGCCTGTCTGGGACCCACACAGCTTCCCACTATTTCTTAGAACCCCATGAAAGGTCAGGGTGAAGGAGAAGACTGAAAGGCCAGAGCACAGACCTTGTGTCCTCTGCCTCGGAGCCCTTCAGAGCTTTGCCCGGAGCCTGCCTCTCCATCACCGACAGTGTAGACTCGGAGAAGGGCAGCAGAGTGAAGGTCAGGACTCTGTAAGCTTTAAATCCAGGTGGTTTAAGTGACCACCCAGGAATCCCCCTGCCCCGCCCCTAAGCTCCTGCCTGACCAGGCTTCCAGCTTCTCATCTGCCAGAAACCCGGGAAAGGAAGGCAGGCCCCTTCACCCTGGCATGGCTGGCACACAGATCACAGGATCTTGGGATATTAAATTCAGAGCCTGACTAAACTAGCTGTTCCAGGGCAGAGGGGAGAGCCAGGGGAATAGTTTGTTTGTCAAGCAGTGTTCTTGAGAATAATGACAAGGCAGTTCCTTCCTGGCCAAACAATTCCTCCAGGGCAAAGCCAGTGAGAGAGAGAGAGAGATGCAGAACTCTGACAGACTCAAGAGAGGCAGGAAAAGATGGGCCATGTCCCCCCACTCCCTTTTCCCTTGCTGTTTTTAGGGCGGGAGTCTCTCTCTCTCTCTCTCTCTCTCTCTCTCTCTCTCTCTCTCTCTCTCTCTCTCTGTCTCTCTCTCTGGTGATTTTCCAAAACAGGGTTTCCTTTGTGTAGCCCTGGCTATCCTGAGACTTGCTTTGTAAACCGAGAAGTCCACCTGCTTCTGCCTCCCAAGTGCTAGGATTAAAGGCATGCTCTGTCCCCCAGCCCCTGGCCCTTACTGTTTTTTTTTTTTTAATTTTCTTTAAAGTTTTTATTTTGTGTGTATGAGTGCTTTGCATGTGTATCTTTGCACAGCCTGAGTGTCTGGTGCCTGCAGAGGCCCAGTGGTTTTGAGCCACTATTTGGGTTCTGGGAATCGAACTTGGGCCCTCTGTGAAAACAGCCAGTGCAGAGCCATCTCCTCCAGACCCTTCCCTCGCTGTTTAAAATTGCATCTGGTTTTGTTTGCTTGCTTGTTTGTTTGTTAGACAAGGTCTTAATCTGCAAACCATGTGAGTCTTAAACTCCCAGCAATCCTCCTGCCTTGGCCCTGCATGTGCTGGGATCACAGGTCTGTGTCATCTCTGTGGTACTCCTGGATCTTCTTCCTCCTTCTCCTCCTCTCCTTTTCCCTCCACCATCATGGCAGGCAGTGTATCTATGCAGCCCAGACTTCCACTCTACCAGTGCAAGTTCAGGCAAGTACCACACCCAGCTCTGACTCATCAGATGGAAACAATGGAAATTTTTGTGACTTTTACGATACTAAGATAAACAAATTGGGCTGCAGGAGGTTGGAAAGCAGTCCTGAGAAAAGAAAATAGCCAAGCTTCTGGGACAGCTGCCCCTCCCACCCGACCCCAGCTCTACACCCAGATCACTGACTATCAGAGAGAAGGCAGGTGTGTAGAGATTGTAGCTGTCCTGCTATAATGTAACTGCTAATCAAAAAGGGAGGTGAGAGGAGAGGATTCTTTCACTTACATTTCCACATTGTAGCCCATCAGTGAAGGAAGTCAGAACAGGAACTCAGGGGAAGAAACCTGGAGGTAGGAGCTGATACAGCAGCCATGGAGGGTGCTGTTACTGGCTTGCTCAGCCTGCTTTCTTTCTTTCTTTTTTTAAATATTTATTTATTTATTATATGTAAGTACACTGTAGCTGTCTTCAGACACCAGAATAGGGCGTCAGATCTCTTTACGGATGGTTGTGAGCCACCATGTGGATTCTGGGATTTGAACTCATGACCTTTGGAAGAGCAGTCGGTGCTCTTACCGGCTGAGCCATCTCTCCAGCCCCTCAGCCTGCTTTCTTATAGAACTCAGCACCACCAGCCCAGGGATAGTATCATCCACAATGGGCTGTTCCTTCCCCTATCAATCTAATTAAGACAATGCTGTACCACAGGCCCCAGGAAGGACTCACTCTGTTGAGGTTTCCTCCTTTCAGGTGACTCTAGCCTGTGCCAAGCTGCCATAGAGCCATCCAGGGTGGTAAGGATTAATAAAGCCACTACAAAGGCCCCAATACGGTGCCTACTCTGTCACGCCACCTCAGTGTTGAGGTCCTTCTGAGAGTGAGGCACTATATTGTCAGGTGACGCTCCTAAGAGGAGTGTTCACTGGAATACTTAAGACATAGGCAACAAAACCTATGAAGTGGCTCAGCAAGATGACTCAGTAAGGAAAAGTGCTGGCACACAAGCCTGAGTTCCTGAGTTCAATACTCCAGAGCCCTCAATGGAAGAAAACGGACTCCCCCAAAGTTATCCTCTAACCTGTACGTGTACTAATCTCCTAATCTCTGTCTGTCTGTCTGTCTGTCTCTCTCTCTCTCTCTCACACACACACACACACACACGCACACGCACACGCACACGCACACGCACACGCACACATTGTCTTAGTCAGGGTTTCTGTTCCTGCATCAGACATCATGACCAAGAAGAAGCAAGTCGGGGAGGAAAGGGTTTATTCAGCTTATACTTCAACATTGCTGTTCATCACCAAAGGAAGTCAGGACTGGAACTCAAGCACGTCAGGAGGCAGGAGCTGATGCAGAGGCCATGGAGGGATATTACTTCTTGCTTCCTCTGCCTTGCTCAGCTTTCTTTATTTTTATTTTAAAGATTTATTTATTATTACATCAAAGTACACTGTAGCTGTCTTCAGACACACCAGAATAGGGTGTCAGATTTCATTATGGATGGTTGTGAGCCGCCATGTGGTTGCTGGGAATTGAACTCAGGACCTTCGGAAGAGCAGTCAGTGCTCTTAACAGCTGAGCCATCTCTCCAGCCCTCAGCTTGCTTTCTTATAGAACCCAGGACTACCAGTCTGGGGATGGCCCCACCCACAATGGGCCCTCCTCTCTTGATCACTAATTGAGAAAATGCCCCACAGCTGGATCTCATGGAGGCATTTCCTCACCTGAAGCTCCTTTCTCTGTGATAACTGCAGCCTGTGTCAAGTTGACACACAAGCCATCCAGTGCTCATACACACACACATTTTTAAAAACCAAAAGTGTAATTCCTGTTCCAGCCTCCTTCCAGAAATAACTGTTAATTAAGGCATTAGCCCGACAGTTCCATCCTTCCCCATCTGGTGCCAAGGACTGAACCCAGAGCTAGTCGGTGGTGAACACAAAGTTCTCACCACATAGCTACATCTCCAGCACTTAACTTTAAAAGAATTCAGAGGAGGGGCAGTGAAGCGGCCCACATGTGATGTGAGAGAACCCATCTCCAAAAAACTCAGCAAAAAAACAAACAACAAAACAAAAAAAAACAAAAAAAACCCCAAAAAACAAAAAACCAGGAACCTGGGCTTTAAGATGTACAAAACAGTTGCTTACTGTCTGCAAGCTCTAAGTCTGAATCCCAGCACAATAAATGAAGTAAAATAAAATTGCTGGGCTCAGTGGTAGAGCTGGCCTCAAGCCCCGTACCCCACACAAAGCAAAAAACAACCAACCTAACATTTATAAGGTAGGCATGGTGTAGTGATCCATGCTTGTCGTCCAACACTTAGGAGGCTTGAGGCAGTGAGGCTCCCGAATTTAAGCCCAGACTGGACTACATGTTGAGTTCTAAGCCAGCTGGGCCTAGAAGAGGCCTTGTTTCAAGCAGGTTAGAAAGATTAAGTCTGAAATCTTGTATGTAATCTGAATGGGCTGGTGAGGCCTGACTGACAGGTTTAGCTTCAACCTGAACACATCACAAGCAGACCATGAGGGCCAATGGCGTGCGTCAGCAGGAATAGGAGCTTCTGCCCAGCCTTCAGATTTCAGTTTCAGCCCCAGGACCAACCCAGAGCGTGAGAAGACAGAACCTTCCTTTACAGAGTCCTCCGACCACTGAGTGTGTGCCTTGGCATGTGCATGCCCCACACCCACAGTGGTCCCCTGTCCCCTCAGTGTGTGCCTTGGCATGTATGTGCCCCACATAGTGGTCCTTTGTCCTCTCAGTGTGTGCCTTGGCATGGGCGCACTCCACACAGTGGTCCCCTGAATGTATGCCCAAGAATGTTTATGTCTGTCCACAGTGGTCCTATGTCCCCTGAATGTGTGCCCTGACAGAGGCATGCCCCTTAAGAGGTCCCCTGATGCCTGCGTGTGTGCCCTGGCATCTGCATGCACCACAGTGGTCCCCTGATGCCTGCATGTGTGCCCTGGCATGTGCATGCACCACAGTGGTCCCGATGCCTGCACGTGTGCCCTGGCATGTGCATGCACCACAGTGGTTCCCTGATGCCTGCATGTATGCCCTGGCATGTGCATGCACCACAGTGGTCCCCTGATGCCTGCATGTGTGCCCTGGCATGTGCATGCACCACAGTGGTCCCCTGATGCCTGCATGTGTGCCCTGGCATGTGCATGCACCACAGTGGTCCCCTGATGCCTGCGTGTGTGCCCTGGCATGTGCATGCACCACAGTGGTCCCCTGATGCCTGCGTGTGTGCCCTGGCATGTGCATGCACCACAGTGGTCCCAATGCCTGCGTGTGTGCCCTGGCATGTGCATGCACCAATGTGGTCCCCTGATGCCTGCGTGTGTGCCCTGGCATGTGCATGCACCACAGTGGTCCCCTGATCCCTGCACGTGTGCCCTGGCATCTGCATGTACCACAGTGGTCCCCTGATGCCTGCATGTGTGCCCTGGCATCTGCATGCACCACAGTGGTCCCGATGCCTGCACGTGTGCCCTGGCATGTGCATGCACCACAGTGGTCCCCTGATCCCTGCATGTGTGCCCTGGCATGTGCATGCACCACAGTGGTCCCCTGATCCCTGCATGTGTGCCCTGGCATGTGCATGCATCACAGTGGTCCCCTGATGCCTGCATGTGTGCCCTGGCATGTGCGTGCACCACAGTGGTCCCGATGCCTGCACGTGTGCCCTGGCATGTGCATGCACCACAGTGGTCCCCTGATGCCTGCGTGTGTGCCCTGGCATGTGCATGCACCACAGTGGTCCCGATGCCTGCACGTGTGCCCTGGCATGTGCATGCACCACAGTGGTCCCGATGCCTGCACATGTGCCCTGGCATGTGCATGCACCACAGTGGTCCCGATGCCTGCACGTGTGCCTTGGCATGTGCATGCACCACAGTGGTCCCGATGCCTGCATGTGTGCCCTGGCATGTGCATGCACCACAGTGGTCCCGATGCCTGCATGTGTGCCCTGGCATGTGCATGCACCACAGTGGTCCCCTGATGCCTGTGTGTGTGCCCTGGCATCTGCATGCACCACAGTGGTCCCCTGATCCCTGCACGTGTGCCTTGGCATGTGCATGCACCACAGTGGTCCCGATGCCTGCACGTGTGCCTTGGCATGTGCACACCCCCATACATAAATGCAGTAGAACTAGGGTGGTACCCTGTATCTGTGCTGCCAGTCCTCACATTGCAGAGCATCATCCGCAGCCTCCATGATGACTTTATTTCACTGACCCCACCTCTCTTTTCTACAGTAGTGTGCACACAGTGAGCTCCCCACTACCTTTTCTGAAGTCAATTTTATATCACCGGCATCCCCACCACTCTGCCAGGGACCTGCTTCTCTGAACCCCCAGGCTCAAGCCTCCCCCCCACTTCCATGAGAATCTATCCCAGACCCTCTGCACTGAGCTAGACCTCAGCCTGAGGTGGGGTTTTATTTGCTCTGACTGCTTTCAATTTTCTCACACAGGCAGATCACAAATGAATGTCCCTGTGCGCTCCACACCCCGTCTTAAGATAAAATGTCAGTCAGGCTTAGGCAAAACTGTCATACACAGCAACTCCTGACCTCAAAACACAACAGGCACAAGACCTGGCAAGTGATTGTGAGGTTTATTTTCAAATGGCCTGTAAAAATTGACCTGAGTTCAGGATGGTTATGTAAAAGCGTGAACAAATGGTGGTGGTGTTACCTCACCTCCAAGTTCCCAAACCAGGAAACAAGTTCAACAGTTCAACAGCAACGAAAGATTATAAATGCAAGGAGAAGCGGCAGTCCCAACCCTCAGCAATCCACCCCTGGCCTCTGAAGGACCCGACCAAGCATGTCTCAACGGTGTGGCCCAGGGAAAGTCCAAACACAAAAGAACTCAACAGTCACCAGATGTTTTCATAGCATATTTCTGTTTTGTATTTTGATATAGAATCTCTCTACATAGCTTTGACAGTCCTGCAAAACAACATCAGGGGGCAGTGCTGAAGTAAAGGCAGGAATGAATGTGTGTGGACACACACACACACACACACACACACACACACGCGCGCGCGCGCGCGCGCATATGTATATTTATGTATATTTACAAAGACACACTCCCAGTACTAATATACAGGGAATGAAAAGCACATGTGTAAATGAAGACAATTTCCCTAAGGCTACAATTTGACTATAACTTGAAGTTCTCAAGGCCAAATGTCTGTCTCCTAGCCAGCTCCTGGAGAGCCGGGAGGGGCCTCTAATCCACCTCCTCGATGGTGGGCCCTGACCCAGAGCCCCCCTTGGGCGCCTGGGCCCCGAAGCCCCCAGCCCCGGGAGCACCCGCACCCTGGTACAGCCCGCTGATGATGGGGCTGCACACCCGCTCCAGCTCCTCCCGCTTGTGCACGAACTCCTCCTTCTCGGCCAGCGTGTTGGAGTCCAGCCAGGAGATGACCTCCTGGCACTTGTCCAGCACCTTCTTCTTGTCAGCCTCGCTGATCTTGCCCTTGAGACCCTCGTCCTCCACGGCGCTCTTCATGTTGAAGGCATAGGACTCGAGCGCGTTCTTGGCAGCCACCCTCTCGCGCTGCACCTCGTCCTCCGCCTTGTAGCGCTCGGCCTCCTGCACCATGCGCTCGATCTCCTCCTTGCTCAGGCGGCCCTTGTCGTTGGTGATGGTGATCTTGTTGGCCTTGCCGGTGCTCTTGTCCGTGGCCGTGACGTTCAGGATGCCGTTGGCGTCGATGTCGAAGGTCACCTCGATCTGGGGCACGCCCCTGGGCGCCGGAGGGATGCCGCTCAGCTCGAAGCGCCCCAGCAGGTTGTTGTCGCGCGTCATGGCCCTCTCGCCCTCGTACACCTGGATCAGCACCCCGGGCTGGTTGTCCGAGTAGGTGGTGAAGGTCTGTGTCTGCTTCGTGGGGATGGTGGAGTTGCGCTTGATGAGCGCCGTCATCACGCCGCCCGCCGTCTCCAGACCCAGCGACAGCGGCGCCACGTCCAGCAGCAGCAGGTCCTGCACGTTCTCAGACTTGTCCCCCATCAGGATGGCCGCCTGCACCGCCGCCCCGTAGGCCACCGCCTCGTCAGGGTTGATGCTCTTGTTCAGGTCGCGCCCGTTGAAGAAGTCCTGCAGCAGCTTCTGCACCTTGGGGATGCGCGTCGAGCCGCCCACCAGCACCAGGTCGTGGATCTGCGCCTTGTCCATCTTGGCGTCGCGCAGGGCCTTCTCCACGGGCTCCAGCGTGCCGCGGAACAGGTCCGAGCACAGCTCCTCGAAGCGCGCCCGCGTGATGGACGTGTAGAAGTCGATGCCCTCGAACAGGGAGTCGATCTCCAGGCTGGCCTGGGTGCTGGACGACAGCGTCCTCTTGGCCCTCTCGCACGCAGTGCGCAGCCGCCGCACCGCGCGCTTGTTCTGGCTGATGTCCTTCTTGTGCTTCCTCTTGAACTCCTCCACGAAGTGGCTCACCAGCCGGTTGTCGAAGTCCTCCCCGCCCAGGTGCGTGTCTCCCGCCGTGGCCTTCACCTCGAAGATGCCGTCGTCGATCGTCAGGATGGACACGTCGAACGTGCCGCCCCCCAGGTCGAAGATGAGCACGTTGCGCTCGCCCTTGCCGGTCCGGTCCAGCCCGTAGGCGATGGCGGCCGCCGTGGGCTCGTTGATGATCCGCAGCACGTTCAGACCCGCGATCACGCCCGCGTCCTTGGTGGCCTGCCGCTGAGAGTCGTTGAAGTAGGCGGGCACCGTGATCACCGCGTTGGTCACCGGGTGGCCCAGGTACGCCTCGGCGATCTCCTTCATCTTCGTCAGCACCATGGACGAGATCTCCTCCGGGAAGAAAGACCGGCTCTCGCCCTTGTAGTTCACCTGCACCTTGGGCTTGTCGCCGTCCTTCACCACCTGGAAGGGCCAGTGCTTCATGTCCGACTGCACCACCGGGTCGCCGAACTTGCGGCCGATGAGCCGCTTCGCGTCGAACACGGTGTTCTGCGGGTTCAGCGCCACCTGGTTCTTGGCGGCGTCTCCGATGAGGCGCTCGGTGTCGGTGAAGGCCACGTAGCTGGGGGTCGTGCGGTTGCCCTGGTCGTTGGCGATGATCTCCACCTTGCCGTGCTGGAACACACCCACGCACGAGTAGGTGGTGCCCAGGTCGATGCCGATCGCCGTGTTCTTGGCCATGGCGCCGCGCTCTGCTTCTGGAAGACTGCGCTCCGCGGCGGGGATGCTCTGGGGAAGGTTGCGCTCCGCGGCGGGGATGCTCTGGGGAAGGCTGGTCTTGTCCGAGGGTCGGGAACGGGCCGCAGGTTCCGCTTCTCTTGTCTTCGCTTCTCTGCGAGTGGAACCAGAGACTGGTTCTGTCTGAGTAGCTGACAGCGTCTGGTGCTCTGCGTGCCGCCCTGCGCCTTTAAGGAGCGTCCTCCGGCTCCGCCCACCCCCTGCCGGGCCAATCAGCGAGCCGGAGGAGGCCTGGGGACAGGAATCTTCCAGCAGTTTCGGGTCTGGTGGAGCTTCCCCGCCTCCCTTGAGTAATCAGTGTCGCGGGTTCTGCCCTTGTCCAGAACTCTCCAGACAGTTCTGGGGTTCGCTGGAGAGGACGGATTCCTTAGGGGGAGGGTGGCGGGAAGTGCTTGTGCTGCTATTGACATTGTTGCCATGGCTACGCATTACTGAGGCCTGTGTGGAAAGGAAAGGAAAGGTCACCGCCAACTTGGTGTTGTGGACAGTTCGTTGTGACTTGTGGGGGTTCACTGACTTGCCCAGTTCTGATTATGGGGGTCTAGTTAAGGGCTATAACTTCCCCCTCCAAGCTTGGGAGAGCCGGGGAGATGGCTGGGGGCGTGTCCAGTGACGTGATCCTCCTCCAGTCGCGTTACAATGGCAGTGCTGCCTCTGACCTCATGGACTAATTTAGGAACCAGAGGCTCTGTCCCAGAACAGGCTCAAAGTTGCCGGGAGGGGCGGGGTGGGGGGTGGGGGGGTCCCCAGCTGCTCAGTTTGGATGTTCCTGGAGCTCCCCACTCGTAGGGGCTCAGCGACTTCAAATTTTCCAAACTGGATCGAAGGCGTAGAGATTCCAGGTGAGCCGGGAAGGCTCTGATTGGAATGGGACAGAGGCCTGTGCTTCCCAGTTGGCCCTCATTTTATGGGTCCAGAGTTTCCTAGGTTTGATTTACAGACGTGGTCTAGTGGAAGCCACCACCCTTAGACCTCAGCGTCTTTGAGTGTGGTGATTACTATGTGGCTCTCCACACACAGATCCCCTGTTGTTTTAATTCTGGGGTTGGCAACCAAGAAAAAAATGGGACTGGGCGCTTGAGGGACACAAGTGGTTGGAATTAGTGTGAGCTTAAATCAGAGGCAGGCATCTTCAGACCTTTTTGAATATGGTACTGACACTGAAGACAGGAGTTACAGTCCAGAGAGAGCTGAATGCCTGGGATTTCAGCACTCCGGATTTTCAGACAAGGTGGCTGCGGGGATGTGGGCGGGGGCAGGGACAAAGATGGGACTTTGAGCCCTACTTCTCAGAGAAGTTAGAAAAGTGAACTGGAGACGCCTGGAGAGGCTCAAGCCTTCAATCCCAACTATCAGGAATGGAATGTGTCTTCATAGTGAGGCCCTCTTTTTTGTTTAAGCTTGTGGGGCGGGGCAGGGGTCCTAACAGCCATCCTCAGAGTGAGTTAGATTACTCCATCATAGGTTGCTAAGGAAGGCAACCTCGTCTGAAGAAAGGCTAGTGCCTGTCTTTTTAAGGAAATGGTTTGTCTATGTCTGTGTATGTGGGCTTCGTGTCATCCTGTGAAAGTGCCTCCAGAGACTAGAAGAGGCTTCTCATCCCTTGGAACTGGACTAAGGGGCAGTTATGAGCTGCCCGCTGAGGCTGTGGGAACTGAGCTCTGGTTCTCTGGAAGAGCACGAAGCACTTATAACTGCCATCTCTTAGGCCTCTTGGTACACCTTCAGGAGTTCAGAACACAATCTTAGGAGACAGGTAGCCAGGTGTGGTCCACATAGTAAAACATATCATTGTCATAGGAACAGTAGAGTTGCTTTAGGCCCTGTAGGACATGGAGGATGTAGACCCACTTTCCTTCCTCCCCTGGAGTAGCTGAGAGCTGTTGTCTACCATCCATGTAAGTCCTTTGCCATGAAAGCCAGGTCTGGATGTGCGTGTGTGTGAACCTCTGCTAGCAGCAGCATCAGTCACAGTAGCGAAGGAGTGGAAGCAAGCTGGTGTGTCTTGGGAGATGATCATGCAAGGAAAGTGTGGGAGACACGGACATGAAAGTGCTTAGTTTTAGAAGTACCAAAGAAGACAAGCTCATGGGTAAGAATTAAGGACAGTTCCGGTAAGTGAGATAAGGCCAGCTACAAATAGACAAATGCAATATAATTCCAATTGTGTGGGATACCAAGGAGTAGACAATCCCCAGAGACAAACATCCAGCAGACAGTCCACTCACGGTGAAGAAGCCCCGCCATGGTTCGTGTAGGCCGTGCTTCCGCTACTCAGGGGTCTGTGAAGAGAGACTGCCAGCTCCACCCTGGCCTAGAAAATAGGATGAGACCCATTTTGAAAAGAATTCCTAGTATAACGAGTCTCTTTGAAAACGAATAGAGGCAAAGCTCATTATTAACTTGAAGAGTTTAATCACATCTACTGGGGCAAGGTTCAGACCGAATAGGAAGCAAGTTTGGCGAAAGGAAAGAGGTCTGTGGATGCCTCCTGCATCGTGTTGTTTAACCAGCCTGTCTTAATGTGTGACATCTGGTTAGAGAAGAAACACTGCAGAAGCCGTAGATGACCCTGAAACAGACATTTGGGAGACTCGGGAGCTGCCGGAAGGTTTCAGGATCTGGGCTCTGAGACGAGCTCGGTGGAAGTATAATCACGCCGGGGTAATGTTAGCTCGGTGGTACGGCCCTCGCCTAGCATCCTCACGCTGGGGTAATGTTAGCTCGGTGGTACGGCCCTCACCTAGCATCCTCACACTGGGGTAATGTTAGCTCGGTGGTACGGCCCTCGCCTAGCATCCTCACGCTGGGGTAATGTTAGCTCAGTGGTACGGCCCTCTCCTAGCATCCTCACGCTGGGGTAACGTTAGCTCGGTGGTACGGCCCTCGCCTAGCATCCTCACGCTGGGGTAATGTTAGCTCGGTGGTACGGCCCTCGCCTAGCATCCTCACGCTGGGGTAACGTTAGCTCGGTGGTACGGCCCTCGCCTAGCATCCTCACGCTGGGGTAATGTTAGCTCGGTGGTACGGCCCTCACCTAGCATCCTCACGCTGGGGTAATGTTAGCTCAGTGGTACGGCCCTCTCCTAGCATCCTCACGCTGGGGTAATGTTAGCTCGGTGGTACGGCCCTCGCCTAGCATCCTCACGCTGGGGTAATGTTAGCTCAGTGGTACGGCCCTCACCTAGAATCCCCAAAGTCCTAGCTTCTGTCCCCAGCACAAAGAGACAAAACCCAGAACCAATCCCAAAGAATAAAGACAGAAGTGAACAGAGAGGGATTTTGACAATGTTTGATATTTATGAGAGAAGCAAACTCAAAATGTATAAAAACTATTAGCACGAGTCATGGGACACCTGTGAAGTTGGGACGTTGTAGCACCTTTCCCTCGTTGGTTCCCTGTTTGTTACAAAAGAGAAACTGTGGAATTGTAGGGTGTATCAGACAGCTCAGACAGTTAAGAAAAACAGCCTAGTATGGTGATTCATACCCGTGATCTTGGCACTTGGAAGGCTAAGAAAGCAGTTTTGAATCTAGCCTGTGGTACATGGTGAATTCCAGGTCAATATCCTGGCCTACAGAGAGACTGTCTTTAAAAAAAAAAAAAAGTAGCCCCAAATAACCCGAGAGGCTATGGAGGCCGCTCAGTGGGTAAAGTGCGTTGTGCAAGCATGCAGATCTGAGTTCAATTCCCAGAACCCACATAGCAGAACAACACACAGAACATGCTGGCGTTCAGCTGTGATCACAGCCCAAGCTTGGTGGGTCGGTGGGCTCACTGGCAAGCCAGTGTAACCTACCTGACCAGGGTTTCAGGCCAGTGAGAGGCCTTATTTCAACAAGGTGATTGGCAGGTAAATGATACCCAAGGTTGACTCCCTCAATCCATGTACACACACACACACACACACACCAAAACAACAGCTATAGCCCTGGCTGGCCTGGAACTCACTCTGTAGACCAGGCTGGCCTCGAACTCAGAAATCTGCATGCCTCTGCCTCCCAAGTGCTAGGATTAAAGGCGTGCGCCACCACCACCCAGCATAAAGACATTTACAAGCTCTCCATGCAGGATGACTTCTTTCTGCCCAGAAGTAGGTAGAGAGTCCAGTCTGTGTTCATCTTTCCATTTGTGGCCTTAAGACTGATGGGTGGAGCTGGAGCCGCCTCCGCAGTTAGGAGCACTTTCCGGTACCCAGATGGTGGCTTACAACTGTAGCTCCAGCCTCAGGGGATCTGACACCCTCTCCTGACCTCCTAGGGCACATACATATAGGAAGACAAAATGTTCAGACACAAAATATCTTTTAAATATTTAAAAAAATAAGGCTAGAGAGGGTTCAGCCATTAAGAGCACATCCCTCCTTAGAGGAAGCCCGGATTTGGTTCCTGGCGCCCACCCACACTGAGCGGTTCCCGAGTGTAACTACAGCTCCAAGGGTGTCCCATACGTCTGACCTGCACAGGTACCTGCACTCATGTGCATATGCCCACACAAACACACATGCATACACACATATTAAAAATGAATCTTGAAGAGGAAAACTGATCAATAAATAGCTTAAGTTTTATTTAAAAAAAAAAACACTAGCCTAAATATGATTTTTAAGTCTCCTTTCTCCATAGGCCTAGGAAAACCATGGCTGCCAATAAAGGAATGGCTATAGGCATAGACCTAGGCACCACCTACTCGTGCGTGGGCGTGTTCCAACACGGCAAGGTGGAGATCATCGCCAACGACCAGGGCAACCGCACGACCCCCAGCTACGTGGCCTTCACCGACACCGAGCGCCTCATCGGAGATGCCGCCAAGAACCAGGTGGCCATGAACCCCCAGAACACCGTGTTCGACGCGAAGCGGCTGATCGGCAGGAAGTTTAACGACCCTGTTGTGCAGTCAGATATGAAGCTTTGGCCATTTCAAGTGATCAATGAAGCGGGCAAGCCCAAGGTGATGGTGTCCTATAAAGGAGAGAAGAAAGCCTTCTACCCGGAGGAGATCTCATCCATGGTACTGACGAAGATGAAGGAAACGGCGGAGGCTTTTTTGGGCCACAATGTCACCAACGCTGTGATCACGGTCCCAGCCTATTTCAATGACTCTCAGCGGCAGGCCACCAAGGATGCGGGTGTCATCGCAGGACTCAATGTACTGAGAATAATCAACGAGCCCACGGCCGCCGCCATCGCCTACGGCTTGGATAAAGGAAGTCACGGAGAGCGGCACGTGCTCATCTTCGACCTGGGGGGCGGCACGTTCGACGTGTCCATCCTGACGATCGACGACGGCATCTTCGAGGTGAAGGCCACGGCGGGCGACACGCACCTGGGCGGGGAGGACTTCGACAACCGGCTGGTGAGCCACTTCGTGGAGGAGTTCAAGAGGAAGCACAAGAAGGACATCAGCCAGAACAAGCGCGCGGTGCGGCGGCTGCGCACTGCGTGCGAGAGGGCCAAGAGGACGCTGTCGTCCAGCACCCAGGCCAACCTGGAGATCGACTCCCTGTACGAGGGCATCGACTTCTACACGTCCATCACGCGGGCGCGGTTTGAAGAGCTGTGTGCAGACCTATTTAGAGGCACACTGGAGCCCGTGGAGAAGTCTCTTCGGGATGCCAAGATGGACAAGGCTAAAATCCACGACATTGTTCTAGTAGGGGGCTCGACGCGCATCCCAAAGGTGCAAAAACTGCTTCAGGACTACTTTAATGGACGGGATCTCAACAAGAGTATCAATCCGGATGAGGCAGTAGCCTACGGAGCTGCAGTCCAGGCAGCTATTTTAATGGGTGACAAATCTGAAAAAGTACAGGATTTGCTTTTGTTGGACGTAGCTCCCCTGTCTCTAGGATTGGAGACAGCTGGGGGTGTGATGACTGTTCTGATCAAGCGCAACTCCACCATCCCCACGAAGCAGACACAGATCTTCACTACCTACTCGGACAACCAGCCCGGGGTGCTGATCCAGGTGTACGAGGGAGAGAGGGCCATGACGCGCGACAACAACCTGCTGGGGCGCTTCGACCTGACTGGAATACCTCCTGCCCCTAGGGGCGTGCCCCAGATCGAGGTGACCTTCGACATCGATGCCAACGGCATCCTGAACGTCACGGCCATGGACAAGAGCACCGGCAAGGCCAACAAGATCACCATCACCAATGACAAGGGCCGCCTGAGCAAGGAGGAGATCGAGCGCATGGTGCAGGAGGCCGAGCGCTACAAGGCGGAGGACGAGGGCCAGAGGGAGAAAATCGCTGCCAAAAATGCCTTAGAATCGTATGCCTTCAACATGAAGAGCGCTGTGGGTGACGAGGGTCTCAAGGACAAGATCAGCGAGTCTGATAAAAAGAAAATACTGGATAAATGCAACGAGGTCCTTTCCTGGCTGGAGGCCAACCAGCTGGCCGAGAAAGATGAGTTTGACCATAAAAGAAAAGAACTGGAAAATATGTGCAACCCGATCATCACAAAACTGTACCAGAGCGGATGCACCGGGCCCACCTGCGCGCCCGGGTATGCTCCCGGCAGGGCTGCCACAGGCCCCACCATCGAGGAAGTAGATTAGCCTTTTCCCGGAACGACAGGGTGCTAGGGTGCCTCTAGGCAGACATCACTATGATTCTGGAACTGACTGGACTCGAGCCTCCGTCACCATCCTTTGGGATCCCGCTGCAGAAGCCTTGCACTCCACCTTCTCACACCCCCACCCTCATCTATGACCCTGAATTGGACCTTTAGGAAAACCAGGCCCCTCTTTGAGCCATTTGAAGAATTTGAATGTCTGTTATTTATTATCCACACCCCACCTTTCTCCTTCCTGTGTGGATGGTTATTTGTCTCTCAGTAAATCTGTTCCCAAAGGAAACAACTTCTGTCATCTTTAAATTTATTTCTTTAGTCAGGGCCTTACTGTATATGTCTAGCTGACTTGACACTACATAGGCCAATTTGGTCTCTAACTTACAGCAATTCTCCTGTCTCTGCCCCCTGAGTCCTGAGATTACAGGCATGCACCATCGTGCCCAGCCTTTGAATTTTGGAGGCAGAGTTTCTTGAAGCCCAGGTTAGCCTAAAACATTCTATACATAAGAGATCTGATCCTCCCTTAACCAGCTTACATCCTGGTATCTTTGTTTTTGTTTTTGTTTTTTTTCGAGACAGGGTTTCTCTGTGTAGCCCTGGCTGTCCTGGAACTCACTCTGTAGACCAGGCTGGCCTCGCACTCAGAAATCCACCTGCCTCTGCCTCCCAAGTGCTGGGATTAAAGTCGTGTGCCACCACCGCCCGGCGCCTCCTAGTATCTTTAAGCTGACAGTATTCCTTGAAAATGAAGAAGGATATGCACTTTCCATTTGTGAGTCCCTTGTGAAGGTTTAACTTGATAAGGGTAAAGTACTTGAATTTGCGTAAGTTCAGCATTTCCTATAGTCATTTGCCTTTGTTTTTGTTTCGTTTTCTGGTTTTGAGACAGGTCTTCCATAGCCGAGGTCTACTTTGAACGTATGCTACCTCCGCCTGCACGCCTGGAATCACAGAACATTCCACCTGCCAAGACAAACATTTTCTAATGCTCGGGCACCCTGGGTGCCTGGGCTAAATGTACCAACTGCTTCTAACCAGTGGCAGGCAGCCTGTCTTAGGTGCAAATGTGAAGGATTCTGCTGAACTTGGGAACACATCCTGTGTGGTCCCCTGGGGGACCCAGCTCTGACAGTACTGTGCACCTGCAATCCCAGCCCTAGGGGAGCAGGGTAGGTAGGACAGAGGAGAGAAGCATCCTCGGGTCTTGCTGGCAAGTCAGCTGGCTGAGTGAGCCTGTCAGCTCCAGGACCTATAGCAGATCCTACCTCAGAAGGCGAGAGAGATGGCTAAGTGGTTAAGAACGCATATTGCTCTTCTACAGGACAGGGTTTGATTCCCAGCACCTATGTGGTAGCTAGCAACTGTACTGCAGAGGATGCAACACTCTCTTCTAGTGTCTGGGAGCACTGTACATGTGATACACAGACATACATGCAAGGAAAAATGCTAATACACATACAATTTTAAAATATTAAATAAGGTGGAAAGAACAGCCAGTGTCCATCTCTGCCCTACACAGGCATGCATGCCCCAGTCCTCACTCCCACCCCCAGGAAACCCTGGCTACAATCTATTTTGGCATCCTGGCACACTAGAGAATTCCACCCTGTAATCACCATAAACTCTCAGAATTTTCACCTGAGTCCTGTGGCTGCACCTACAGCCAACCTCAAGAAGAGAAGACAATATCAAGTGTTTCCCTATTTATCCAGATATATCCACAGAAGATACAACCTAGAAACTTCCTGTTGTTTAACTACTATTAAAAACAACAGGGCTGGAGAGATGGCTCAGCAGTTAAGAGCACTGACTGGTCTTCCAGAGGTCCTGAGTTGAATTTCCAGCAAGCACACAGTGGCTAACAATGATCTGTAGTGGGATCTGACGCCCTCTTCTGACACTTCTGAAGAAAGCCACAGGGTACTTACATAAAACAAATAGATCCTAAATAACAACTAAGATTTTCTATCCAAGACATCTCTTTTTTCCTCTGGGAACTTGCCTCCTGAGGCTTTTCTAGTTTTTTTTTTTATCAGTCAGCTCTTGTGAACTCCTTTACACCCAGAATGTTACAAGCCTGGTAATGCTGTTCTGGTAATGCTGTTCCCAGAACATCCAAAGTAGTATCTGGAGGTGATCTATTTGGTTGTTTTTTTTTTTTTTTTTTTTTTTTTTGGATTTGGTTTTTTTCGAGACAGGGTTTCTCTGTGTAGCCCTGGCTGTCCTGGAACTCACTCTGTAGACCAGGCTGGCCTCGAACTCAGAGATCCGCCTGCCTCTGCCTCCCAGAGTGCTGGGATTACAGGCCTGCGCCACCACCGCCCGGCATGGAGGTGATCTATTTGAAAATACTTCAGGGATGCAGGGATGGCTCAGTAGTTATGAGCATTTGTTGCTCTTCCAGAATGCCCAGATTTGATTCCCAGCACCCACAAGATGGCTCACCACTGTAACTCCAGGCCCAGAGCATTTGAAGCTCTCTTCTACCAGGCACTCATGTAGTGCAGATATAACATACAGGAAAAGACAGTTATACACAAAGAAAAGCTAAAATAAAATAAAACATTTCTGTCACTGAGCTCTAGTCAGTTTAGTCCTTTAAAGATGAGTCCTATGCAAAATTATAAAAAGAAAAAAAGCCGGGCAGTGGTGGTGCACACCTTTAATCCCAGCACTTGGGAGGCAGAGACAAGCAGATTTCTAAGTTCGAGGCCAGCCTGGTCTACAGCGTGAGTTACAGGACAGCCAGGGCTACACAGAGAAACCCTGTCTCAAAAAACCAAAATAAAATAAATTTAAAAATAAAAAAAAGAGAGAACTAGAGCTGAGGGTGTTGTTGTTCACTTGCTTTGCTTAGAATGTGTCCCAGAAAACTCTGCACCCCAAAAGACTGAAATTGAGAGAAACTTACTGGGAAACTTTGATAACAATCAGGATTTGTGTTCAGGTTTCTCTCTCACGCTCACACACACACAGACACACACCACCATAACCAGTGTGTATTTTATTCTCTCTGACACTGGGTCTTGCTATGATAGCTTCAGTTGGCCTCTAAACCAGAATCCTCCTGTCTCAACTCCAGGATTCCGGTAGGGCACCAACGCTATCCAGCTCTTGGCAATATTTTAAGTTTTACTTCTCAAAGAATTCTTAAGTCATAATTTTCTCAATCTTCTCAATAATTCTCAATAAAAAACGCAGACTAAGTGCAAGTCACGCGGAAGAGAGAAGAGTCTAAACAATTATCAGGAAGAGGTGAACCACATTCAACGCGCAGCTGCCATGCCTACGCATGCGCTCCGGAGGAGGCAGCTGCTCGGGAGGAAGTGGGGGACAGGAAGTCCCGCCCTCTCCCGGTTTGGCGGTCCTCTCTGCTCTGCCCTACGCCGCTCTCTTTGAGCCCGGATTCAGCCGCGGTTTTCGCGCTTCCCCTTGCGCCTGCGTGATCCTGTCTTGCCTCACGCGCGGGCTCGCGCTCCGGCTCCCGCCCTGCCTCCGGCCCGCAGTCCCCGGCGCCTTCCTTCGCGGTCCAGGCCGCCCCGCGTGGCGCCAGCACCATGGTGGGTACCGTGACGTCAAAAGGGAGCGCCGCCGCCCGCGGCGGGCGGTTCGAACTGTGCGGGCCTGGGTGGCACTCTAGGGTTTGTCGCTTCGGGCTGCAGCTAGGCCCCAGGGATTTCCTTACAGCCTTACTACCCACGCCTCAGTGTGAGGAGACTGCTTGGAACCAATGGTTTTTTGGGGGAAACTTTCAGCAAGTCCAAGAGAAAGCCCACGGGCGCCAGGAGAGAACGGAAAGCTAGCCTTGCACTTCCGTGCTGGAGATCAGGATTTTGTGAGGGTGCGGTTGGGGAGTGGTCTCAAGCAGGGAGGTGGTCGATGCAGAGAGTGGGTTCTGGCGTCGAGGGGTGCGACGCAGTTACTGTCACTCTGGCCATGAACTGCAGAGTCTCTGTTAACGGATTGTTGTTGGTTGTGAAGTTTTGAGAACTATTAGGTGGGGCAACAAAGACTAGTATTTCAAAATACTGTCACGGGTGCCTCCTCCCTGTCCCTTTTCATGTGATAGTTCCTCCCTCTTTTCCAATAGCTCTTCTACTCCTTTTTCAAGTCCCTTGTGGGCAAGGATGTAGTCGTGGAACTCAAGAATGACCTGAGGTAGGTCCTTATTTCAGCGAGTTGGTGGAAGGTGGGGGTGCCGGGTGTCCTGATCTTTTTTTGTCATTGTTGTTGACAATGTTATATCATAGCCGGTGGGCAAAACACAGAAGAAATATCTTGTGTCTTACGTGTAAAGATTAGTTTAAGAGTGAGTCTGGTATTGTGACACATGCTTGTAATCCCAACACTGGCGCAGAGATGTGAGTTCAAGAATAGCTTGTTCTACATATGTCCAGGGCTATCCAGAGTTACACAGTGAGATACAGTTAAGTAACATGTTTGTGAAGTCCTGACTGTCCTGGAACACACAGATCTACCTGCCTCTGTCTTCTGAGTGGTAGGATTTGCCGGGCTGCATCCTTTGCTCTTAATGATTCAGGGGTTGGACTAAATGTGAATCACTGGAAAGATGTTTATGGGTTCTTGTCATATCATCCATTAGAGTCTACTTTGTTCCTAATAGTGCTTCGAAAATTATAGTTTCATTGAAGCCTGTTTTTTTTCATGTGCTGGGCATGCTCAACAAGTGAACTTCATTTCCACCTCTCATGTTTCTTTTTAAAATACTTTATTTGTAGATCCTTGAAACCTTTGAGCACACATCGATGGCTGAGAACCTTGATTCTAAGACAATCAGAACGTGTTGACAAGCAGGATAGTTATGACCAGTGTGGCCAAGTTAGACGCTGGCTCAGACTGAGGCACAGAGTGGCTAAGACCTTGTAGTCTAAAAGTCAAATCACACAAATGTTGTACAGAGCGATGGGGATTCATCGAATGTAGAGAGAGAAGTAGTAAAACTCAGAATCTGAGGTTGTTAATTAGAGTCATTAAAACTGGATAAGTATAACATAAGGTGTGGCTTGGGTAACATGTCCTGGGAGCACTGGCCTTGATGACCTTGCTCAGGGAGCTAGAGGGCTGGGGAACTGAGAAGACCTGCCTTGTATCTGCATCATTAAGGATAAGTGTGGCAAAAATAATAATAAAGAGTAATTTCAGCTACCGTTATGTGTACGTAGGTCTCTGGTTTCAAAGCAGTAAATGTTTACAAATAACAGTTAGTGGAGCTGCAGAGATAGTTTGATGCTTAAAAAAGAGTTTGCTGCCAGGCAGTGGTGGCACACGCCTTTAATCCCAGCACTTGGGGGGCAGAGGCAGGCGGATTTCTGAGTTCCAGGACAGCCAGGGCTACACAGAGAAACCCTGTCTTGGAAGAAAACAAAATAACAACAAACAAAGCTTGCTGCTCTTCCAGAGACATTGCTACATTAGTTCAGTTACTACATTAGGTGATTCACTACAGTTTGTTGGGCTGCATACAACTACCTAGAACTCTGGCTGCAAGGGATCTGATGCCCCCTTCTGGTCTCTGCGGGTAACTACATGCGCATACAAATAATAAAAGTCAATATTTAAAAAATAATAGTTGATGCTTCTGGGAGTTGAGCAGATCTGGGCTGACATTCCAGGTTATTGTTGTAAGTTTTGGTACCTTACTTGACCTCTCTTAAATCCTGGATGATGTTACCTTGAAAGTTGACTAGTTGAGTGGTGTTGATGGCAGTATATCCCTTAAACCTTTAATCCTAGCACTCAGGAGGTGGAAGTAGGTGTGAGTTATCTACAGAGCTAGTTCTAGGACCTCACAGAGAAACCCAGTGGGGGATGATCGTGACTGCAGTCGTTGAATATTAGCTTCTGACGAGTTAATGTGAGGAAAGAATGAGTCTCGGGTGCCTTATCATTTCTGCCTCAGAACTCACAGGTGCTGCCTGCTGATTTCAGCATAAACTAATGCTTCTTCCCTCTTTGCCCTTGACAGCATCTGTGGAACCCTTCACTCTGTGGACCAGGTGAGATACAGTAAAGGGTCAGTTTATTCTTGGGGAAGGAAAGGACACAGTGAGGGGTGGATTATTGTATCTTGTCTCTAGGGCTAATGATGTTCTTCTTTGTCAGTACCTCAATATCAAGCTAACCGACATCAGTGTCACAGACCCTGAGAAATACCCTCACATGGTGAGTTGGGGCTGGTGAGGGGGAGGAAACCTGTAAAGCAGAAGGCCCCTGGGCAGCTGGAGACACACTTTTAATGGAGGGGCTTTCATATTTGTCTCCAGTTATCAGTCAAGAACTGCTTCATCAGGGGCTCAGTTGTCCGCTATGTGCAGCTGCCGGCAGATGAGGTGGACACACAGCTGCTGCAGGATGCAGCAAGGAAGGAAGCCCTTCAGCAGAAGCAGTGATGGCGCCTTCCCCTCCCCTCACTTCCCCATTGGTGACCCATAACTTGATATCCAACTGAGGACAAGGACACCCCTGCCCAATACTTACAGTGTGTTTTGTTTTGTTAATGCTTGTTTTTTCTTTTTAACTGAATGGATGAGATAATTCCTCTGTTGAGAAGGGAGGGTAAGAGAGCCAGGACCGCAGCATTCCTGGACTGGCTCCCAGACTACCTCTTCTCGCCTTCCCTGGAGATGGGAGCTGCATCCTAGGCCCTTCCATGGCACACATGTAGTACATTTGAGGGATGGAAAGATCTGTCCCGCATCGGGAATAAAACTTATGATGCAAACTGAACTCCGGTTTTGTAGTCTGTTTGGGGCAAGGAGTTGGGAAAGGATGTTGAGTTCACCCACACTCCAGCGCTCCGCACTCCTCCTCCCATCGCCAACCAAGAATCCCACCTAAGTTACCAGCATTATGTACTATTGCCCTAAAGCTTGTAATCGGGTTAGTTAAGGTACTAGCGCCAACTCTGAATGGCTCCTGGGTATCCTGTAGGCATAAATTTTTTGCAGCCTATTTTAATAAACATTCAGCCTCTCCTCTAGCCCACCACCCACCAGAGGAAACGAAAACGTATTAGAATATGAGGGAAGAGGATCTGTTTAGCAGTACTTTGGACGTGAGCTCAATCTTTATCAGCAGTTCAGTCATGTAGCAAACACCAAATACGAAATTGCAGGCAGACTCCACACATGAACAGCAACTGCAATCCAGTCCTCTTAGGCAGTGCGAACTAGCAGTTGTAGTTCAATCCTGAAGAAACCACAAGGCTTGCCTTGTGCCACCATAGGAACCTCACGAGCAGATCTTGGGTGAGTTTCTCTCAGTGGTAGCATTACCGCCAGTGGAGCTTAACACTATATAGGGTGAACCAATACATGGGTGTCGTTAGCAAAGAATAGCAAGGCGGAGCAAACCAAACCAATTCTCATGCTCCCCCTGTCTGTGGGGTCAGTTATACTCCTTCATCACACGTCCATTCATCTGCATCTGCTATAGCAAGACATCCTTTCGCCTGTGTGCCCCAGGAAAACATTTGACATAACCGACTTTCCAAAGAAACTAGAAGTTTCTACTTCAGCCACCTTAGAAGCAAACTCCCAATTGGAGGTTCTTCGGTGTCCATCATACTAGAGATGGTATTAAGATGCTGCCAGGATCTGTGGCATGAAAAGCCGTATGCTATTAGAACATCTTAAATGCCATAATCCAGATCTCGAAGAGTTTCAAGACTATGGTATATCTGAATAGGCAGACATAGCCTACCATCCCCACATTCCTCCCTTTTCTCTTTTTATCCCTTCCCTTCCTACTAACACTAGATAGGAGAGAAAGGAGGAAGGAAAGAGATCCCTGAATCTAATCTTCACTGTGTTTCCTGGTAGACCAAGACCTTTAACAACCTGTGACCCATCCCCCTTAAACAATGACAAATAACCATCATCCAGCAAATGGCCAAACCCCACCCATCCCACCTCTTGGAAAAAGGGAGCACTGTCCCCTTAAAATCGCTTCCTATTGTCTGAGGACCACGGCATTTTTTGAGGACCTTAAGAAAACTGGGATATTGGTCAAGTCCTGGGAGAACCAGTATTGTTTGCTGTCCAGTCTCTATGTGATGAGGAAGAGCAAGGCTTAGCTGAAGTCCTGGCTGGAGCAGCCTGTGAGGCTGAACGCTGTTCAAGCCGTCCTGGGTACAGAAAGGACAGTTCCTGAGGCTGTGTGTGAAGCCAGATCACTTGGGCGACGTGTCTTCATTAGGTCTGCTCTTTTGATCTGAAAACACAAACTCTTAAAGGCAATATATATCTCTGCATTAACATATCTGTTTGTGTGCACAAATCAGTCAAAGGAGTTCTCGGGTCTTTGAGAAGGTGAAAGGCATCAAACTTTATAAGTCTGTTTGGATTCTATAACCAAACTAATATAAATTTCTATCCATGCCATATGAAAGGATGGCATGTAGTAATAATTTCTGAGGAATCTGGAGCCAACAAGTCATGCCATTCTCAGAGCTGTTCCCATGTAGAGTCATTCATGTTACCTGCTTTTTTGGGGGTTTTTTTGTTTTGTTTTGTTTTGTTTTTGGTTTTTCAAGACAAGGTTTCTCTGTGTAATGCTGACTGTCCTGGAACTCAACTCTGTAGATCAGGCTGGTCTCGAACTCAAACTGCCTGCCTCTGCCTCCCAAGTGCTGGGATTAAAGGGATGGATGTGCCACCGCCTGGCTATTAAGAGGTTTCTTTCTTCATGTCCACAGCCAAGACTTTCAAGTCTCCCCTGGTCAAATGTAATCTTTATTAATTCTGAAGGAACCAATAACTTTTCATTTCCTGTTGAAACAAAGGCAAAGTCTCTCTCCCAACACATTTCCTGGATTCCATTCTGAAGTTAACACATCTTAGTTAGGGTTTCCGTTGCTGTGAAGATACACCATGACCAGTGACCTAGGCAACTCTTATTAAAAAACAAACCAAGCTGGGCGGTGGTGGCGCGCACCTGTAATCCCAGCACTCTGGGAGGCAGAGGCAGGCAGATTTCTGAGTTCAAGGGCAGCCTGGTCTACAGAGTGAGTTCCAGGACAGCCAGGGCTATACAGAGAAACCCTGTCTCGGGGGAAAAAAAAAAACAAATCCAAAAAACCAAAACTAAAACAAACAAAATACCATTTAAATCGGGGCTAGCTTACAGTTTCAGAGGCTCAGTCTTATCATCATGTTGGGAAACATGGCAGCACGCAGGCAGACCTGCTCCTGGAGGAACTGAGTTCTACATCCTGATCTGAGGGCAGCCAGGTGGAGACGGTCTTCTGCTGGCTGCCAGGATGAGGGTGAAGATTGAACACTAGGAGACCTCACAGTGAAAGTGTACAGTGACACACTTGCTTTTTTTTGGGGGGGGGTGTTTTCGAGACAGGGTTTCTCTGTGTAGCCCTTGCTGTCCTGGAACTCATTCTGTAGACCAGGCTGGCCTCAAACTCAGAAATCTGCCTGCTTCTGCCTCCCAAGTGCTGGGATTAAAGGCGTGTGCCACCACTGCCTGGCTAGTGACACACTTCCTAATAGCACCCCTTCCCATGGCCAAGCATATTCAAATGTTCCACAACATCCTTAAAATATATGAGCTGGCTTAGTTCTTTTCCACAATCCAATGTCTCTCAGAAGCTGTTGGGTTTTTTTATCATTAGCATTAAAAAAATTAAACTTAATAAAATACTATATAATCTATCTCTGGGAATCTCTGTTATCCTTTCTGTTATTCCTTAAGTCTTTCTCTCTTTCTTTAGATTTATTCGTTTATGTATCAGCACACTGTCACTGTCTTCATACATACTAGAAGATGGCATGTGGTTGCTGGGAATTGAACTCAGGACTTTTGGAAGAGCAGTGCTCTTAACCACTGAGCCATCTCTCCAGCCCTAAGCATCTCTTCTAAAGTGTGATTAGATCTTTGTATAACTGCTTGTCATGTAGGATTGTGTGGTATGCCAATAATATGTTGTAATATGCAAAGACAGTTTCATTTTATTAGAGACATAAGCTGGAACAATGTCAGAGTACCCCCATAATAGCTTTAACTTCTAATAAATGTGTAACTACATAATCAGCCATTTTAGACTTAAAGCAATCATCTGTTCAGATCCTGAATGTGTGTCTATGGTATGGAACATATACTCTAATTTTCTAAACTCTGGAAAAATGAAACATTTTTAGGTCATTTGAAATAAGTTGAGCAGTTTCAATATGTAAAACAACTCTGCATATTGAGAGTCGGTAACTATATTAAGAGATGCAAGAATGTCTAATACTACATAGGAATGGTATACAGCTCTGATTTTTTAGTGGAATTATAAGGGCTCTGAGCCACTTAATTTTTCTGGATTTATAACCTGTCTTTCCTGACTTATTTACATAAGTATAGAATGTAAGGGCTACAGAAATTAATGTCCCTTTTACTATATGTACTGGCTGGTTTTGTGTGTCAACTTGACACAGGCTGGAGTTATCACAGAGAAAGGAGCTTCAGTTGGGGAAGTGCCTCCATGAGATCCAGCTGTAAGGCATTTTCTCAATTAGTGATCAAGGGGGAGGGTCCCTTGTGGGTGGTGCCATCCCTGGGCTGGTGCTCTTGGGTTCTATAAGAGAGCAGGCTGCATAAGCCAGGGGAAGCAAGCCAGTAAGGAACATCCCTCCATGGCCTCTGCATCAGCTCCTGCTTCCTAACCTGCTTGAGTTCCAGTCCTGACTTCCTTTTGTGATGAATAGCAATGCAGAAGTGTAAGCTCAATAAATCCTTTCCTCCCCAACTTGCTTTTTGGTCATGATGTTTGTGCAGGAATAGAAACCCCAACTAAGACACTATATGAAGGAGAATCCAGTTAGTACTTTTTAAAAACTGAAGTTGCTTGCTTTGGGAATATTACCATAAGCTCTTTGACAGTGTTCATTTTCTGCCCATACTAAGGCAATTTCAGCATTAGTAACAGGTACCACAATTTCTGCTGAGTCTATTCCTACTAATTGACAAAAATCGCATTTTTCATTTCAGAATCAATTCAGAAAACTTTTCCACATAGGCCTTTAATATTTTTACTGTTTGTGTGCTAACAATATCCATCCTAAGACATTATCTTTTCTCTGCCTGAGGATTCCAGTGGGAGAATGAGTAGTAGGCAAAATAACTAAAATACAATCCTGCTTTGGAACCAAATGGTCCATATGTGCATCCTGCAATTTCTTTTCTATCAGAGCCAGTACCTCTTCAGCTTTAGCTGATAACTTTCTTGGACTATTTAAGTCTTAATCACGTTGTAAGGTTTGAAATAAATTACTTAGCTCGTTAGTAGTTAATTCAACTGTGGGCCTTAGCTAGTTAATATCTCCCAACAATTTCTGAAATTCATTAAGTTTATAATCGATCGTCTCCTGATTTGTACTTACTGTGGTTGAATTTTCTGTAAAACTGTCTTATATCCTAGATGATTAATACAATCTTTGTATTTTTTCCAGAAGCAAATTGTAATCACTGACAAGGCAAAAATCTCTTTTTTTTTTTTTTTTTTTTTTTTTTTTTTTGGTTTTTCAAGACAGGGTTTCTCTGTATAGCCCTGGCTGTCCTGGAACTCACTCTGTAGACCAGGCTGGCCTCGAACTCAGAAATCCGCCTGCCTCTGCCTCCCAAGTGCTGGGATTAAAGGCGTGCGCCACCACTGCCCGGCAAAATTCTCTTTACTTCATCAATTTTTCTTAAAAACATTTTATTTTATGTATGTGAGTACACTGTTGTTCCTTTCAAACACACCAGAAGAGGGTACTGCATCCCATTACAGATGGCTGTGAGCCACCACATGGTTGCTGGGAATTGAACTCAGGACTTCTAGAAGAACAGTCAGTGCTCTTAACCACTGAGCCATCTCTCCAGCCCCTACATTGTCAATTTTTAAAAGGTATCTCCATCTGAATTAGCCAGCCACATATCATCCATATAATTATAAATCTTATATTGAACTGTTGTGAATTATTTCCCACCCCTCTTGTTCAAAATACTGGTGTGAGGTATCTGTTTAACATTCTTTGTGGTAAGACTTTCCAATTATATCTCTGTTATCATTAAGTAGCAAACCTTTCCCTATCCTGCTCATGCAAAGGGAAAAGTCACCATCTGGATGGTGAAGTCTGAGTGGTGGCAGCTGCCATGGCAACCACCCCAGGGGGAAGGTTAGTCCTGTTCCTACTGGTAAAGGGCTGAATGTGTCATCTCCGACTTCAGTAGGGTTTATAGCAGCAGTGCTACCTTCTCTTCCTCCTAGAGATTGACCTGTGGAATAGTCACAATAGGGCTACAAAGCCCTGGACAGGGGTGTCTATGCAGGGAGATATCTTTCCCTTACACCAAAGGAAGAAGCGGGGGGAGGGGGGTAATGCACAAGTCAAGACAGTAACAGTATGACTGGCAGCACATTGGCAATCTGTTGGTATGGGCCTAGGAGAAAGGCAGAGGGTAGGATAGATATTTGATCAAAAAAGGGAATGTCTAGAAGGTCTGGACAGGTGTCATTTCTTTTGGTTGGTGTTATCACAGAAGTATTTGTGGGTCCTGCAGCAAGGGGTGGGTGGGTAGGAGGCGTTTGGGGGTGTGGTGAACGGGAGGAAGCCAGCAACACATTAGATGTATTGAGTCCAGGATGCTGTTGGTCACCTTTGTCCCATTGTTTGTTTTCCTGTAGAACAATGTTATGATGAGTTAACACAGGCTTGGCTATGGGAACAAGGAGATATGCAAGGCAGCAGCAGGATACCTAGTGAGGGACTGATAGAACTTATCCAACACCCCTCTACACCAGCAATCATGCCACGGGTTTTCAATATGTGTTATGTAATAATTGGCATCATTGTCCAGTAGGTAGATGGATTATCCCTCTTTGTGATCAATGTGACTTTTAGTAACCCTTCTTCTAGTCTTCAGGTGTAGAATCAGCACACTCTCCTTAAGATATCAAACATCCTTGAGGCATGATGGGTCTGTTTGTTGGAAAGGAAAACAGTCATCTAGGGCATTGCTGGCATTTGGGTATATCACAGTCTGTGTGGACTTCTGGCATTCCCTAGTCTGCAGGCTACTGTCCTGACAGATTCCTCCCCTGATATGTTTCCCTGACAGAAAACCACCAGAAAGTGTGGGGCTGGGACAGGGAGGGTTAGCCTTAGCATTGGTGTTATGTAGGGTTAAAATAGCCTTGAGAATGAAAGAGGAGCCTGTGGGGGACAGATGTGTCATTGGGCTGTGTCAGTGAGGACATAAATGTCATTCCTGGTGACCTGGTTGTACTTTGTGGGGTCTGTGCTGCTTCGTCGATTTCTCTGTGATTTGATTGCCAGGTGTGCCAGGTCTTTGACAGAAGGGGTCATGTTGGATATTGTGGTCTGGTATCCAGAGAGGGCAAGGTTGGTCCTGTTGGAAGATGCAAGCAAATCCCCTCCCTACCGTTAATAGGGAGCTGTCCCCTTCCAACACCTGTCAAATGGGTCCTTCCAGTTGACCAGGATGTGTGGTATATGTGGGGATTGACTCTAGTGACAGACAATGGGGAGTTTGTCTTGGATGGCACAGATATTGAAGACATTGAGTGTCAATAATGTCAGTGTTAATCGAGTGTTCTGTGGTAGAGAACCTTGTGTTTAATTGGTTTTAAGTATTTGATGTGTTTTCTTCAATGACAGCTTGGCCCTGAGGTTGTAAGGGACACCAGTATGGTGGACAGTTTTCCATGTCTTGCAGAAATTTTTGAATTGATGTCTCCTGAAAATAATTATCAGGCTTTTAAAAAAGATTTATTATTATATGTAAGTACACTGTAGCTGTCTTCAGACACCCCAGAAGAGAGCATCAGATCTCATTATGGATGGTTGTGAGCCACCATGTGGTTGCTGGGATTTGAACTCAGGACCTTCCAAAGAGCAGTGCTCTTAACCACTGAGCCATCTCTCCAGCCCCTATCAGTTTTGATATGGAGAGGGACCCCCGTAGTAGCAAAAGTGGAGAACATAAATTAATTAGGTTTTTTTTAAATGTGAATAGGTATCAATGGTAACAAATTCAAATTTTTGTATACCAAATGATGGGATGTGGGTGACATCGGTCTTCCAGAAGGCTCTGGCTTTAGGTCATCTGGGGTTGGTGCCTAATTGTTGTATATCAGGGTGTGAATTGGGGAGACAAAGGAGGAAGTTTTGAGAATGTGTTTAAGGTGTTTTATGGGGTTATTGGGAAGTTTAAATTGTAGCCCTCTCAGGGTTCTTTGCTGATAGTTCTTTAGTGGTGAGGGGTGAAATGGTAAAGGCCCCAGTTGTGGCAATCTTACTGGCTAAGGAGTTACCATGAGAGAGTAGTCTGGGAAGGATAGATGTGACCATATTTAGCAGAAAAAGACGAGACATGTTCTTGTTTGAAATATTTTTGAAATTTTTTATTAACACGAGAGAAAGAGGGTTACCACCCTGACTGACACAGGAGCAGGCCAGCCAGGGGAGAGTGGGTTGACCACTATCATAGGCAATGACTTAGGTAACAAAGAAGACAGTAAGATTCCAGTCTATAAAAAGCCCACTGGCTGAATCATCTGATCTACAGCTCTCAAACCTGTTAATACCCTCCATTTCCTGATTCGTTTTTTAAAAAAATAATAAACAGAGGAATTCCATGGGCTAGACTCTTCAGTGTGTTGAGCATTTAGCTACTTCTGTACCATCTATTTTAGTACCTGTAATTTGTCCTAATGCTGTAGGCCTTTGTCCTCCTATACAGGTTTGTCAGCCATTTTTTTTAAAGATTTATTTATTATTATATCTAAGTACACTGTAGCTGTCTTCAGACACACCAGAAGAGGGTGTCAGATCTCATTACAGATGGTTGAGAGCCACCATGTGGTTGCTGGGAATTGAACTCAGGACCTCTGGAAGAGCAGTCAGTGCTCTTACCAGCTGAGCCATCTCTCCAGCCCCAGCTTATTCTTTATTTAATATTACTTAACTCTCTTTAAGGAATTCCCAGGTATCTTACCAAGTCTGATGACTTCACAGCTACTCCAAGGTTTCTAAGAGGGTCCGTGAATCGCTAGGAGACTCCAGACTCAAATAGTGTGAAAAAACAAAGTTGTCCATTATGCAGAAACAGCCAGCATGCAGGAGTCAACTGTTATAGAAATATTTAATCCCAACCCGGGGATTGTGGGGCAAGTGGAAAGGTGCTACCGAACAGAAAAAACTGGCAAGGCCAAGCAGATTAAGGAACTCTGGCAATTCTCAAAACTGAGATTGAAGGTATCTAAATCTACTCAAAATCAGGTTCTTGTCCTGTAGTATGTGACCCTGACGCGGCACTAAGAGGGCCATGGCAAATGGTCATGAAGAACAGTTCCACATGCTAACGAGGCCCCGCCTGGGCTCATCTCAGACCCTCCACCCCAGGTCTCAGCTCTTCCAAGTTCCCAGCAGCATCTGGCCATCCAGGAACCTGAGAACCATAGGTGGTGTCGGAGGCGTCCCCAGTGGGGAGAGAGCAATGTAGCCTAGTGCTCCTGTTTCACCTCCCTAAGCAGTAGTCCAACACCCCAGCAGAGAAGCCAAATGCAGAACCACACAGGTTTCTACCCCACCTTTGACCATTTAGTTCCCTGATAAAAAGAAACAGCCTTTTTATTTATAACAAGCCTTAATCAGCACAAGAGCTGGGCAGATATCTATCCTCTACACTAGTATGCCTACTTCCCAGCCAAAAATGCCATTAATTTGCCATGTTTCTGTCTGGGCTACTCTTAATTCCAATTAGCCAACCCACAAGCCGTCATTTCACGACTTAACTTATCCATGGCCACTTCCTCCTACCTTTACCTTCTCTCTCTTGTGGTGCTTCTCTTCCAACCCCAAGAGCCCTAAACCCCACCATATCTCTGCTGCCCAGCTCATGACTGTCAGCATCTCTATTCACCGATGTAACTGTCTGCAGTTACATTGAACGGGCTCCCTGGAAAGGAAGCTGGGGATGTATGGGAAGGTGGCAAAGAGAGACGAAGACCAAGACAGCATTGCTGTTCAAGGTCTCAAAGTTTAATGGAGAAATCCAAATATATAGGCAGGGGAAAAGGCTGGAAGCTTCTCAGCAGAACCAGTTCAGTTGCTCCACAGGTGGCTAGTGTTTTTCAGGAAACTGCAGGTCCTTGAAGAACAATAGGCTTCCCCTAGGTCTGAGCACTCCACCCTAGGTGGAGGGGATTATGGCTAACACAGGAGTTCCTGCTCAAAGGCTGGGAGAGGAACTTCACATTGGTTGATGTCAAGTTCCTGCCAGGTGGCATGGCTCCTCAATAAGGCTCTCTCTACACCAATCAAAAGTAACTTGTGGGCAAGGTCACATAACATCACTTGGATCTACAGGGCAGACTGTCTTGGCTCTGGGGCAACCAAGTCCTGCTGGGCTTGCACCAAGCATTACAAAGCCTGAAAGACCTAAGCTTATAGTTGATCATCTATATAAAATGACAACCACAAAGAAACTGCAGGCTTTTAAAGGCACTTAGAAGATTTCCAACTGTTAGGTAACTTACATCAGGATTGTTTAGGTCCATAGTCAGGGGTATCTGTACATTTCTGATTGGTCTATACCTTGAAGGAGGAAGTATCCTTTTATACAGGCTTCAAATTGGCTGCCCATTCTTTATTGTTTTTCTGATCCTAGCTGGCTTTTCTGGGAAACTGAAACTTAAGGCCTGACATGGCAGCGTGTCTTAAAATGGAGTATGTTAGGACCCATCGCTCCTACCTTGGGGTAAGAGTCCATTTCAAACCCTTGAGCAGAACCCAATGGTCAGTATTTTACTGAGCTGGACAGTGGAGACCTGGTCCTTGATGACTTCATCAGGGGGTTAATAACATAGAGTTTGCATGCCACAGCCAGCATGACCAGGGCAAAATATCCAGATATACTTGAAACAATTATAATAATTGTAGAAGACGGAATCTCTTGTGTTTTCCATTTCCTTTCCCGGTCTTTCAAGTTTTTGCGCAGCTTGGCCATCGATTCCTTTATTATCCCAGAATTATTGACGTAGACACAGCATCTTTCTCCCAGAGCTTTACACAGTCCACCCTGTTGTAAAGATTGGAAGTGTTGTTCCCGCTGATTTCGAAGAGCAGCCTCCCTCAGAGACGATAATGAGGTTCTGACCTTAGATAAGGATTTCCCTAGTTCAATTAAATCTGCATCGATGGCAGAGCTTAATGCCTTGTAAGTCTCATCCTTGAAGCTGAAGTCTGACGTGCCCAGGATTTTAGCAACAGTAGCTCTCTTTGCTCGGGCGGCTGGGCGTGGGGATGGTCTGTTCCCCATCTCATCAGAGTAATGAAGAATTCTAGGGGCAAGCTGGACTAGTACACAAAATCTATTTGTGAGGTTAAGGGTCTGGGTGTGGATGCAAGATGCCAGCCCAGTAGTGCAGGCCCACCACATACTGAAGGGAGGTATCATGTAAGCATCCCTGTCTGGGGCTTCCTGGATGCTATTACATAAATGTCTGTGGGTGTGGGGTACTGTCCCAATGCAGAGTCCTTTCCCCTTAATTAGCTCTAAGGTTAGTCTCCCTTTACCTGGCTGTTGCCAACGACAGTCTTTGTTGTCAGTAGAGGTGGTATAGTTTCCAGGAATGGCTACTCCTTCATAAAAAGGTGGCTGGGCATCCAAGCAGAGCCAACATTTATTTGTAAGCTCCGGCTTAGACTTATTCAGTACCTGGTAAGTGGCCTCGAGCACATCCCACGGTCCAGACTGGTGGGCTCCAAGTTCCTGAGAAATGGGGACTGTGAGTTGTGATTGAGTCACCATGAATCCAACAGGGGGCAGGGCTGCATTGGGGCCTAAATGCATATCCTGTCCAGACCAGATCCGATGGGCAGAGAGTTGAATCGTAAACATTACTCCATAGTCATATCCAGGCACATACAGTCTTAGTCCCCATGTTTTTCCCGTTTCCCATCCCACGCTTTCTTTTCCCTTGGGGGTGAACTGGACTATAATGGGGTTACAGTTGGAGGAACATGGCCCACCAAGACCGTTTGCATAGCGCTTGGGGGGCAATCCATACCCCCATCCTTGGGGTTCTGATCCAGGGCCCCTATGGACCTTGATGAGGTCATCTTTTATTGGTGGCGTCCAGGAGATGGACCCAGTCGATTCACATCCCCAGTCTGCACAGAAGTATGACTCTGGTCCTCCACAGGTAGCCATCTGCTGGGGAGACCTCCCCACTCCGGGGCAGATATAGAATGGGGCTCTCTGAAGCTCGCTGCGTTGAATTGGATGTTGACATCCCCATATAAGGCCCAGAGGATCCCAGGTCCCATCCGCTAGTGTACATAAATCAAAAATGAGATCAGGAAACCAAGTTCCGATGGGGGCAAGGTGGGAGGTTGAGTTAATTACAGTCCCTGTAGCCGTGTTAGTTATAACCCAAGTGAGGTTGTGGGGTTCCCTAGAACTAGTTTGGACCACAGCTACAGAAATAAGCAGAGTCAAGATCTGCAGCATCTTAGCTTTCGGGGATCTCCTGGATATCATTGGAGTCTCTGTCCCATCATCTGGGGCACTTGGCGGCGTCTCCCATAGTTACCTATGCAGCTGTTGGGTTGACTCTGTCCTGCAGAAGTGTTGTGCACAGGCCCGGAATCACCTTCAATCGAGGTTCGACAGTTTTATGGCTGTGTCTTGTGATCAGACTTCATCACCTGGTTCGAAGCAATGGTGGTTAGGTGGGAGAATGGTCTCATAGATCAGTCTATGTCTGGCCAAATCTGTTTCTGTACCCTGTGAAGGGCCTGTAAGCACGCCAGAAACTTTCGGTGCTTGAAGTCTGCAAGAATTGTCTACAGCTGGCGTGATGTTTTTCTGCCTGATCTCTTTCCATGTACTCTTGAATAATACAAAAACATCTTTACACAGTACACAAGACATTGCCGCAATAATAAAGCAGTGGCCTCTCAAAAGCACTGCGAACTTAGCTCTCCCTCTAGCCTTGAACTTTACTGGACCAACTGGTGTGCTTTTTCCTGCCTTTAAGTTCTCTGCTTTTCTTTCCCGTGGCTCCATCACTGGCAGTGAGCGCTCAGCACCTAGGACCCTTTTCCTGTCTTACCTGGGTTAGATCCGTGGATCTCCAGCTAGTTGGCGGTACACTCCGCTAGTAAAGCCCGGCACGTTCCTTCACACCCAATCAGTACGCTTGCAATTTTTTTTTTTTTTGAGACAGGGTTTCTCTGTGTAGTCCTGGCTGTCCTAGAACTCACTCTGTATGCCAGGCTGGCCTCGAACTCGGAAATCCGCCTGCCTCTGCCACCCAAGTGCTGGGATTAAAGGCGTGCGCCACCACTGCCCGGCAGTACGCTTTCTAAGAGCAGAAGATAAACACAAGACAAGTGGCGCCGCATGCACAGGGAATTACTAACCTTTTATTCCCTACAGCAACAGCTCCCGGCAGCCAGACGCTGCTTGGAGCTGGCACAGACTCTGCAGCTTGTGCTGCAGAAGGCCCAAGGCAGGGATCAACCACGCGCTGCAGACATCAGAACCTTATTCCCGCGCGCACTAGACACGAGGACCCATGGGCTGCCCGCGGCGGCGCCTGACCCGAGGACCCCTGGGCTGCCCGCGGCGGCGCCTGACCCAGGCACAGGCTCGTCCCCGCGCGCGCGTTCCCTTCGCCTTGCGGCGCGAGCCATCCTTGCCCCTCCTCGACTCGTCCCGCAGCGGTGGGCCGCGCACGGACCCTCGGGACCGCGCACGCACAGGCGGGGCCCGGCCGCCCCGCTAGGACCCGGGCCCAGAAACGCACGCTGTCACAAAGGGGGACACGTGGGTGCCGCTGGCCCGGCCCCGCTCTCCCGCAGCGGGAGAGCTGCCTCCGCCGCCCGCCACCTCCTCCTGGGCCGCCCTGTGGGGCTGCGGCCGTGGCCGGCTGAGGAGATCTCCCGGCCAAGTGTGATCACCACTTTCAGTATGTACACGCGCGCGGCGCGAACTCCCTTCTCCCCACCCGAGGGGGCGGGCGATCGGGGTCCCGCCTCCTGCTCCAGGCTTTGCTGGCCGCTGCTCCGCCAGGCCTGGGGCCCGGCCGGGCGCCTGCGTACCTTACAGCACGTGCTCACCTCCCCTCCTCAACCTGCCTGGTGTCTCCTCAGGTCACTCCAACGCGTTCGGACCCTGCACAGTCATGTCCATCCTCTACGTCTCTCCTCACCCCGATGCCTTCCCCAGCCTCCGAGCCCTCATCGCTGCCCGCTACGGGGAAGCTGGTGACGGCCCTGGGTGGGGAGGACCTCACCCCCGCATCTGCCTGCAGCCTCCCCCGAGCAGCCGGACTCCATTCCCCCCGCCTCGCCTGCCCGCCCTGGAGCAGGGGCCTGGCGGCCTGTGGGTGTGGGGGGCCCCGGCTGTAGCTCAGCTGCTGTGGCCAGCAGGCCTGGGGGGACCCGGAGGCAGCCGGGCAGCTGTCCTGGTCCAACAGTGGGTCAGTTATGCCGACACGGAGCTCATACCAGCTGCCTGCGGGGCGACCCTGCCTGCCCTAGGACTCCGAGGACCTGGTCAGGACCCCCAGGTGAGAGGGAAGAAGGGACAAATTCTAACTAAACCAACAGGATTGGAAAGAATCCCAAAGAAGGAAGTGGATTGTCAGGCGGTCGAATCCTTTGTTGGCCTCCTGGTGTAGTAACTTTGGGAACACTTTAAATTATTCTTGATCCTTGGTCTTCTGTGTCTTGAGAATACAAGGTGATGGAAATCCCTTCCTCCGGGGGTGTGATAGGTAAGTAAGTGTCTGGGAGCCTGGTGTTGGTGTTTTCACTTTTGGTTTTGGAGTGTGTGTGTGTGTGTGTGTCTTTAAACAAGGTCTCACTCTAGATGAGTGGCTTAGAACGCCGTGGTGTGCCAAGCATTTCCAAGTCTGCCTTTGCGTTTCTTTTGCCCTGTTAAAAACAACATGACCAAAAGCACCTTGGGAAAGAAAGGATTTGTTGCAGGTTACAGCTCTCCAGCACTGAAGGAAGTCAGGCCAGAGGCCCTGCAGGACGGCTCCTTACTGGCTTGCTCTCCACAGCCTGTTCCGCCTGCTTTCTTAAACTATCCAGGGCTGGTATCACCTACAATGGACGGGCCCTCCACGTAATCGTTAGTTAAGAAAGTGTCCCCACAGACTTACCTACAGGCCAATCTGATGGGGAAATTTTCCCAATTTTGTTTCCCTCTTCCCACTGGCTTGTGTGAGGTTGACAAGACCCTGGTTGGTAAGCGTGACAGGGATGCCAGATGCGAGCAGTTGTTGTTTGTCCTATGTTTACGAGTACGCTGTAGCTGTACAGATGGTTGTGAACCATCACGTGGTTTCTGAGAATTGAACTCAGGACCTCTGCTCACTCTGGCCCAAAGCCTTAATTATTGTTATATGTAAGTACACTGTAGCTGTCTTCAGACGCACCAGAAGAGGGTGACAGATCCCATTACGGATGGTTGTGAGTCACCATGTGGTTGCTGGGGTTTGAACTCAGGACCTCTGGAAGAGCAGTCCATTGGTGCTCAACCTGAGCCACCTCTCCAGCCCAAGTGCAGTTTTTATGTTAAGCTGTTGCTGGGAGGAGTTAGGGGAGACTGAAGGAGGGGGAGGGGGGACCGATAACCCACCAGATTGTTCCTGTGAGTCCTTCCCGGGTTGACCTGTGCCTCCCTTTTCTGAAGGCTCCAGCCCTGCAGGGCAGGAAGTGCGCGGTAGATACTTAGCCTCTCTTCAGTGTGGGAATGAATGCATGGCCCTGGCTGCGTCCAATCCTGATGGGCTAACAGTGAGCGGCGTTCCTGGGGGGTAGTGCTTCATGTTTGCTCATTCATGGTTTCCTTGTTGGAATCTGTGTGTTGGTGCCCAGACCTTGCAGACCTGCTTCAGATAACCCTTTAACTTTAGAGCCTGGGCCAGGCGGTCGTGGCGCAAGCCTTTGATCCCAGCACATGGGCGGCAGAGGCAGGGGGATTTCTGAGTTCGAGGCCACCCTGGTCTACAGAGTGAGTTCCAGGACAGTCAGGGCTATACAGGGAAACCCTGTCTCGAAAAACCAAAAAAAAAAAAAAAAAGCACATATGGACACTTGTGTGCCCGGTGCCCAAGGAGTCTGGGGACGTGTGACCAGGTGTTGTCTATAACTGGGTTTACGGACTGTTGTACACCACCACGTGGGTGCCTGGAAGCAAACTTGGGGCCTCTGTAAGAGCAGCGGTGTTCTCAGATGCTGGTCTCTGTGTCTCCCCAGTCCTGGGATGTATGTATTCGGGGGCCTCCTGTGTGCTGTGCTGAATACTCTTCCACTGAACTTTCAACCACACAGCATTTTGCTGTTGCTTTGAGTCAGGGTCTTAACTATGTAGCCTTAATTGAAATTGGACTCTTGAAGACGGAGGCCAACTTTAAAGGCAGGCAGGTCCCCCTGCCCTTGCCTTCTCAGGACTCTTAGGGCCTGCAGTGCCACACCCAAGAGAACTATTTATAATCACCATTTGAATGAGGAAAGGTAGCCTGAGAGGTGGCGGTCAATGGCCAAGGCTTCAGTCTGGAAGGGCAGACCGGGTGGTGCAGCCTCTTAACCTTGCACAGGTCAGGACCTTTCTGAGGGGGTAGAAATGACCCTTTCATAGGGGTCGCCTAAGAAAAACATTGGAAGACAGTATGGTTCATTACCATAGCAATGTTATAGTTATGAAGTAGCAACAAAAATAATTTTATGGTTGGGGGGAGTCAGCACAACACGAGGCACTGTATTAAAGGGTCGCAGTGTTAGGAAGGTCGAGGGCCACTGAGATAGAAGTATGTAAGCCTGTCATGACCCTTTCCTTTCCTGTCAGGCTGCCCTTGGGGCCCTGGGCAAGGCCTTGAACCCCTTGGAGGAGTGGCTTCGGCTGCACACCTACCTGGCTGGGGATGCCCCCACTCTGGCCGACTTAGCTGCTGTGACGGCCTTACTGCTGCCCTTCCGCTACGTGAGTCACTGGAGCTTGGGGAGGGACAAGTGCGTGGCTGTCAGACTTCCTTACATGGCGACTAAGATGATCTTTTGTTTGGTTTGGTCTCTCCCAGGTTCTAGACCCTTCTGCCCGCCGCGTCTGGGGTAATGTGACTCGATGGTTTAACACGTGTGTCCGGCAACCAGAATTCCGGGCTGTACTGGGAGAAGTGGCCCTGTACTCCGGGGCCAGGTCTGTCGCTCAGCAGCCAGGTGAGGAGCATGGGAGACAGCAGGGGGGCAGGGCCCCTTTATCCTGAAATCCCTGGGCTGTTGGGTGTGGAGGCTGTGGAAGCTGGAGGTGGGAGACACTGTCAGGCTTGAGGCAGTAGATTTACAGTCAGAGTCTGAATTTCAGGCTCTGAGGTCACCGCACCCCAGAAGACAGCTGCTCAGCTCAAGAAAGAGGCCAAGAAACGGGAGAAACTCGAGAAATTCCAGCAGAAGCAGAAGACACAGCAGCAGCAGCCCCCGCACGGGGAGGTAGGAAGGCCGAGGGCGAGCAGGAGCAGGTGGGGCGCCCAGGCGACGCGGCTCAAGTTTGGGTCTGTGTCTTCTTCCTTCTGAACAGAAGAAGCCGAAACCAGAGAAGAAGGAGAAACGGGACCCTGGGGTCATCACCTACGACCTCCCTACTCCACCAGGGGAGAAGAAAGGTGCTGGCGGGGGAGGGGTCCAGCCCCGGCCACTGCCTTCGTCTTCGTGTGTGTGTGTGTGTGTGTGTGTGTGTGTGTGTGTGTGTGTGTGTGTGTGTGTCTTCCACCCTGCTTAGTGAGGGCCGTTGGCAGAACGGCCTCAGGCCTGTCCTGTGCGGAGAATGTAGACAGCTTGGTCCATCTGTCCTAACTTGAGGTTCTCTGGCTTTACTGAGCCCTCTTTTCCTTCCTCCCAGATGTAAGTGGCGCCATGCCCGACTCCTACAGCCCTCAGTACGTGGAGGCTGCCTGGTACCCTTGGTGGGAGCGGCAGGGCTTCTTCAAGCCAGAGTATGGGGTGAGTGGGTTACTGCTGCCCAGGCCGAGGGGGCAGGAGGTGGAGGGGCAGGATGTTCGTACCCGCGGCTTCAGCACTTGCCCTCCTTCTCCACCACCAGCGGCCTAGTGTGTCAGCACCAAATCCCCGAGGCGTCTTCATGATGTGCATCCCACCCCCCAATGTGACAGGCTCCCTGCACCTGGGCCACGCGCTCACCAACGCCATCCAGGACTCCCTGACTCGATGGTGAGCTCCTGTTTGCAACTCCAGCTAGCGCCCTCTGCCGCGAGGGCCTTGTCTGGCCCCTCGGATGTGGCTGTCCTGCTCCCCTCTGAGCGGTCAGCAGTTGTTCCTGTTCAGGTAGTCTGTCAGTGCAGCTGACTGCTACGGGTCCCTGCTCCCTCCCTCCCGTCTGTCTCCTGAGAAGAACATTCTCTCCCCATTGTTGCAGCGCTGAGGGCTGGGCCCATGGCCTCTGTACACTAAACGTAGTCTACTGTAGAACTGCACCAGTGCTCTACAGCGACATCCCTTTGGGTTTTCAGAAGGCATGAGCTGACTCTTGTTGAAACATCCAAACCTGTCCTTGATCTTCCCGCCCAGACCTCCTCCCATCCAGAATGGAGTCCTTGAATATTACCAGTCAAAGTGCATCTTTCCAGGTCTGCCTTGGCTGTCTGTGTGTCCACAGAGCAGTGCCACGCAGTGTTCTTTCCACTGGGTATGAGGCCCTTGGGTGCTGAGGAGGAAATAGTTCTTGTCTCCAAGACATGGTCTTTCTGGGTATGTTTATCTCCTGGAAATGACTCGACAGACCAGGCTGGCCTTGAACTCACAGAGATCCATCTTCCTCTGCTTCCCAAGTACTGGATGGAAGTTGTTATTCTAGACCAGGCTTCCTTTCTTTCTTTCTATTTACTTTATTTTTAAAGTTTGACTTAAGTTAGATGTGTGCAGTGTTGTGGGTCTGTGCACATGAGTGCAGATGCTGGCAGAGGCTGGGGTGCCGGGTGCTCCTGGAGTCCTGGGTCCGTGAGCCGCTGGTGTGGAGCTGCGAATTGAACTCTGGTCCTTGGGAAGAGCAGCACCTGTTCTTTTTTGTTTTGTTTTGTTTTTTTGTTTTTGTTTGTTTTTTTGTTTTTTCGAGACAGGGTTTCTCTGTGTAGCCCTGGCTATCCTGGAACTCACTCTGTAGACCAGGCTGGCCTCGAACTCAGAAATCCACCTGCCTCTGCCTCCCAGAGTGCTGGGATTACAGGCGTGCGCCACCACCGCCCGGCTCGCAGCACCTGTTCTTAATAATCACTGAGCCATCTCCCCAACCCCTCTATCTTCCTTCCTTCTTCTTCTTTTTTTTTTTTTTTTCCTTTTGAGACAGGGTTTCTGTGTAGCCCTGGCTGTCCTGGAACTCACTCTGTAGACCAGGCTGGCCTTGAACTCAGAAATCCGCCTGCCTTTGCCTCCCAACTGCTGGGATTAAAAGCATGCACCACTGCTGCCCGACGTTTCCTTTTTTTAATAGGAAGGACTTAAATCTAACCAGCAAAGGTTGTAACTCAGAGTTGGAGAGATAGCTCAGCAGTTAACGCACGGGCTGCTCTTGTAGAGCTCCTGGGTTTGACTCCTAGACCGCCCATGTAGTGGCTCATCAAGTGTCCTTAACCCCGTTTCCAGATGTAAGTCCTCTGCAGGCACATACATGACACATGGACACACACTCAGGTAGGCAAAACACTCATTCTTTTTTATTTTTTGTTTTTTGTTTTTTTGGATTTGGTTTTGTCGAGACAGGGTTTCTCTGTGTAGCCCTAGCTGTCCTGGAACTCACTCTGTAGACCAGGCTGGCCTCAAACTCAGAGATCCGCCTGCGACTGCCTCCCAGAGAAAACACCCATTCATAAAGCTAAAAAAAAGTTATATAGCCAGGTGTAATAGCAGGGCTGGCAGGAGTGTGGCCAGTTCAAAGCTAGCCTGGGCTACACAGTGAGACCATATCTCAAAAGCAAACACAAAAAGTTGTTCAACTTTTTTTTAATATTCAACAGTTTCTTTTGAGCGTGTTTACTTGTTCTTGTATATAGACTGACCTCATTTTTACTTTCTTTTAATTTAAAAATTTATTTATTTGTTTTTCTAAAGATTTATTTATTTATTATATGTGAGTACACTGTTGCTGTCTTCAGGCACTCCAGAAGAGGGCATCAGATCTCATTACAGATGGTTGTGAGCCACCATGTGGTGCTGGATTTGAACTCAGGACCTTCGGAAGAGTAGTCGGTGCTCTTAGCTGCTTAGCCATCTCTCCAGCCCCAATTTAAAAATTTCTTAAAAGAGGCCGGACGGTGGTGGCGCACACCTGTAATCCCAGCACTCTGGGAGGCAGAGGCAGGCGGATTTCTGAGTTCGAGGCCAGCCTGGTCTACAGAGTGAGGAGTTCCAGGACAGCCAGGACAACACAGAGAAACCCTGTCTCAAAAAACCAAAAATCCAAAAAAAAAAAAGACAAAATAAAAATTTCTTAAAAGAATTTTATGTATATGAGTACACTGTCAATGACTTCAGACGCACCAGAAGAGGGCATCAGTTCGCGTTACAGATGGCTGTGAGCTACTGTGTGGTTGCTGGGAGTTGAACTCAGGACCTTTAGAAGAGCAGTCAGTGCTCTTAACTGCTGAGCCATCTCTCCAGCCCCTAATTTAAATTTTTATTAAACATGCCAATAGTATTTTACACATAAACATGCCAATAGTATTTTACACATATGTCTGTGTACCACATGTGTGCTCTGTGCCTGCAGAGGCCAGAAGAGGGCATTGGATCCCTTGGAACTACAGTTACAGACATTTGTGAGCCACAATGGGTGCTGGGCTTTGAACCTAGGTCCTCTGGACGAGCAGCCAATGCTCTCGTAACTTTCTCGTGTTGGCTAGGCTAGCCTGTAGTTCCTGGTGCAGCTCCTAGTAACCCTCCCTGCTCTCAGTAGCTGCAACTGCAGGTACATGCTCTGGAGTCCAGCTCTTGATTTATTTATGTCTAATTTGTTTTCTATCTTATGTGTTCCAGTGTTTTGCCTGCATTTCTGTCTGGGTGCCCCCTGCCCACAGTGCCCGGTGATCTAGGACTGGGGTCACATGGCTGTGAGCGGCCCGTGGGGCTGGTCACAGAGCCTGACCTTGAGCCCGGCTGGTGCTCCCCGCCACTGAGCCGTCTCCAGGCCGCCCTACCCCCGTTTTGTTTTTCATTTTGCTTTGTTTTGGCTTTCAGCTTTTTAATTTCCTGTTTCAGGGTTTTAGTAGCCCGAACGGCATTGGGCTCAGTGACTTAGGTAACCAAGGCAGGCCTTGACTCTTGCACTCCTGCCTCCCTCAAAAATACGGGGATTGCTTGCATCAGCTGTTCTGCCCAGATTCGTTTTTCACAGCAGTGATACTAAAAGGTGCTTTTTTTAAAAATCTTTTTTGAGTTGGGATTTATCTTAGAACTTGCAATGTAGACTAGGCTGGCCTCAAACTCCCAATTTTCCTCTGCCTCCTGGGCACTGATATTAAGGATATGCACCACCACCTCCTCATTCCTTAAAGCATATTTAAGTTCATAAAGTGTGTTAATGCTTTCTGAGGCCTTTGTAGGGAAGACTTGTGCTCTCTGTAAGAGAATGGAGCCGGGCAGTGGTGGCGCACACCTTTACTCCCAGCACTAGGGAGGCAGAGGCAGGTGGATTTCTGAGTTCAAGGCTAGCCTGGTCTACAGAGTGAGTTCCAGGATAGCCAGGGCTATACAGGGAAACCCTGTCTCGAAAAACAGACAGACAGACAGACAGAGAATGGATTTGCTACAATCCCTTTCCACAGAAAATCTGAGTGCAGCATGTTAAGCAGGCATGAATGTAATACTCTATTGCATATTGATCATGGTCCCATGAACATGTGACCACACGGGAGCGAGCTATGAAGATGACTCAGTGGGTAAAGCACTTAAAGCCAGTGTTGTAGAGATGTCCTCTTCAGTCCCTTCCAGTCCTCCCCCCAGTCATTTCTAACGGCTTGGAGGTACTGATTTTGCTTTTTGGTACTTTTTGTGTCTCTGGCCTTTTTGGCAGATGGGATAACTGAGGTAGGTATCCTGTAGATGTAGTCCTAGGTGGCCTGGAGCTTTCTATGTAGACCAGGCTGCCCTGGAACTCAGAAATCCACTTGCCTCTGCACCGGGTGCTGGGATTAGGCGAGGCCACCACCCCACCACATAGCACTTTCTTACCGGTGTCTGACATTTCTCTCATTTGCTCTCCCTCACCATCCGTGTGCCCCTCCCCCTGCTGATGCTCCTCCCCTTTTGTTGTTGGGAAACAGCGAACAGAGTGGAGGTTTGCTCATTTACAGGGGCACAGGCATCATGCGATTATTCTGCTGAAGAACATGTCTTTCCAGCCGGGCGATGGTGGCGCACGCCTTTACTCCCAGCACTTGGGAGGCAGAGGCAGGTAGATTTTTGAGTTCGAGGCCAGCCTGGTCTACAGAGTGACTTTGAGGAGAGCCAGGGCTACACAGAGAAACCCTGTCTTGGGGGAGGAAAAAAATGTCTTTCCTTCCTCTGCAGTCACTGCCTGCGGATCGAGAGAGGCATGTGCTCCTCCCTGTTCTGCCTTGTCTGTCGGCCACTTTAGTGTGTGACAGCTCTTAAGACGTGGGGCTTAGGAGCAGGACCTCTTGTAGTCTGCCGGGTCCCTGTGGATGACGTTTGCTTGTCTTGTGCTGAGCTGTCCGGCTGGGCGAGAGCTCCTGTTCTTCTACACATTGTTCTGCAGGGCTTCCATTTTCCTCCTCACTGCCTAACTGTAGAAAGAGAAGGTTTCAATCCATCCCTTTCTTAAGCACCCCTTTGGCAGAAACCTGAGACCTCTGGGGTCAGGATCTCCTCCCCTGGCTCACCCTTTGGCCCTCATGCCTCCCGCAGGCACCGGATGCGTGGGGAGACCACACTGTGGAATCCAGGCTGTGACCATGCGGGCATTGCCACCCAGGTGGTGGTAGAAAAGAAACTCTGGAAAGAGCGGGGTCTGAACCGGCACCAGCTGGGCCGCCAGGCCTTTCTTCAGGAGGTCTGGAAGTGGAAAGCAGAGTGAGTACAGCCACCATGGACGCTGCGGCCCTGGCTGCAGCCTCAAGCTTCCCACCGGCTTGGCCGAAGGGAGAAGCCTGCACCTTCAGAAGGCAGTGAGTCCCTCTCTACCCACAGCCACGGGTGGCTGAAGGCTAATCCTGGACTCTGTCCACTTCCAGGAAGGGTGACAGGATTTACCACCAATTAAAGAAACTTGGCAGCTCCTTGGACTGGGATCGAGCCTGCTTCACCATGGATCCTGTATGCAGGCAGAGGCTTGGGGCAGGGCAGCGGTGCTCCGTGGGTGGGCCCCCCTCTCCCAGGAGGTCAGAGCATAGTGAGGACTCAGCCAGCAGCAGCAGCTCCCAACCAGACCCTAGCTGCGAGCTCCCCACTGTCCCGGCATCATCAGGCTCATGGCCCACCCTGGCGCTCCCACAGCCACTTCCTTAAAGAAACTGTCCTAGGGGTTCTGTGCTGGGTGCAGGGCTCTAATAGGCCCCGTGGACTCCCTCACCCCGCTGCCTCGGACATCTTCCTGGCACCAAGACGCCAAGATTTCTCTGACTTCCATTTTCCTCCCACCCTAGAAATTGTCAGCAACTGTGACAGAGGCTTTTGTCAGGCTCCATGACGAGGGGGTCATCTACCGCAGCACCCGCCTGGTCAACTGGTCCTGCACCCTCAACTCCGCCATTTCCGACATCGAGGTATGCCTCTGCCCGCCCCCGCCCCCGCCCCCCTCTAGTGTTCCCCAGCTCCAGGCTGGCCCACTTGTCTAAACACCCATCTCACAGGTGGATAAGAAGGAGCTGGCAGGCCGCACACTGCTCTCTGTGCCCGGCTACAAGGAGAAGGTGGAGTTTGGGGTCCTCGTGTCCTTTGCCTACAAGGTCCAAGGCTCAGGTGGGAGCTAAGGACACCAGGATGTGGGCTGGGGGGTGGGGGTGGAAGTGGAGGAGGAGGGAGCTCAGACACAGCCTTCTGTCACCCCAGACAGCAACGAGGAGGTGGTGGTGGCAACAACCCGGATTGAGACCATGCTGGGAGACGTGGCTGTCGCTGTGCACCCCAAAGATCCCAGATACCAGGTGGGGCGGGGACACTCGTGCCTTCCTTCTGGGTTGGGTGCTGGCACGGGATGGGGGGGCTCTGCCTGGGTGAGGGCCTCGTGCCCAGCCCTGTGTCAGCCCTGACGCTTCCCTCCGTGTTAAGCACTTAAAGGGAAAGTATGTCGCCCACCCGTTCTTGTCCCGGAGCCTTCCCATCGTCTTCGATGACTTTGTGGACATGGAGTTCGGCACAGGTGAGCAGCAGCCGTGACCTGGTGAAAGGAAAGACTGAAACGTTGTCTTCGGCTCAGCAGGCAGCACTGGGGCTGGATAGGAGTAACAGTGTTAGGGAGCGAACAGCAGAGTGCTCTGGGAGCCATGCCTTCAGCACGGGAGGCGTGGGAGGGAGCCCCAACACGCAGTGGCATCCTGGCACGCCCTGTGTCCTCCAGGTGCCGTGAAGATCACCCCTGCTCATGACCAGAATGACTATGAGGTTGGGCAGCGACATGGGCTGGAGGCCATCAGCATCATGGACTCAAAGGGGGCCCTTGTCAACGTGCCTCCGCCTTTCCTGGTGAGGATGTCTGCTCTGTGGGCACCTGCGTGGGGGGTGGAGAGTTATTTGGGCATTGCCATGATGAGGCCTTCACCATCCAGGGCCTGCCCAGGTTTGAGGCCAGGAAGGCTGTGCTGGTGGCACTGAAGGAGCAGGGCCTGTTCCGGGGCGTCAAGGACAACCCCATGGTGGTGCCGCTTTGCAAGTGAGACTGGGGATGGGCGCACATGGGGAAGGGTGGGTTCCTCTGGGTGCTCAACATGGCGTCTCCTTGACCCTCTCTCTCCTGCAGCCGCTCCAAGGATGTGGTGGAGCCTCTGCTAAGGCCACAGTGGTACGTGCGCTGTGGAGAGATGGCTCAGGCTGCCAGTGCTGCTGTGACCCGGGGTGACCTCCGGATACTGCCGGAGGCCCACCAGCGAACATGGCATTCTTGGATGGACAACATCCGGTGTGTGCCCCTTGGGTGGGGAGGACAGCCAACTGAGGGACACAGCCTGAGCACCATGACTGACCCCTTGCTGTTTTAGAGACTGGTGCATCTCTCGGCAACTGTGGTGGGGCCACCGAATCCCTGCCTACTTCATCACTGTCCACGACCCGGCAGTGCCCCCTGGGGAGGTGAGTGAGGCTATAGCAGAGCCATAGCTGGATGTCGCGTGGCCACGGTTTGTTGGGCCCTTGGTTGGCAGAGGGGTGTGGGCAAAGTAAAGGAAGCCTTTTTGATAATCCTCTCTGTTAGGACCCTGATGGGCGGTACTGGGTAAGCGGACGCACGGAAGCAGAGGCCCGAGAGAAGGCAGCACGGGAGTTTGGAGTGTCCCCTGACAAGATCAGCCTTCAGCAAGGCAGGATGGGCACAGAGGACGGAACAGTTGGGATTCTGTCTTCTATTCCCATGCGTCTAACCTCTGACCTTGGCTTCCTCCAGATGAGGATGTGCTGGACACCTGGTTCTCCTCCGGTCTCTTTCCCTTCTCCATCTTTGGCTGGCCCAATCAGGTATGCTTCCAGAGTGAGGGGGAGGGGCCTTGGAGGGGAATGCTTGGTTCACCTGCATACCCTCGTCCTCCCACAGTCGGAAGACCTCAGTGTGTTCTACCCTGGGACCCTGCTGGAGACGGGCCATGATATCCTCTTCTTCTGGGTGGCCCGCATGGTCATGCTGGGCCTGAAGCTCACCGGGAAGCTGCCCTTCAGAGAGGTGTGGAGATGGCGGAGCCCCATCCCCGGCTCCTTACCTGCCTTCTTGGGTGACTGTTGGCTAAGATTAGCTTTGGTGGGTCTGGCCCGGGGCTGCTCCTTCCCAGAGGAGGGGGCACTTGTCAGACACACTAAGACACCCAGCAGGTAGGACCTCTAGGATCCCATGATTCCAGGTGGGCAGACTGGGGAGGGCCGTGGCCTCACTTGACTGTTGGTCACACCGCACCGCCTGCCCCCAGGTCTATCTCCATGCAATCGTGCGCGATGCTCACGGCAGGAAAATGAGCAAATCTCTTGGCAATGTCATCGACCCCCTGGATGTCATCCATGGCGTCTCCTTACAGGTAGGGCTCCGTGGCTCAGCTAAGAACAGCGTTGCAGCTGTGGCTGGAACCACGACGCTTCCCATCTCCTCCCTAGGGCCTCCATGACCAGCTGCTAAACAGCAACCTGGATCCCAGTGAGGTGGAGAAAGCCAAAGAAGGACAGGTAAGGGGTGGGATGCGGCGGGTGGGCGGGTGGGCGGGTGTGGGGGTGCCGCGGGTGTGGGGGTGCCACGGGTGTGGGGCGTACCGTAGGCCTGACCACCCTGTGGCCTCTGCATCCTCTGCAGAGAGCCGACTTTCCAGCAGGGATCCCCGAGTGTGGCACTGACGCCCTGCGCTTTGGACTCTGTGCCTACACAGCCCAAGGTATGGTCTCCTGTCCTCCCTCAGTTGCCTGCTTTCTTCCCTGAAGCCCGTGCTTTCCTCTCCCTGGGCCTGCAGAGGATCCCTCTGGAGGGATACGGGGTGGAGTCACTGTCACCTTCCTCTAGGTCGAGACATCAACCTGGATGTGAACAGGATCCTCGGGTACCGTCACTTCTGCAACAAACTCTGGAATGCCACCAAGTTTGCCCTGCGTGGCCTTGGGAAGGGCTTTGTGCCCTCACCAACCTCCAAGGTGAGGATCTGGTTGGTGGCCATCGTTAACAGCACACTCCCACATAGTTTGTACCTCCACACAAGTGTCAAGCATGGTCCCAATGTGCCAAGACTGGCGCTTCTGCCCCTGAGGACCCTCCTTGTGGTCGGGGCAGGCGGGTGGAGGTTGACGATGGACAGAGAGTGGGGCCCAGCCTGTCCTTTCTCCCAAACATGGACAAGTCTCCGCAGCTTGGGGCCCGTGAGAATGCAGATTCTCCTGCGTCCCCCTCCACTCCTGTGGGCTGCGGCTCCCTGCCCTGGTAATGGGCCGGGCCGCCTGCTGGCTGACATTTCTCTCCCCCCAAGCCTACAGGGCGTGAGAGCCTGGTGGACCGCTGGATCCGCAGCCGGCTGGCTGAGGCCGTGAGGCTGAGCAACGAAGGCTTCCAGGCCTACGACTTTCCAGCCGTCACCACCGCCCAGTACAGCTTTTGGCTCTATGAGCTCTGTGACGTCTACTTGGTGAGCGGCTGGGGCGGGCACGCGTGCTCTGACCTCAGGTTTTTTCCTTCCTCATGGGGGCGACGGGAGGGGGCTCCAGGTGGGACCCTGAGCCTCTGCCTCCACATCTCTAGGAGTGTCTAAAACCCGTGCTGAACGGAGTGGACCAGGCGGCAGCAGAGTGTGCGCGGCAGACCCTCTACACCTGCCTGGACGTCGGCCTGCGGCTGCTCTCTCCCTTCATGCCCTTTGTCACAGAGGAGCTGTTCCAGAGGCTGCCCCGGCGGACACCCAAAGCTCCTGCTAGCCTCTGTGTCACCCCCTACCCAGAGCCCTCAGAGGTATGAGGTGTGGCCTGGAGCTGCTGCCCTCCCTCCCGAACAGTCCTTTTACCCTCACAGTGCTCCCCCTTCCCTACTCTGCCTCACAGTGCTCCCCCTTCCCTACTCTGCCTCACAGTGCTCCCCTTTCCCGCTCTCCCTCACAGTGCTCCTGGAAGGACCCTAAAGCTGAAGCTGCTCTGGAGCTAGCCCTGAGCATCACTCGAGCTGTGCGCTCCCTGCGTGCCGACTACAACCTGACCCGGACCAGGCCGGACTGTAAGCCTCAGGCCGTGTCCCCCTGTCCCTGTCCTCCCCGGCCCCTTGGGGAGCCCGGGTCTGGCCGTAGCCAGGCCTCACTTTGCTCCCTCTCGCTCTACAGGTTTCTTGGAAGTAGCTGATGAGGCCACGGGTGCCTTGGCCTCGGCGGTGTCAGGCTACGTGCAGGCTCTGGCCAGTGCGGGCGTGGTGGCCGTCCTGGCCCTGGGAGCCCCTGCCCCGCAGGGCTGCGCTGTGGCTGTGGCTTCGGACCGCTGCTCTATCCACCTGCAGCTGCAGGGGCTCGTGGACCCAGCGCGGGAGCTGAGCAAGCTGCAGGCCAAGCGGACTGAGGCGCAGCGGCAGGCGCAGCGGCTGCAGGAGCGCCGGGCTGCCTCCGGCTACGCCACAAAGGTGCCCCTTGAGGTCCAGGAGGCAGATGAAGCGAAGGTGTGTGGTGGGGATGGGGTTTCCCAGCGAGCCCAGCTGCTGGGACCCTGGCACCCCTGTGGCAGTGCCTGCCCGTTTAACCACCGTGGCGCACCCAGAAAGTCAGTGCGTCTCCTGGTGTAGAATCCGGAGACCCTTGTCTCCAGGGTCTTCCAAGGAGGCCAGCGCTTGGGAGCGCCAGCCCTACTGAGTGCTTGTTCTCAGGCCTCAGAGTAAAGAGGCCGGGCAGCCTGTGGGCTCCTGCACGGTGGGGTCCCGGTTGGGGTTGTGTGTGTGTCCGAGGCCCTTTGTCACTGGACACGCAGGAGAAGGAACACTCTGGAGGAGGGTCTTGATGGACATGCGTGGTGTGCTGCAGAGGGCCTGCCACCATCTCACCAGCCTGGGCTCCTCTACGCACGGGTGTCTGGGTCTCCCTGGGCATGGGTCATCACCACATACCCCTTTTGCATCCCCAGTTGCAACAGACAGAGGCGGAGCTCAGGAAGGTGGACGAGGCCATCGCCCTGTTCCAGAAGATGCTGTGACACCCCCCCCCCCCCAATTCCAACCCTCAGCCCCCAGTGTTCCACCGACAGGGACGGCAGCAATAAAATATTTTGCCAACATTTGCACTTGTCTGTGTGGTGTGGGCAGGGAGGGGCAGAAGCCTGGCCTGGGAGTTCCCGGGAGCAGCAGAGCTGCCAGCTCCTGCCAGGCCCTGGGTCCTGGTGGGCAGGGATGCGTCTGTCTGGGTCTGTCTGGCACGGTGCCAGGCCTGAGTCACGCTGCTCCGCGCCAGCTCCCTCCTCCCTGGCTCACCTCACTGCACTGCGCTGTGGCTACGGAGGCCCGCCCAGGCCCCGCCCTGCCTTTCGCTACATCTTGTGGCCCTGGGTTGGCATGAATGGAAGACGGCCAGGGGCTGCCTGTCCTCAGCCCCTTGCTAAGAGCCTTCCTCTCCCTCTACCAAGGCCCAGTTAATTATAACTCTGACCTCAGTGCCCTGTGACGCCACACCCGGGCCAGCGCTGCCCAGGAGACCCAGCAACCAGGTAGGAGAGGCCTGAGAGGAGACTTTCCTGTCTGTGGGGCAGGGCTGGGCTCAGCCTGGTATAGGAAAAGAACCTTGAGAGGATCCTCCTGCGCCTGGTGGCAGCTGTGGGCTCTTGGCCTGGCAGGCCCTTGGGCTGTGCAGGCTGCAGGTTCAGGGTGGGAAGGCTGGAGAAGGTGGGGCACCTGAAGCAAGGCAGGAAGTGGACAGCAGGTGCCGGGGAGACAGCAAGGCCCGCCCGCCCTGGAACTGGCGGCTTCCTTCTCCCATGAGGTACTTCTGTTCCCTAGGTCCATGCTTCAGCCATGCTCCCTGTGGAGGTGCTCCTGTCCCACCTGGGCCCCCCAATACTGCTTCTGCTTCAGCTGCTGTTGCCCCCAACATCTGCCTTCTTTCCCAACATCTGGAGCCTTCTGGCTGCCCCTGGCTCCATCACTCACCAAGACCTGACAGAGGAGGCTGCACTCAATGTCACCCTCCAGCTCTTCCTGGAGTGGCCACCCCCAGGCCGACCAAGCCTCCGTCTAGAGGACTACAGGGTGAGCACCTTACATTCTGCAGGTCCCTGGGCTTTCTCAGAGGGCCCTTGTCAAGAGGAGGCTCACCTTTGACCTGCTTGCCTCCATGCTCCTCCCTCAATCCTCAGTCCCCCAGTCTAGGAAAAGTCTGTACCAAGGGGGATGTGGTGGCACACCTGTAATCCCAGCACTTGAGTAAAGGTCAGTGTGGGATACACAGTGAGCACCAGGCTAGCCCGCTCAGCTGGTCCACATCTGCCACTCCGTTGTGGGGCTCTTGACCCTCTATTCTCTTCATACTCAGCCTTGAGTGCCAGGTGCAAGTACTTCAGGCAGTGGTAGAATCCAAGAGACTTCTGGGGTTTCTTTTCCTACCCACCACTCTTACTAGGGCCGGACCCTCCTCGCTGATGACATCTTTGCTGCCTACTTTGGACCTGGGTTTTCTTCCCGGCGGTTCAGAGCAGCTTTAGGAGAGGTGTCTCGTGCCAATGCAGCCCAAGACTTTCTGCCGGCTTCCAAGAATAACCCCGATCTGCACTTTGATGCTGAAAGGCTGGTCCAGGGGCGCACTCGCCTGGTGGGGGCCCTTCGGGAAACCCTGGTGGCTGCCAGAGCTCTCGAGTATACTTTGGCCCGCCAGCGCCTAGGGGCCGCACTTCATGCCCTGCAGGTGACTCTCAGGGTTTTAACCTGGCACCCACCCTACTCTGGGAGGATGGGGCACACCCCTCCTGGGCTGACAGCACTTCCTCCGTCCTGCTGGAGTGGCTACAAAGAAGGGAAAGGGAGAGGAAGACGGGTGTGTGTGTGTGTGTGTGTGTGTGTGTGTGTGTGTGTGTGACTGTTGGGGAGTGGGGGGTGGAGGTGTTAGCTTATCCTAGGGATCACTAGAAAGCCTGTGGTTTAGACTCCAAGACAGAAAGACTAGGGCGTGTCCATTTGGGCAAAGCTCTTCCTGGGCAGTGAGGGCAGAAGAAGCGGAGCAGCAGGGCAGAGTCTTTCTGGGTGGGACACCAAGTCCGGGCGCAAGGGCTGCACATCTGGGTGCTGGGCTCTAGGTGTCGACTCGACTACATCAAATCAGTGCCTCGTTGCTTCTTCATTCTTTCTCTCCTGGGGACCAGGATTTCTATAGCCACAGCAACTGGGTGGAGCTGGGGGAGCGGCAGCCACACCCTCACCTCCTCTGGCCAAGGCAGAAACTCTGGAGCCTGGCACAAGGTATGGGATGATGTTTTATCCCTGAAAGGACTATGAAGTTCTTCAGTAGCTGATGACTACAAGAATTCCGTGGCTTTCTCAGCCTTACACAGGGAAACATCCAGAATCAGCTCAGACAGACCTCATCCCAGTCACGCACATACATAGCCTGTTCTATCCACCCAGGACTGCCCCGTGGCCTTCTCATGAAGCCCCCTCATGCCCCCAACTCACTGGGAACTGCGTCCTGCCCACTATGGGATCATAGTCTGTCTGCGGTTCACAGAGAGCGGAATCCGCAGAGGATTGGTACCCACACTGGCTTATACACAGCAGCCCCAGTCACAGACATCCACATGGTGACCCTGAGGTTTAGTCCAGAAAGCCTGGCCAGGGTGTCTGTGGCCTTCTCTATCTTCTCAGCTGAGAGGACGGTGTTAGGTGACCAGGGATCAATTCAGCAGGCCGAGGCTCGGACTGCATCCTCTGTCCTCCGTTCCCAGTGGGCGACCCTACCTGCTCCGACTGTGAGGGGCTGAGCTGCCCTGGGAACATGCTGGGCTCGACACTGCTCACCTCCGGCTACTTTGGGATGCTTCCCCCCAAACCTCCAGGTACCAGGTGCAGAGGCTCCCAGAGGGAGAGGAGAAAGTCGCTTTCTTTGACTCTAACATGAGAGGGTGTTGGAATAGGAAGAGAATGGGGGGGGGGGGGTGAAGACTGAGGCGATATAGCCATTCTCTGTTGCCTGGGCAGCATTGGAGTTGGGTACACAGAGAGACTCTGATGAGTCTTGATGTACACAAAATGTCACTGTTTCCTGATGCCCTCATGCTGAGGGGTGAAAAAGCCACACCAGGTCAGAAGAGTCCCCCATAGACTTCAGTAGACACTGAGCCTTTGATCTTAACATGCCAGATCTCTTTCCTTAATCTAGGGAAATGTAGCCATGGGGGCCATTTTGACCCAAGTAGCTCCCAGCCGCCCCGGGGAGGCATCAACAAGGACAGCACATCCTCACGCTTCTCCCCACACCATAAGCTGCACCCCCAGGCTGCAGAAGTGGCACTCCTGGCCTCCATCGAGGCCTTCAGCCTCCTGAGGAGCCGCCTGGGAGACAGGGGTTTCTCCAGGTGGGTGGCCTTGTGGAGACGGGTTTCCTGCTGGGTCAGTGCTCCTGCGGGAACTGAGGAACTGGGGCCTGGGGACAAGTGCAGAACCTTCACTGCGTCTCTGACTCGGACCGCAGGCTGCTGGATATCACCCCCGCTTCCAGCCTGAGCTTTGTCCTGGACACCACAGGCAGTATGGGTGAGGAGATCAATGCAGCCAAGATCCAGGCCCGCCGCATAGTGGAGCAGCGGAGAGGCAGCCCCATGGAGCCGGTTCTCTACGTCCTGGTGCCCTTCCACGACCCAGGTAGGGATGGGGAGGGGGTAGGGTCCAGGGCAGAGGCTGGGGACCTCCGGAGAGGAGGTGGGCCTCAGGGCCATTCTACCTGTGGTCCTGAGTCAGCCTCTGTGGGGTACCTGTGTCCACGTAGATGAGTAGCTGCTTCTGTGGTCTCTAAAATGGTAGGGGGCAGTTTCACAAGTCCAGGGCCTGCTTAGGCGAGAGTCTCTGGCTTCCCTAGACTTCTGTGCTAATACAATATGCCTCTTGGGTTTGTTCTGGTTAAAACCGTGAGTGGCTGTTTCGCTTTCATATTGATGAACGCATGCAGACGTAAGAAGGACAGGAAAGGGTGTCAGGTCCCCAGAAACTGGAGTTGCGGGTGCTCGTGAGTCACCTGCGGAGGCCAGAGCTGAGATGAAGGCGGGCCTGCTGTGTGGGGAGGTTACTGCTTCTACTTCTGTCCCTCTGAGCCCAAAGGCAGCTCACCTGGCCTGGCCTTCTAGTCTCACCGTACCCTTGGGCTGGCCATCCAATCTCTCTCTGCTACATCATCCGTAAAATGGCCAGTACATGCCTGGTTTATCCTCCTGGACGGAGAACGGAGAACTCCTGTGGGGGACAGTGTCTGACGTTGAGTAGGAACTTAGTGCGTGCTTTGTGGACACATAAGCCAGTAACATGTTAGCACCGTGTCCGGCGTTCTTCTGTGGTTTACAAATGCACGGCTCATTCCGTTCTCCCAAGGAGCCTCTCAGGCGAGTACTGTCCTTTTCTCTCATTACAGTTAAAGGTGGAGGCTGGAGATGTGGTCCCACAGTTAGGGTTCTTGCTACTCATGCAGAGGACCTGGGTTTGGGTATCGGGTATTGGTATCCACCCTGGGAGGGAGGCTCACGGCCCCTCATGTGCTGCATCCTCCTCTACCACCTGACCTTCCTTTCCTCCCGCGCAGGATTCGGCCCTGTCTTTACCACCAGTGACCCCGACAGCTTCTGGCAGAAACTCAACGAGATCCATGCCTTGGGGGGAGGAGATGAGCCGGAGATGTGCCTGTCTGCCCTGGAGGTCTGAGGCTCCCTCTCCTGCCTCTCCCTTTCCCTCTCATCCTGCCCTTCCAGGCCCTGCCACCAGGTGGAGCCAGAGCTAGACACCGGCTTCCTTCTCTTCCCCACACGCTCAGTTCCATCTGCCTCCTTCCTGGGCCGCGCTCCCTCGCTCTCTGCCCTCCCTGGCTCTACCCACTCCTGGGGGGGCGGGGGGGGGCTGCCGCCGCCGTTTTTAACATGAGCCTTTCCCCCTGGCCAGCTAGCGCTGCTGCATACACCTCCCCTCTCAGACATCTTCGTCTTCACCGATGCCTCCCCAAAGGATGCTTTTCTTACCAACCGGGTGGAATCCCTGACTCGGGAGAGGCACTGCAGGGTGAGTTGTGTTAGCAGCCTGAATACAGGAAGAAAGTGGGTGCATGGAGGGTCGCCCCACATCCTAAACCTACTCCGGAGTGGTGGGGGGTGGGGGTGGGGGGCGGGGGACGGCCCTAAGCAGATCTGAACTGTACACACTGAACAGGCCCAATAAGCCAGTCAAAGAGCCGCTTGTGAGGGTCTCTCCACACCAGGTGCTGAAACAAGGGAAGCAGAAGGGAGCGGTGTTGGCTCGAACTTCCAGAATCTGACCCTGGGCAGTTTATTTTAGGCATATTTAAGTACTCAGTGCAACTCTGGGGAAAGGTTTCCTGGTAACACTTATCAAAATAAAGCTTTGCAAAGAACATGTGACCTCTTCGTGAAGACTGGGAAACAATACTCAAGATAAAGAAGGCCTAGGAAGAGTCTGGGGTAAACCCCGCAGTCGAGGAGAGGCCTGGCCCTCTCGACAGCACAGAGCTCAGGCTGTTACCTCCACCCACTTCCACCTCCCAGGAGGATGGACGTCTCTTCTGTGGGATCTGCAGAGCACAAGGGCCTTTCCCCTCTGCACTGGGCAAACAAGGGTGGGCTTAGCTCAGTGGTGTCTACACCCGAGGCCCTGGGTCTAATTCTTAGTACAACACACAAGCAGTAGTAAACGCCCATATGTATAGAGACAGAATTAAAGACAAAGCTGGAGGGCTGGAGAGATGGCTCAGTGGTTAAGGGCACTGACTACTCTTCCAGAGGTTCTGAGTTCAAATCCCAGCAACCGCATGGTGGCTCACGACCATCTGTAATAGGATCCGATGCCCTCTTCTGGTGTGTCTGAAGACAACTATAATGTACTCTTAAATAAAAATAAATAACTTTTAAAAACCAAACAAACCATGCAGGCTGAGCCGCATGGATACACCAAGCATTGGGTTGTCATTTGGCCACAGGTGACATTCCTAGTAACTGAAGACCCATCGAGGGCTCGGGGTCGAGGACGGCGAGAGGCCTTGTCTCCTCTGCGTTTTGAACCATATGAAGCCATAGCCCTAGCGTCAGGGGGAGAGGTGATCTTCACCAAAGACCAGCACATTCGGGATGTGGCCGCCATTGTTGGGGAGAGCACAGCTGGTCTGGTGAGTGAGGGGAGCTGGACGGGTCCATGTCCTTAGCCAGAGCTAAGGTCGGAGATGCTGTTTGCTTCTTAAAGGAGGAGCTCTGACAGAGGTCGGGAAGGGCCTCTTCTCTTCCCAGAGGTCCATGGCTTCTTGTCTTCCACCAGAGTCCAGGGTCAATCACTGCACCCTGGCCTCTAGGGCTGTCATAGGAAATCAGTTTTTTTGGTTGGTTGGTTGGCTGGTTTTTTAGTTTTGTTTTTGAGACAGGGTCTCACTATACATTCCTGGCTAGCTTGGGATTCACTGTGTAGACCAGGCTGGCTTTGAACTCACAGAGCCCTGTCTGCCTCTGCCTCCCTAGTGCTGGGATTAAAAGTATGAGCCACCACACCTAGTCACCATCTTTGAAGGCGGTACAAGAAATGATGACCTCACCCCAAATCCCTTGCCTCCACCCGTGTCACCTAGCACAGTCCCTGGCCCATCCAGCGCCAGCTGACATCCCTTCTCCCTGTGGGAGGCGGTCCTCCCATCTCCCCGCTCTGCCCTCCTCTCTGCTCCTCCTCCCTCCGTGCTCCCTTCTCTCCCTACTCCAGGTGACTCTTCCCCTGGAGCCTCCCATCTTCACGGCAGGGGAGCCGAGTACCTTTGCTGTGGACAGTCTGCTCTGGCAGGTCACAGTCCGGATGCACGGGGACATCAGTAGCTTCCGGATCAAGAGCCCGGCAGGTGCTCTAACGTGGGGCTCAAGAGTGAAGAACAGGAGGGGGACTGCGCAGACAGAAGAGAATTACTTCATGTGACAGTGTCTTGTCCCCATCCAAGGGGTGTCCCAGGGCCCAGAGGAGGGCACAGGCCCTCTGGGACACACTCGTCGCTTTGGGCAGTTCTGGACGGTGACTATGACTGACCCTCCTCAGACAGGGACTTGGGAGATCCAGGTAGCAGCTGAGGGAACCCCTCGGGTGAGAGTGCAAGGTAAGAAGAGGAGGGGGTTCCTGAGCAGCACAGTGGTGGGCCGTGGTGGCCATCGTGGTGGCCATGGTCCTCTCAGAGTCTCAGGCTGCCTCCCCTCCCAGCCCAGACCTCTCTGGACTTCCTCTTCCGTTTCGGGATCCCTGTGGAGGATGGACCCCACCCTGGCCTCTACCCCCTGACTCAGCCAGTTGCAGGTAGTACTGTTCCCTGCCCTCTGCCCCTCCCCCTCTGTTCACCACAGGTGCAGTTGTGTGTAAAGAATCACGTGTGTCTTGTTTGATGAATAAAGAACTTAAAGAACGCTAGCTAGGAGGATCCCAGCTTGATGGGCTTCTGGTTGGCACACTCCGTGACCCCGCCCAGTTCAGGACCAGTCAGCACCCTGCACCCTGCACCCTGCACCCTGCACCCTGCACCTCCTCCAGTTTGATGCAGACCAATGCCTTTCCCTCTCACCTCAGGTCTCCAGACCCAGCTGCTGGTAGAAGTGACAGGGTTCGTCTCTAGACAGAAGCTTACGGATGGCCAGCCACAGTTTTCCCACGTTGTCTTTCGAAGGGTCCCAGAGGGCACTCGTCTGTGCCAGGTGTCCTTGGAGGCTGTGGGACCCCCCGAGCGAGGCCTCCTCGCTGCCCCGCTGCCACCCACACTGCTGTCTGTCTCTGCACCCTTCTCTGTGGAGCTGGTTGGTCAGGATGCAGGGGGACAGGGCCTGCGGAGGACTGCCCCCCAGCCCTGCAGTGTGGCCCCCGTGCTTCTGGAGGTGAGGAGCCGTGTGGGCAGGGCTGGGGAGGTTAGAACCAACTGTTCTGACCTGACCTTCCCTGCAGCTGAGTGGCCCGCCAGATTTCGTGACCCCAGGCAGCAAGGCCCCTCTCAGCCTCCACATCGCCAGCTTCTCTGGACCCCAGGATCTTGATGTTAGGACATCCGTGAACCCTAGCTTCTCCCTCACCTCCAACCTCTCCAGGTGAGTCTTCTGTGCACCTCCGCTTGGGTTCTGGCTCCATTCAGTCAGTTCTACAGGGGCTGGGGCTCAAGGACTTGACCCTCAGTCCTCAGTCCTGTCCTATATGTGGCTTCACCCCTGGGCTGTGACCTACCAGGGTCCTTCTGTGTGATCCAAGGCTGTCCACTCTTCAGGGCTCGCCTGGGTCTGAATGAGTCTGCCTGGGGACGCCTGTGGCTAGAGGTCCCAGATTCAGCAGCCCCTGACAGTGTGGTGACAGTGACTGTGACCGCAGCAGGTCAGGGAGCCAGCCGGGTGCCCCCAACCCACGCCTTCCTCCAGCTCCTGGTGCTGGCCCCATCCTCCCAGGTGAGCGCTTCCTCGCCCTCTCAGCAGGGTAGCCGGGTGGGTGGAGGCCCAGGTGGGTGGAGCGTCAGCGCTCGCTTGTCACCTTCCCTGTCCCTCCTCTCTGCAGGACCGGCTGGAGGCCCCTGCCCCCGCTGCTGCCCCTGTGCCGCCCCCAGCCACCCCTGCCTTGCTTCCTTCCACCTTGGTGACTCAGGGCAGAGCTGGGGGAGGGGTGGTGGGCAAAGCCTGGTGGGGAACAGTTGGAGGGGCTCTGTTCCTGCTAGGCTACTCTTCCTGGTAACCGCAGGATCTCAGGCCGCATTTTCTGCCTGCTCTATGGGCGGGATGGCCACATGGCTTCAGGGCCCTGCCCTGCCCACCTGGTTTGGGGATTTTTCTTTATCACAGTTGTCCCTTCTCTCTCTTTAGAGCAGGCTGGCCTCAGGGAGATCTAACTGCCTCTGTGTGTCCTTCCTCCTACTACTGGGATCAAAGGCGTGCACCACTGCTGCCTGGCTCCCTTGCCTTTCTAAAATGAGTGGCCTGGCATCTACAGGTGGTACATTCCTGCAGTCCCTGCACCAGGGAGGACTGCTGCTGTGAGTTCGAGGCCAACCTGAGCTATGAGACCCTAGCTCCAAAACCACACACAAGATTGGGACTGAGGGTGACGGTGTCCCTGGGGTGCTTTCCCTAGCCCCAATAGGAACCAAACCAAACCAAAGGCTTTTTTTTTTTTTAAAGAAAGCTGCTGTTTATTCTGGACGCAGAGCAGGGCAGAGCAGGGCAGGGCAGGGCAGCAGGAGGTGCAGTTTTCACTTTAGATTCCAGGGAAGCTGCTTTACTTGGTCTTCCTTCAAGGAGAGTCTCGGTGATCACAGCTTCTCCAGACAGGCGAAGAAAGATGGTGGCTATACACGGCCTAGGGGAGGGTGCTACAAGAAGGTGCCGTGGACACTTTCAGGAGTTGCAGGGACACTTTATACCAAGCTGTCTGAATTTCTCAACCTGAAGCCACTGGCTGCTGAGTTAAGATGGACTTAGTGTGGGGGCAGGGCAGGGGGTTCTGATTCCAACTCCGCTCGCTCCTTACCAGTGCAGGGACCTCAGGGCTCACACACGGGTAGGCCCCTTTGGCCCTGGGGGCGCCTGGCCGCCCCTCTTTCCTGCGGACTGGGTGACACTGTTCTGCTGCTTTGACAACTCCTAAAAGAGAGAGAACCAGCCTGGCACCTGCCACCCACCCTGTGGGTTTGTCAACCAGGGCTCAGTGCTCCTCAGTTTACCCACTGCTGCCACAAGTTCTCTTGCCTTGACATTCCCTTCTGGTCCTGGGCTGTGCAGGTCTCGGCCTTTCCAGTGGATATGGACGAGGCTAAATCAGTACGACTCCAAAAGCCCCTCCCCGCGTCGAGAAGTGAAAAACAATAAACTCACCTTCTGAATGACACTGCGCAAGCAAGCATTCACCTTTTGAATCTGGGTTAGCTGAGGGGCGTCGACCTCTGAATGTGAGTCCATCAGAAAGCCCTAAGAGGGGTTGGGGGTGACTGTGTGCTGGAGACAGGTCCTCCTGCAGCTTCTTCACCTCCGCTCACTCTTCTCATCCCTTCCAGAACCCGTCCAGACAGATGGAAAGGCCAGACCTCCCTCTCCACCTCCACATCTTAACATCACAGTTCCTTTCAAACTGCCTGGAACCCACCCCACCCCACCCCACTCCTGTTCCTATGGGTCCTCTCTGACCATCCCCTGCCCTGTGAGAGACACCCAGGCTGCTCTCCAACTCTGTGGGGTGCTAAGCCTCTGGATGGAATGCAGACCAGCCTCTTCCAGCACAGTGGACACTGGTGGCCATCCTGTCATTCCAATGCTCTTCCAGTTCATGAGCCCTGCCTGTTAACCCTCCCCGTGCCAGAGCATTCTGCGAGGTCCACATGCTCCCCGCTTCTCCCTTCCCAGCCCCTGCACATTAGACGGCCCCCCTACCTCACCAAGGGCCCCCAGCCGCCGCTGCCGCTGCTGCATCTCCCTCAGACGGGCTGAAAACCAGGCTTGGCCGTGCTCCAGCAGCTCCATGCCCTGCCACAGAGCATCCTGTTCCCTCTCCAGAGCCTGCATCATCTGCAACTGGCTTAGACAAGAGACACAGGCCCAAACTCCTCACTCCCAGCAGGACCCTAGATATGGCGGTCTCCTCTAAAGGGCTCACTGTCTCCTCACTAAGGGTGAGCTCAGACTCTCCACTGAGGGTCTGAATGCCAAGGGGACACGGGGAAAGCCTGTGGGTCCTCAGAGTTGAGAGGAGATATATCAAGGGCACATCAGCGGAGGGGATGTCCCAAGACCGAGTTGGTCTAGCACTCACCCAGAGGAAGAAGTTCTGGGCCCCTGGGTCTTGGAGGCTTGTCCCCAGTGGTAGTAGCAGTACAGTGTAGGGCGCTTGCACCAGGGGTGGCCCACCAGGACCTGGACTCTCCATGGCTCTAAAGTAGGAAGGGTGGAGCCAGGGCTGGTCCCTCCCTAACCCATCTTCTACCCATCCTGCCTTGTCTTTCAGCCTGTGAGGCCAGGATAGTCCTTAAGGCAAACTGTCAACCTTCGATTTTTTTTTTTTTTTGATTTTTTTCTTTTGGTCCAGTCTGTTGGAAATAGCTTGTCCTTACTGAGTCCCAAGGACAGAATCTGAGTTTATTTAAATTTTTATTTACATATTTAGAATCAGGGTCTCCCTATGTAGCCTAGCCAGGCTGAAACTCCCTATATAGACCAGGCTGGCCTCAAACTCAGAGACCCACCTGCCTTTGTCTTCCCAGTGCTAGAATTACAGGTGTGCGCTATCATACCTGCATTTATGCCACCATCTCTGATGAAATGCATTTATCTCTGTGTTAGTTTATGCGCACTCCATGTGTCCCAGAGCGCACTGGGACTAGAGGACGGAGTGAGATCCCTTGGAACTGGAGGGACACAGGTGTGAGCCACCCTGTGGTCTTGGACCCACACCCACTTTCTCTGCAAGAGCAGCCAGTGCCTCTAACCCCTGAGCATCCACCAGCTAACCATCACTGTATTTCTGAGTGACTGCTCCCTCTCCCAGCTGCTGTACTGTTGGGTGACCTAAAGAAACACCTTGATCCAAAATAAACTTTATTCCTAACACAAGACAAAAATGTTTCTCAGTGCAAACTGAAACTCTGCAGTAAGGAAGAAAAGGAAAAGTCTGGCCCCGGGGCTCAGATAGCTGGGAGGCGAAGAGAGGACTCTCAGAGGATGGTGGTGGCCGCAGGGAGCACCTCCTGACTAATGAAAACGTCCAGGTCCAGGGTGGGATCTTCCAAGTCCAGTTTTAGAAACTTCTCCACCAGTGCCTGGCAACTGCAGAGAGACAGAACCGTGTGGTTTCTGGGTCATGCGGAGCAGAGGCTCTGAGCACAGGAACTGCAACCTTGAAGAGCCAAGGGCTTCAAAAGCAGCCATGGCTACTGGGTTGGTTTTGTGTTTTCTGACAAGGTCTTGCTGTGTAGCCCAGGCTGGCCTTGAACACCAGGCTAACAGGCATGTACCACACCTGTTCTGGTGAGGAGGAGGGCACAGGGCTGCAGGAAGGTGGCTGAGGCCAGGTGAGGGGGAGCATAGGAGGTATGGGGAGCACCGTGGGCCCCACTTACTTTTCCATTTGGTTCCTCCTCAAAAGCTCATTCATGGGCTTGATGGGCTCCCCACTGCGGATCAAGTCTGAGACCTAGACGAGAAGGGTGGGTGAGGGCGTGAGGGAGGAGGGGAAATGAGGATCAGAAGACCGAGGGCCCAGAAGTCCAGAGTTTAAAGAGGAGCAGGTAAGAGGGTGCAGAGATGGCTCAGTGGCTAAGAGCACTTACTGCTCACAGAGGACCTGGGTTCAATTCCCAGCACCCACGTGGCAGCTCACAAACCATCACAAACTCCACAAACTCCAGTTTGCTGAGATTTGATGTCATCTTCTGACCTCCACAGACACCAGGCACATTGTTAGAGGAGAAGCGGTGTACTAGAGGGGCGCCTCGGGTGGGGGTGTCGCACACAACGCCCATCACCTCTTTGCCTCGAGCAATGAGTGGGTCTGGAAGCCCAGCCTGGGCCGCTGTGTGGGAGGCGTGGCTGGCACTGGCGACACCTTGGCAAAGCTGATAGAAGAAGACAAGGTCGTTCCCATCCTCACAAGTCTCCATGGTCTTCAACGAGAATAAACAAGGACAGTGTACCTTCGGTCCCCTGGGACTGAGAGGAGGGAGGCGGTGGCCAGAGTGACTTCCTCACCAAATACTGCACCAGGGGTCCTGGTGGCAGCAGCTGCAGCTGAACAAGGCTCAGGAAGTTGGTGGCCACAAAGATGTGAGGGCAGCTGGGTCCCAGTGCTAGCCAGTGACGCAGCACAGCAGCCAGAAGTGCCAGCCCATCCACCTGTCCGCGGCCAGAGGTGAGAGGGCAGAGCCATGGTCTGTGTCCGGTGCCTGCCCTGGCTTCCCCTCCCGTCCACACACCCCCATTCCTTCCCCGGCTCAGTCTGCTCACGCCCCTCATCTTCCTCCACCCCTCTCCTTAGCTTCTCATCATTTTCCTCCGCACCGAGTTGGTTCCCTTCCCGAATTCATCAATCAGGACCAGCGAGTGCTCTGTGGCATTGTTCACTGCTTTCGCCACCTGCTGGGCATGAGGGGGATAAGGGAGTTTCCTTAGCGGTCAGGGCTATGCTGTGTCATCCTTGCACTGTCTACCCCTGCACTGCAAGCTTTTTAGTAGCGACCCTCTTATTTGCCCAGCCTTCACCTGCCAGCTGAGAGGTCACACAAAGGAGCCCCAAGATGCTGGGCGTGGTGGCGCACGCCTTTAATCCCAACACTTGGGAGGCAGAGGCAGGCGGATTTCTGAGTTCGAGGCCAGCCTGGTCTACAGAGTGAGTTCCAGGACAGCCAGGACAACACAGAGAAACCCTGTCTCAAAAAAACCAAAAAAACAAAAAAGAAAAAAAAGAAAGAAAGAAAACAAAGGAGCCCCAAGAACTGTCGATGGTGCTGTGGCCTCCAGACTCTGGCCCCCAAGGCAGATGGCACTGGCATGTACCGCACCAAGAAAATGTGTTCCTGCCCGATCACCCCTCCCCCACCTTCTGCTCCTTTAACCTGGTTGAGATCAATCATGAAGGTGGAGAGACCAAGGGAGATGGATTCGCAGCTGTGAATTCGAGTGAAGATGGCATCGATTACCCCAATCTCGGCCTCCTCTGCAGGCACGAAGCTGCCCACCAGGGCCATGAAGGTGATCAAGCCCACCTGGGCAGGGGCAGGGGACACAGAACATGGGCCTGTTACTGTGCTATGGGCAAAGTAAAAATGGGTCGCAACTAAAGATGTGAATGACAGATTAAAGAGAGGACACAGTGTAACAGAACAACAGGCCCCTGGAGCACACTGTTTCCTGGGCCCTGACTCCAGAGAGTCAGGATCGTGGGAACAGCACACTGAAGAACGGCATGGGATCTGTTTGGAGGTTGGTCCACAAAGTTGTGGCCATGAAAAGGTCCATCCTAAAAACTGACTGTCCCTCAGAGAACAAGGACATGTGCTGTTGGGAGCAGAGGATTGGGCCTGGCTATCAGAGGAGCTGAAGGAGATGCCACACACCCAGGTTGTATGGTCTCTCACCTGTTTGAGATAGATGCTTTTCCCTGAGGAGTTGGGTCCAGTGATGACCTTGACCCTCCCCTGGTCCCCACCACAGTCTGTGGAGTTGGGCACGAAGGTTCGTGCACACAGTTCCATCAGAGGATGCCTGTGGTGGGGAGAGACACTGCATGACTTGTGGGTCCAGGGGAGGAACCCCCACAGCAGGAGATGGAGCCCCACTCTGTTCTCACCTGCCATTTTTGATCCTTACTCCATGGGTGCAGGGAGAGTAATGCGGTCGCGAATAGCCGTAGTCCCGGGCAGCACTGGCCAGCGCCAACAGGACATCCAGGCGGGAGGCAAGGTCCAGTACCCGAGTCAGGACCGAAGCCCGTGCCAGCACCTGGCACTGCAGCTGGTACATCAACAAGGTCTCCTGGTCTGGGAAGGTGAAGGAGAGAGGAACATGGAAAGATCTGGAAAGAGGCATGCGGATGCGGTGTGAAACTCCCAGAATCATTCAGATGGCAGCGTGAGGTCTGGGTCTGTCAGAGCCTCCTGCCCCCTCTCCCCCACAGGTCCTCACCCCGGATCTCGCAGTGCAGGTCCCCCAGCAGTGCGTCCAGCTCCTTGGTCCGGGTGCTACGATAGTGCAGCTTGTCCTCTGAGAGAAACTGAGTGCAAGGAGACCAAGCTCTGGGCTTTTTGTCTCTTGGGTTTTGTTTTGTTTTGGGACAGGATTTCACTCTGTAGCCCTGGCTGGCCTGCAACTCACAGAGACGGGCCCCCCCCCCCCCTCTGTCTCCAGAGTGCTGGGATTAAAGTAGTGATCACACCACGCCAGGCGCCAGGCTATAGAAGCACACACCTTCAATCCCCAACACTTGTGAGGCAGAGGCAGGTGGATCTGAGTGAGTTGCAGGCCAGCCTGGTCTACAGAGTGAGTTCGGGAACAGCCAGGGCCACACCACCATGCCCAGTGGCTTTCATCCCCCGGTTCCCACCTCCTCTCCACCTGCCTGACCCTCCTCCAGCCCCTGCCCCAACTCCTCTTCTGACTCAGGACTGGCAAAGCTTCTTAAAGTACAAAAATGCTCCCACGTCGTGTTCAGTGCTGATGGGCTGAGGCCCTTCTTCCAGCCCCTTATCACACCCCTCCCACCGCTTACCATGAAGTCCAGTCCCTCAATCTCAAAGTCACTGGCTTCCACCATGAAAGGCAAGCGGGGAATGGAAAGAAGGAAACCGATCTGGGGAGAGAAAGGACCAACGGGGCAGTAACCCACCGAACACTGGGCTCCTCCACTCCTGTTAGAGACTGGAGTCACCAAAGGTACTTGGTCCCTGCGTTTAAGGACAGTGGGTGTCTGTCACCCACTAAATGCCAGGGTCCATTTAACTCATCTGGCCAGGTGGCACTTCCTCCCTTTCCACTGCACATGAGACCTACGGACGCATACTTGAGTAGCGAGTAGCCATCCTGCCCTCCAGCATTCAAAGGCTTCCACGACTCTGTGAGACTCCTGGGGACTTGCCCTCTCCCTGGTGGCACTCACCAGAGGGATGTAGATGACACTGCATGAGGGGATGCGAGAGTCCAGGTTCTCCAGCTCCTTCTGAGCGACTTCAGTGAGGAAACTAGGAAGCCCCATCAGCCTTCGCTTCTCTAGGTGTGTAGAAAATTAAATGCATATAAAAATAAAGTCTGCTGGGCAGTGGTGGTGCACGCCTGTAATCCCAGCACTCTGGGAGGCAGAGGCAGGCGGATTTCTGAGTTCGAGGCCAGCCTGGTCTACAGAATGAGTTCCAGGACAGCCAGGGCTATACAGAGAAACCCTGTCTCGAAAAAACCAAATCCAAAAATCCAACAACAACAACAAAAAAGATACAGAAGGACTAAGGTTCAAGGCCAGCTCTGGCCACATGAAACTATTTTTTTAAGAATTCCTGATTATCTGGCCATGGTGGTGCATGCCTGTAATCCAAGCCCTCTGGAGTGGGGGCAGGAAGATCAGGAGTTTGAGGCTAGCCCGTGCTACTGGAGACTGTCTCAACAACAAAGGAAGATCTTTAATCTGGATGCAAAGCTGATCCCATTTGTGGTGTCTAGCCAAGAATGGATTCCATGGCTGACCCAGGACCCCCACGTCCAGCACTCACTGGCATCTATTTCAGGATCTATGTTGGGGAGGACCGTGAAGCGATTTTCAGCAAGACTCTCCTCAAAGTTCACCTGAGGAGACAGATTAGATGTTCAGTTTGTTATCACCCAGCACCCTCTCTCTGTCCTGTCCCTCGGCTCTCCCTGGGCCCCAGATCCCCCTTTAATCCTCAGCATTGCATCCAGACTTCCTCTCCCGCACGCTGTTTGTCACCAGGTGATCATATCTCCCATGCACCCCCACCTCCCACAACACAGCCCAAACCTTTCTACTCCCCCATCTGCCCTCCTCCTCCTTCTCCTCCTCCTCCTTCTCCTCCTCCTCCTCCTCCTCTTCCTCCTTCTCCTCCTCCTCCTCCTTCTCCTCCAGTGTCTAGCTTCCACTTACCACCTTCCCGATGAGGCTGGCAATGTGGTGCAGGTCGTCAGAGAACTCCTGGGCAATGTCCTGAAAAAGCTGGATGGACTGGGGCAGGGAACGGCAGGCATCCCTCAGGCCAAGGGCACTGTACACAGTCTGCGGGAGAGAGGACTGAGGAAGGTGACCCCACCCAGGGGAGCCTTGTCTCCAGGGAGGGGGCGTGGACAGAACAAGAAGCACAAAAACCAATGGTGAACACTGAGAGGTTATCAAAGGCAAAAAGGCGCCCCCAGACACAGATAAAAATCACAGAGCAGGGCTGGAGAGAATGGCTCAGGGGTTAAGAGCACGGACTGCTCTTCCAAAGGCCTGAGTTCAAAGCCCAGCAACCACATGGTGACTCACAACCATCTGTAATTAGATCTGACTCCCTCTTTTGGAATGTCTGAAGAAAGCAATGGTGTACTCATATACATAAAATAAATAAACTTAAAAAAAAAAAAAAAAACAGCCAGGCGTGGTGGCACATGCCTGTAATCCCAGCACTTGGGGGGCAGAGGCAGGAAGATTTCTGAGTTCAAGGCCAGCCTGGTCTACAGAGTAAGTTCCAGGACTACACAGAGAAACCCTGTCTCAAAAAACCAATAAACAAACAAACAAACAAACAAATAAACACAGAGCTGGGCGTGATGGTGCATGCCTTTAATCCCAGCACTCAGTGGCAGAGGCAGGTGGATCTCTGTGAGTTTGAGGCCAGCCTGGTCTACAGAGTGAGTTTCAGGACAGTCAGGGCTACACAAAGAAATCCTGTCTTGGAAAACAAAACAAAACAAAACAAAACAAAACAAAACAAAAAAAACAAAAAAAAAAAAAAAAGAAAAGAAAAAGGAAGGAAGGAAGGAAGGAAGGAAGGAAGGAAGGAAGGAAGGAAGGAAGAAAAATTATGGAGAGAACAGAAGATTATTAGATTAAACTTCTGCAAGAGAAGGACAAGAAAAAAATAGGACTAAAAGTTAAGAAGTAAGATGGCTCAGCAAGTAAGGGAAGGCAAGAGCTGCCAAGTCTGGCCTCCTACCGGCCTGAGGCCACTCAGTCTCTGGGACCGTGTGTGTGTGTGTGTGTGTGTGTGTGTGTGTGTGTGTGTGTGTGTGTGTGTGTAGGGAGGGTCTCACAGCTGCACTCTGCCTTCCACCTGAGAGTCCCTGTGCACACAAATACAAACATACACTAAATAATCAGTGGTTTTTAGAAGCCAGGAAGTAAATGAGAAGGGGGGTGCAGAGCCCATGAGAACTAACTCCAGGGCGAGGTCAGTGACCAGGAGCTGATACAGCCCCAGATTAAGCCATGGACGAAGAAGAGGGAGTGTCCTGTAGAAGAGCTATAGAAACTGCACAAGTCAAAGGCTGAGGCAAGTGGCAAATAAAGCGATCCCAAGAGAGCAGACAGAGTTGTGCAACTGACAAAGAGAATTTCAAACGACGAGTCTGGTGGGGGCCGAGGCTGCTTGGGAAGGAAGTAAGACAGGCCTTGAATAAAAATTTAAGGGATGCATGGGGAGAATGAGAACGTGGGAGCTACGTGCTTGGTTCAAGCCCCGGTCCAGTAATTTGCTGTGTCAGCTGAGAACAGGAACAGGAGGGAGACTCAGTGACCCGAACTGATGTGCCAGGCTGCGTTCTAGATTTCCTTGTGAGTCAGAGCAGCCCTGTGGGGTGGGCACCGCCTCCACCTCCGGTTCACAGAGGAGCAGTCTAACATACCAGAGGTAATGGCAGCCTCAACTCTCACGGCAAATTAATGGACCAGGGCTTAAACCAAGCATGTAGCTCCCATGTTCTCCTTCTCACCGTGCACCACTGCGAGATACAACCCCACATGTTTATTCTGAGATAAGATCAGGCTAAGTGATCTACACAGCTCTCTAGCTCACTCTGTAGCCCAGGCTAGCCTTGTGCTTCTTTTGCTTTTTGGGGACAAGGTCTCAGTTGGGTGTGATATCGAAAGTCTGTAATCCCTCACTCTGGAGGTTGAGGCAGATGGATCACAAATTCAAGATCAACTTGGATGAATGACGTAGTGCATTTGAGGCTAGCCTGTGCTATATTTGAGATCCTATCTCAAAAGTAATCAACCAGATAAACAAATGTCAGTGCTTATGAGGCAGATTGCTACAAGTTTGAGACTAGCCTAGTCTACATAGCAAGTTCCAGGAGGCACAGTGCTACATAATGAGACCCTGTCTCAAAATAGATAATAAATATTTTAAAGAATTGAGAGATTGCCAAGAGGGCTGGGAATCTAGCTCAGTAATAGACCATTTGCCGAGCTTATTTGAAGTCCTAGGTTCAATGCCCAACACAAACATAATTGTTTTGTGATTATGTAAAATATTAATATACAAATAACTCTAAAATTCATCCAACTTTTAAGTCTTTTTTGTTTGTTTGTTTGTTTGCTTTTTTCGAGACAGGATTTCTCTGTTTAGCCCTGGCCTGGAACTCACTCTGTAGACCAGGCTGGCCTCAAACTTAGAAATCCACCTTCCTCTGCCTCCCAAGTGCTGGGATTAAAGGTGTGCGCCACCACTGCCCAGCATAGAATGATAAATTTTAAAATTCAAAAAGATACAGAGGCATGGTGGTGCACACTTCTAATCCAAGCACTCAGAAGGGAGGCAGAGGAAGGCCACTCTCTGTGAATTTTAAGCCAGTGGGGTCTACATAAAGAGTTTATTCCAGACAGGGCAACATAATGAAACCCTGTCTACAAACAAACAAAACAAAGTAAGTAAATAAATGTGGTTTAAATGAAAATGGTTCCCATAGACCCATAGGGAGTTGTCTTGTTGGAAGAAGTGTGTCACTGGGGGTGGGCTTTGAGGTTTCAGACTCTCTAGCCAGGCCCAATGTCACACTTTCTTCCTGCGTTCCTGCTGTGTTGAAAGCTTTTGGTGCTGCTTCTAGGAATTTGGCATTTGTCACTTAGCTCAGACAAGGAAGTAGGCTCAGGCAGGAATATTAGAAACAGTGACCATGGGGCTTGCTACTGTGCTTAATTACCTTGTGTGATCTCTCGGCTTACTACTTTACTTAATCACTATCTTGTGTGACCTCCTTGTTCACTACTTCGCTTGATTACTTTGTCTTTGATCTAAGACCTGACCAAGGGTTTTGGATGTACCTAGAATGATATAAAAGCAGGCTGGAGAGAACTAAAGCTGCTTCAGCCTTAGTACGGGCTGGAGTCACATGTTATAATTTTGTTTAATTGTCTTTTTCTTTTTCAGTCCACATTCCCTCCCTTTTGAGACCCAGTTAACTGACCGAGCGGGCTTGGTCACTGCTATCTGAGGACCAGGATGTGGAATTCTAAGTTACATTTCCAGCACCATGCCTGCCTGGATGCCGCCATACTCCCACCATGACAATGGACAGATCCTCTAAACTGTAAGCCAGCCCCAATAAAATGTTTTCCTTTATAAGTGTTGCTGTGGTCATGGCGTCTCCTCACAGCAATCAAACATTGTCTAAAACATAAAATGAAAATTTTAACTTTGCTTTATGATTATGTGAAAATACTTGCAGTCATATCAACCCAGACAAGGTATGTATGAGTAATTCTAGCATCTATCCCAGTGTCTTCTCACTGGAAACATCAAACCTCATGGATCTTGGCTCAGCAGTTAAGGGTATTTGTTGCTCGTGCAGACAAACAAGATTTGGGTCCCATATCCACATGGTGGCTCACAACCACTCCAGTTCTAGGGAATTTGATGCTCGTTTTTGTCTTCTCTAGGTTAACATGCACATGTTGCACAAACAGGGGCAAACATTCCTATATAGCAAAAAAGACTCTACCAATTAAAAAGAAGCCAGGTAGAGCTGGATGTGGTAGCACACTCCTTTAGTCCCAGCACTCGGGAGGCAGACAGATCTCTGTGATATCTGTGAGGTCCAGGACATAGTCTGGTCTACAAATTGAATACAGGATAGCCAGAGCTACACAGAGAAACACTGTTTCAAACAGATAGATAATAGGCAGATGGGCCGGACACTGATGTATGTATGTATGTGTGGATAAATAAAAAATAGAGTAAATAAGTAAATAAAAATAAATAAAATAAAAAGCCAGACATGGTGGTGCATGCCTTTAATCCCAGCACTCTGGTGGCAGAGGCAGGCCTGATCTGAGTTTGAGGCCAGCTTGGTCTACAGAGTGCGTTCCAGGACAGAAAGAGAAATGCTGTCTTGAAAAACCTAAAATAATTAAAAATAAATAAATAAATAAATAAATAAGCACACAGGCAGGGAAGACAAATGAGTGGAACAGCACAGGAGGGGCACCTCGTGGTTCTGACCCTGAGCAGTAGTAGCAGGGTACTGCCAGCTTTGTGACAGTCACAATGAAGTGTTTATGGATAGAATAATCTACTGGTTGGCAATGAAGAGATTGCTGAGTCAAAGGGTTGAAGCTGAATGTTTGGCTACAAGAGGATTAATTGCACTATTCCCTGCAATTATTTTTGCTATTTCTGTAACACAGAGTTTAAAAGGAACACTAGTCAATGAAGTGTAGCAGGGTGTCCCAAGAGAAGAAGGCTTGACTCGAACTTCTGGTCTAAAAAGGGAAGCCTGCAATCCCAGAACTTGGGGGGAAGGGGCAGGAGGCTCCTAGGAGTGAGGCTGTCCTAGGTTACATCTTGACTCAAAGAAAACAGAGGTCTTACCTTGTAGAGGACCTGCCAGTCACTGACCTTGGTGTGGGACAACTTCATGCGTTTCAGAATCAGCTATAAGCAGAGAGACAGCTATGGTTTGCCATTTGCCGTCTGATGCCCCTCAAGGCCCACAGTCCAGGCAGGACAGGCGTTCTTTCAGAGGACCACGGATTGGTTCCCAGCACCCACACCAGGAGGTTCACAGCCATACATAACTCTAGTTTTAGATGATCCACCATCCTATTCTGGACTCTGCAGTCACCCACACTCACATGGGGGTACTCCACACAGACACACCTCATTTCTGTTTGCTTTGTTTGATACAGGGTTTCATTAGGTATCCCTAACTGAACTGGAACTCACTATATAGACCAGACTGCCCCCAAACTCACAGGCCTGGCTATACATGCATATAATTGAAAATAAAAATAAATATTGGGCTAGGTGTGGTGGAGCATGCCTTTCATCTCAGCACTCCAGAGGCAGGAAGATCTCGGAGTTCAAGGTCAGCCTGGTCTACATATCAAGTTCCAGGTCAGCCAAGTCTACATAGTGAGACCCTGGCTCAAAAAAAAAAAAAAAAAAAAAAAATAGCCAGGTGCGGTGGTGCATAGCTTTACTCCCAGCATTTGGGAGGCAGAGGCAGAGCTCTGTGAGTTGCAGGCTATACACAGTTACACAGTGAGACCCTGTCCCCAAACAAAAACAAAAACCAACCCAACTAAATTTTAATAAAATAAAATAAGCAGCCCACATTTTTCTATACGCCATCAGCCTTATTCCCCGCCCTGATCTCTGCCCTGGGCTCACAGGCACGTTCTTGATGTGGCTCAGGAGCCGGTGCAGCATCTGGGCCATGTCCAGGTTCTGAGGCATCAGGAAAAACTGAATGACATCCAGACGGGAATTGAGCTCCCTTACCTCCTTGGTCGGACGGGTAAACCACAGCCTGGAGGGCAAGGGTTGGGATGGGAAGGTTACAAGTTAAGTCTTCTCTCATCTTGATTTTGCTTGGGGAGTGTGGTACTCTGTGCCTGCAGCACATGACAGGAATGAACTAACTGGCAAGTGCAAGGCCCTGTCTGTGTATGCGGGCTCAGTTATATGTGCATACTGAAGACTGATGGAGTCACGATGACTGTGTCTGTATGCAGCGGCTTTGAGGGATGAGACCATGTGTCGCTCCATGTGGATATGCAGTGGAGCCTGTCAGTGTTTTAGAGGGGAACAGCGTGTTGTGGTATTTGTGTGCCAACATTGCAGCTCTCTGCGGCTGAGTGGGAGAGGGTGAGTCAATATGAGTTTGCTATCTGTGTGTAGCCATGACAATATCTTGGGTAAACAGCATAGACGAAATCTCATCTTTCCATGCTCTTCCTGTGTAAATGCCTGTAACTAATTCTCATTCTCTCCTTCCCTGACTTCTTCCATCCTTCCTTCTTTTGGCAAAGTTTAGGGCTGAGTCAAGGCTTACTTACTACCTAAGCAACAAACTACTGAGCCACACCCACAGCCTGCAGGGTTTTTTGTTTGCTTGTTTTGTTTTTTGAGAAAGGGTTTCACATAGTTCAGATTGGACTCAAACTTGCTATGTCAAGGCTGACCCAGAATTCCTGCTCCTTTAGTTTCTATTTCCTAGAATTTTCCGGAATTACAGGTGTTTGCCACAGGCCCCTTCCCAGCCTGCTGTTCTCTGTGTGTTTATGCTTTGTTTGTATGTGGACACAGATGCCACAGCACTGGTGTAGATTAACTCTGTGGAGTTGTTTCTGGCCTGTCTTCATGTGGTTTCAGGTTGCTAGGCCTGCCCAGAAAGCACCTTTGCCTGTGGAGTTGTCCCATCAGTCCCTAGCCTACAATTCCTTCTTTTTCTTTTCTTGTTTCCTTCCTTCTCTCTTGCTTTTTGTAAAGGTGTGTGTGCGCGCGCATGTACCACATGCAGAAGACAGAGGACAACGTGTGTGAATTGGTTTTCTTCTATCATGTGGGTTCTGGGACCCGAGCTCAGGTCATCAGGCTTAGTGGCACGCGCCTCTACCCACTGAGCTGTCTCACTACACCCCAGTCTACTCATCTTATAATTGTATTTTGTTTTGGTCTTGGTTGTTTTGAGACAAGGTCTCAACAAGGTCTCACTATATAGACTGACCAGGAACTCTACCTGCCTCTGCCTCAGGTGGGATTAAACACATGGTAGTCACACCCAACTCATTTTACAACTCTTAATGGTCACCTCTTAGTAGAGAAAGTTGATTTGACCTCCACTCATGAGATTAAATCTTGACATGCATAGTCTAGTATAAAAGAACTCACACGGAGTTTTCAGATGGCCGGGGCGGGCGGTGGTGGTGCATGCCTGTAATCCCAGCACTCTGGGAGGCAGAGGCAGGCAGATTTCTGAGTTCAAGGCCAGCCTGGTCTACAGAGTGAATTTCAGGACAGCCAGGGCTACACAGAGAAACCCTGTCTCGAAAAACAAAAACCCAAACAAAAACCAAAATGATACAAAACAAACAAACAAAAAAACCAAAAAAAAAAAAAAAAAAAAACCAAAAAAGGAGTTTGAGGATGTGATCCTGAAAATGAAAACCGAGGGAATAGAGGTACCATGATCACTTTCATTGTCAACTTGACACTGTCCAGAATTACTTCTGAGAATACTAGGAGGGGTCATCTTAATTACATTCTCTGATGTGGAAGAACCCACCCACTGTACACAGCACCATTTCCTGAGCTTGAGAGCCTAGACTGAATAAAAAGGAGAAAGTTATCGATGGGTGTGTTTGTACTTGTGCTGACAACATAAAATGAAGATTATACTAGCTACTACACTGGGTTCTAGATGGGCAGCTGGTCTTTCTGGTACTACTGAATGAAATAGTGTTTGCCACATTCTGTAGACTTGTGTTAGCAGGCCTCAGTACTCAGTGTGCATTTGTTCATAAACCCATGTCTGAGGCCCACTCACCTGAGCAGCTTCTGTCCCCACTTACAGCGGCATCTGTTGAGGATTCCTGTGGAGTATGCATAGGAAGTGAACGCATTACAAGGTAGGCTGGTCTGGAGGTCCAGATACAGGACACAAAAGTAGCCAAATTAGTGCCTGGCTACAAACTGGACTATCATGTGAGGGTGGGACAAGGGATGGATGCTCAGCCAGGAAAATATATAAATGGGCATAGCCACAACTCACAAAAGCCCATCACAATATGTAAAACTAAAGCATAACCCAGGGAGAAGCTGGACACTGGAGCCACGTCCCTAATACACTCTAAAGCCAGAAGAACCAGATAAAAACCATACAAAGCAGTTCTAAAACTCCGTATTCAGTGGACACATCCATACAAAGCCAGAGACTGAAGACAGTATTGGTAAGATGACAGCTGACCAGCAAATTACACTATGTGGCTGGAGTCTATAAAGGAGCTTGAGTCAGGTGGGTATAGGGCCTGAGATACCTGGGCTGGCATGGGAAAGACATCTGGCAATGTCAGTAAAGCCAGAGAGCGAGCCTGCACATGGCTATAGAGTTGGTTGCATTTCTAGCATGTTTTCAGAGTGTGGGGTGAGCAACAGGCCACACCTACCGAAGAGGCTGAGCCCCTCCTTCAGCCCGCTGGCTATTTTGTACACCGAGGGGTGAGACTCGCTCTTGAAAATCTGTAGAACACTGTCACAGAGAAATGGAGGAGTCTGAATTTCTGTACAGTCCACACATGGTATATGCGTGAGTGTACATATTTGGTTTTGAGACAGGGTCTCTCTATGTAGCCCTGGCTATCCTGGAACTCACTATGTAGACGAGACTGGTCTCAAACTTATAGAAGTTTGCCTCTCTCTGCGTCTCAGTGATGGGATTAAAGGTAAGCCACCACACTTGCCTATGTGTACATATTTGTATGCCAGTGAACATGCTCCTGCACATATATGCAGAAGCCATGTTCTCTATCTTGTTTTCTTTCTTTTTTTTTTAAAGATTTATTTATTTATTGTTATATGTAAGTACACTGTAGCTGTCTTCAGACACACCAGAAGAGGGCATCTGATTTCATTACGGATGGTTGTGAGCCACCATGTGGTTGCTGGGATTTGAACTCAGGACCTCTGGAAGAGCAGTCAGTGTTCTTACCAGCTGAGCCATCTCTCCAGCCCCCCCCCCCCTTTTTTTTAAGATTTATTTATTTATTATATTAAGTACACTGTAGCTGTCTTCAGACACACCAGAAGAGGGCGTCAGATCTAATTACAGATGGTTGTGAGCTACCATGTGGTTGCTGGGAATTGAACTCAGGACCTTTGGAAGAGCAGTCAGTGCTCTTAACCGCTGAGCCATCTCTCCAGCCCTTCTTGTTTTCTTTTAAGACAAGGTCTCTCATTGAACTCAAAGTTCACCATTTTCTTTGGCTAAGCTGATAGGCAGCAAAATCCAGTAGTCCTACCTCTGCCCACTCTAGCACTGAGACTGCAGGCACACAAACCAGTGAGTGGCATTTTATGCAAATGCTTGGAATCCAAACTCAGATTCTCAAACTTGAGTAACAAGTGCCTTTACTCATTGAACCATGTTCCCACCCACACTATAATGAATTTTTTATAATAAAGGGGGTTGAGAAATGAGACTTAATAAGCTTTTTATTTCATGCCTAGCAACAATAATCTCAATGTGTGGTTTATTACTCACTTTTGTTTGCCTTAGCTTCTCCCCTTAGAAAAGGAAATAAAACCCAGGTGTGGTGGCTCACACCAGTAACCCAAGCAGAGGCAGGCAGGGAGTTTGAGGCCAGCTGGTCTGGATAGTGGGATAGTGGGTTCCGGAACAGCCAGGGTTATGTGAGACCCTGTTCAAAAAGAGAAGAAAAAGAAGGAAAGACAGACAGAAAGAGGGGGGGGAGGAAAGAAAAGGGTGGGCTGAAGTTGTCCCTAGCAGCACAGTGCTTGCCCGGCAGGCACCAGTCCCTCAGTTCATCCAATGTGGCCGAAGAAGGAGGGTGACTCCTCTACGCTTTAGCCCCTTCCTTTCCTTTACCCTCATCCTCTCAATCACCCTTTTCTTTCCTTCACAGACCCAGGCTTAAAGGCAGAACTCAGTAGGATTGTTAGAGCCTTAAACGCCATCCTTTGCTTCTGCAGGCAGCAGCCTGTCTCCTCTCACCTGTAAGTGTCTTGATCGATGCTCACCAGATGGGTCCTGAGAACAGAAGACAGCCACAGGAAGGCGACTGAGGCATGGTGGGGGGGGGGTCATTACTACTCCCTCAGCTCCCCTCTCTGAAGACTTCTCTCCGAGCAATCCAATACCTCTGGTTCTCTTGTGCTGGAGTATAATTCACCCACTGTCCCCATCCCTACACACGTACACACACAGACACGCACGTGCACACACACAGACACACACACCCTTTCTTCTTAGACTTCCCAGTCCTCTTTACTTTGGCTGAGGTTTGGATGAGTCACCTACAGTACAAACTTCTTAAATCCCAGGATAGGGACCCTGACATTATAGTCTTCCAGTTCAACCCCGATTCTTCTGCGACTCAGGAACTTGAGCAGTCCTCCAAGTGCCCGGACCTGGGGGGGAGAGGCGGGGATCAGCACTGAAGCTGGACAACAGTAATATCAGGAAAACCGTGATTTTACAGAGCTGGGGTGTCCAGTCAGAGCTCTGCCCTATGGCTGGGAGACCATGTCTTTCCCTAGCTGCATCCCAGCCCTTGCCCCATGACCCAGCTCACCGTGAGGACACAGTCAAAGGGAATAATGGAGGAGAGGAAAAGGATTTTCTCCGTAGCAGTCATGGACTCCGAGATGAAGGAGTAGTTTCCAGAAAGGAGACGCTGTTTGCTTATCTCTGGACCTATTTGGGGAGAATGGGGAGCAAAAGGTCTCATAGCTCCATGCTCTTGCCACAATTGAGCAACAAGAACAAATCCGACCATATGGCTTGTCCAAGTCCACAGAAATGGTTAAGGAAAGCTAAAGCAAGAACCAACACATACAGATGTAGTCTCATTCTTTTACTTCCTTATGTAATGTAGGTGTCTGGCTATAAGCACAACCTGAGAAAGACAAGTGACTAGGGGGAAAAAACATCTGGGATTGTGGGTTTCCTAGGAGATATATATGAATGATCTACTACTACCATCCCCTGTCCTTTTTGCAAACCTGGAAGTTTGCAAAGTACGGAGTGCCTTATGGACCATGGTTCCCAGAAACAGTGCCTTTTCCTTTTTATGCAACGACTTTGGCTTAAAGTGGGTAACTCCAACATTCAAAGCTGTTTTAAAAGTGTCATCTCTGTTTTCTTCCATCACTCACTCCCCCATTCCTAACATACCTAACCCAGTGGCTTCTCAGTAAGTTGTATTAAGGACGGACAGTATGGTGCAGGGGAGATCTGTGATGGGGTGTGGGAAGCAGCTTTCAGATAAGAGTACACGAGGCAAGGTCTCTGATAATAGGAGCTCCTTTCAGAGAAAGGACAGAGCCCCTGGGATGGGGGCTGGTAATGGAAAAGGAAGGAGCTACCAAAATCCACGCTTGGCAGAAGTATGATTTCAGGTCTCTTTGGCTCTCCATGCTCCTGGGAGGCTGTGGAGGAAAAGGCCAAAGTCTTGTACAGTTTGTCCCATTATTGTCCCATTCTCCTTCCCAGTACTACACGATTTAGTAGTCTGCTTCCATTTTCCCTTCTCTATGCAATCCTTACCAAGCTTCCCTAGAAATCGAGTCATTGCCTCATCCTGTTTGGCGCTTGTAACAACAGACTGGGGGTTGATTTCATCCAGAACTTGAAAAGAGAAGGAAGGTGCCAAATGAGTCAAAGGATTTCTCCACTTTGACTAAGAGGAAAGTGGAGGCTCTCTTCTTGCCACTGTCTGTTCCCCTCAAGAATGTATTATCTTAGCCAGGTGTGGTGGCACATGCCTTTGATCCCAGTCCCTGGGAAGCAGGTGAATCTGAGTTCAAAGTCAGCCTAGTCTATATAGTAGGTTTTAGGATGAGCAGAGCCACATAGTGTGACTCTGTCTCAAAAACAAAAACAAAAAACAAAAAAAACTACATTTCTGTCTGTTAGGCATGCTCTGCATACTGGGTGCACAGTGGAGAATGAGACTTAGTAAAGGCAGGGTGGGAAGGAGCAAGAGTGTCCTGCAAACTATCACTAGCATCATGAATGGTTTGCCAGGGACTGGGTCTGCAGTATTTAACATACAGCCGGTACCTAATAAAGTTGCCTTGAGTAATTAATTCCTAAAAGGTGATGTCACATAAAGACGTATGAGTGAAACACACTTCCCACCCCAGGAGAGGACTGCAGGGTTCTGCCCCACCTCTCTGGAGCAGCTTCAGGCTCTCGTGGTCTGGGGCGTCTGGCATGAAGTGGATAGTGGAGTCACTAGTGTCATAGTACGCAATGCCCAGATATCCCGAGCTCCACAGCACGCACAGATGGATCTGCCCCATGAGGAAGGAAAGGAGATCGATATCTGAGCCCCTCGGAAGGGCCTGGTTTGGCCATCCCTTATTAACCATTTAACCAAATCTCCAAGATAGGCACGCATGGGGCATGGGGTGTTTAGTCAACGTGAAACAGGGTCGGCTCAGCCCCTCCCAGTCCTCCCCACCCCTCGGACACCTCGGCCGGCTCCTCCTCGTCCTCTTCCTCGACGCCTTCAGGCCCCGCCATTGGGGGCTGGGGGCTGGGGAAGCTGGCCAAGGGGACCCCGGGTCCGGGTCCGGGAACTGGCGGCGTCCGGCCTGGGGTCGCTCTGAAAGCCATGGGCTCGGCGACTCTGAGGACAAGGGAGGGGAAGGAGGTTCCGAAGCGGCATCTCAGCAGGCGGTGGTGCGCGGGCTATGGGGGCACAGGCGGGGGCGCGTGGAGGGCGACCCCGTTAGGTGTCGAGCAGCTCCGAGCTGCTGTCCCACCGGCATTTCCGTCACTCGAAGCCGCGCTTCGGAAGCTCTGAAGGAGCGCGCTGTCACGTCGAGCGTCTCCCGCCACCCACGCCCCTACAGCCGCAGCGCGCTCTTCTGTCCCCACCCCACCGGTGCCGCCAGCTCGCACCACTTTCCCGCCTTTTCCGTCACCTCGCCGCGACGAGCCACCTCCCTGACCAACCGCCGCGAGTCTGTGAGAACCACCAGCCAGCCTGTGGGCGTGGGCCGCGCGCTCGCCCCGCCCTCCTAGTCGCTATTGGCTGGAAGGGCGGTGAGGAATCAATGCAGATTGGTCCGCTTGCATTGAGGGCGGTGCTACAGTGTTCAAAATTCCCGCCCTCTGCCGTTGCTAAGCAGCCGTCCTCAGCTTTGATTGATGCTGGGCGGAGCCCGCCCGAAGGTCGCCAGGCCGAGAAAATGTCCCTGCCTGGAAGAAGGGTCTGGGCCTTAGAGATGGCCAGGGCGGGAAGGCCGACCTTAAAGGGCCAGAGGCATTCTTCCTCCTTCCTGAAGAGTGGAGAGAAGCAACATTAATCCAACCTGTGCCAACAACAACAGTTCGGTTAATATTTGTACCCACTAAGTTAATATTTATAAAGAACTCAGAACGGTGCCCGGCAAACAAAGTAAGCGCTACATGAGTGTTTTAAATAAATAAGTGGAAGTAAAAACCAACTCCTGTGTCAGCTCCACTTTGCCTGTTGATTGCAGGGGATGACCACCCTCACAAGAGCAATACGGGGCTTGCTTATTTTGGGACCCCTGAAGAGGAAGTGTAAAGTATCTGAAAGACACTAAATTCTGAAAGTAGACCTAATTAGAACACATACTACAGCCTTCTAAGGACACAGGGTGTCTCTGATTAATGATCCATCTGGGTGGGAAAAAAAAGAGAAGGAAGGAGTTTCTGAGGGAGGAAAAAACATACTTTACAAAACAACAACAAAACAAAACAAAACGAAAATCCTGGGTTGGCTCGGCAGGTCTTCAATTTTATCCCCAGGACTCACACGGTAGAAGGAAAAATTGACTGACTCCCAGATTGTCCTCCACAATGGTGCTGCTTGTACACATACACACACACACACACACACACACACACACACCACCACCTAATTTAAAAACACTAAAATAAGATGATCCTGCCTGATTTCAGAGACTCTGCTGATCAGCGACTGGAAAATCCTCTGCAAAGGGGAGCTGGGTTAATGGTTACCCTTGGCAAGTTATTGAGCAATGGAGTTATAGAAACCTGGAAGAGGTTATTGGTGACAGCTCTAGGGAGTGGCAGGGAGGGACACACCTTCCAATCTGGGGTGTGAAGATTAGGGACTGGTTTACCTAGAAGAGAAAGGACTCAGACCCAGGAAGAGAAGCCCACAGAGGAAATGAGACGCTGGAGAAAGAGAAGAAGTAAGAGCTCAGAGATAAGATGGAAGTACACATTTTTCTGAGGCAGTCCTGGCTTCAAATCCAGGAGCACCGCTGGGTGGTCCCAGGACAGAGCAGCCTGGAAAATAATGGCAAAATAACAGGTTTGTGCGTAGCAATCCACGCAGCCCCAGTCAGTACTGATGATCAGAGCAGCTGTGGCTATAAAGACAGCCAAGAGAGGCAGCCAAACCTGTTTGAGTCTAAAGCGTCTCCCAAAGATCTCACCAAGAGCAGATTGCTTGATGATCCCTCGCTGACTAGAGGGAAAAAGGGAGGCCTCTGGGAAATAAGGCTTCACTGAAGCCAGCTTTCTTATCAGTGGGAAGAGGCTCCCGTGCAGATCGCAAGGGTCAGCATAATGGAAACAGACTTAGAACTTAGACGGGACTCACACATGAGTCAGTCTACAGCCGTCCGCAATGTTGTAATTCAAAAGCCCAAACACCAAGCATATTCTGCCTTTCTGGGGAGGAGAGAGATAAGCCTTCCCCCAGGGAGGAGAAAGCTCTCAGAAGAGGAAGCACAAGAGGAAACCACTAACTAACTGCTGTTCCAGCGATTCGCGCTTCCCTCCACCTCAATCCTCCCCGCCTCTTTCAGCTTCTAGTCCAGTTTTGCTTCTTGGTCTTTCCAAGTCCTGCATATTTTTCTTCAACTAGAAATATATATATATATATATATATATATATATATATATATATATATACACATATGACAGACTGAGAAGAAAAGACAGATGATGTTTGGACAGTAGAGAAACTTAGAGTGTGGGTAGAGTGTGGACGTCAGATATTGGCAGACATATTTTAGATTAAAAAAAAAGGTAGTAGAAAGGTAGTAGAGCTCTCGTCGGCAGGACACAGCACATACACGACAATTAGACAGATACAGAGATTAGCATGGCCCCTGCTCAAGGGTGTCACGCAAATTCGTGAGGCGTTCCATATTTTTATTTGCCTGTTCTTCATCTAAAGTCATTTGTGTAGATGGGTAATTAAAAGATACTGAAGTAAAAAAAATAGGCAGTAAACTTATATCTTTATACTAAAGTTGATAGACCCTCCAAAATCAAGCCTTCCAGGGAAAGCCCCCCACGACTCTGCTCACACAAGTCTGACCTTTGCTTCTTCCCGTGATAGAACCCGTCGCTACCCCACCCACCCCAGGACAAGCCCCAATGCTATCCCAGTACCAGGATGGGTCTCCAAGGCAACCTTCACCAGTGAGAGGAGGCTAAGGGGCCCGGGCTGGGGAAGTCCGGCTTCCAGAGGACCGCCCCCTGCCGTGAAGCCTGAGCTCAGCTTCCTGTGTCCCAGCATCAGGCCTCCTGCTCTCCCAGCCTGTGCCCTTCACCAATCTGTATTCCTCACCTCACCATCTCCTTCCGGATCCCCCTCCACACACCCAGAGCACAGTCCCAGCAAACCAGAAGACTAACTGGAAAACTGAAAACAAAACAAAAGAAAGCAAAAATGCAGAACTCTTGCACCCTCAAACTCCCTTTCTGCACCTTCGTGGGCACTTCGCTAGTGTCAAGTTTCCCTGTTTGAGAGTGGCCACCCTCCTCATTAGCGAAGCGAGGAAACTGAGGCACAAACATGGTGCTGTGTTTAGGGGAGGTCAGGGAACTGAGGGAGCCCCGAGACTTCCCTCCTAACACCTTATTCCTGGGATCCCCGAGACCTCTGGCCTCCGTCCCGGACCCACTCCCACGATCCCCGAGTGCCCTCCCCTCGTGTCCCCTCCCCAGGTCCAGGGCGGGGCTGGCCGGTGAGTCAGCTGCTCCCTGAGCTAAACGGGAGGGACCGAGGTGGAGCAGCGGAGTGTGGGGCGCACTGGGCCTGTGGGGAAGCCGCGTTGGAGCGAACCGAGGGGTCTGATCGGACTGGGGTTGCGCCGAAGGGAGCCCTGAGTCTGAAGGAGAGAATCCCCGGCCGTGAGACCCGCCTTCCCTCGCCCCGGCCCCTCCCAGTTCCCCCAGCGACGGCTGCTTCCTGGTCCCCGACGCAACCATGGCTGAAGAACAACCTCAGGTCGAACTGTTCGTGAAGGTAAGAACGCCTTCTCTTTCTTTGGCCACGCTCAGAATTTCTGCAAGCCAATCAACCCTCCCCTCCCCTGGGCTCCAGCGCCAACTCCCCAGCCCCTGCCTAGCTGACCGCACCCCCAGCCCCGGTGCTGTTTTGCTGGGAGGAGGGGGGAGGGGGCTTGTGAGACGGTAATGAGAGTTCTAGACTCGCCCTGAAAAGTTTATAGAAGAGGTTTCCAGCAGCCTGAAGGAGAGAAAGATGAAGAAAGGGGCGTTTTCAGGCATGAGAGAGTCAATGGGGTACAGTGCGGGGTCCAGGGGGATCCAGACAAGAGAAGGACCAAGAGGGACCGAGAAAGGGACCGCGGTGGGGTTCGAGGTCAAATGTGGCCCTATGAAAGCCAAACATGGGGCAGAGGGAGGGGGACGGAGAGAGAGAAGGAGAGAGAGAGAGACAGACAGACAGACAGACAGACAGACAGAGACAGGGAGGGAGAGAGAGGGAGGGAGGGAGGGAAAGGAAGAGGGAGTCTGGTGGGGTTGAAGGGTGAGTGTGTCGCAGGGTGGAAGAGCCTTCACGAAGCGGCACAGTCAATGGCTGAGATGAGCCCCCCACCCCCATCAGCTGAGGGAGCCTAGAGACTGCGAGGCAGGAAGGAGATTAAAGTTTAGCAGTAGTTACTTATGAAGAGAGGAGGGCTCCAAAGGGGACAGGGGACTCCTTGGGTTAGATGAAAACGCCGGGCTGATGGATATGGAAGAAAATCGCTCACCCACCCCCCTCCCCCCGCCCAGCCCTCCCCCTTCACACTACCCTCTCTGTGGGTGTGGTCAAGGAGAGATGGTGCCCGGCTGGCCTTTGGGTTGGAAACCGCTGGCTGCCGCCCACCTCCTCTGCCCAGGCCGGTCCCCTCCGGCACCACCCTTCCCCATACCGCCACCCCCCCCACCCCCCCACCCCCCGTGCGCGTCCCTTCCTCTCTGCGCAGGTCCCCTCCCAGGGAGCGCATTGGCCCTCCTTTTTTTTTTATTTGTTTGTTTGTTTGTTTTTTGTTTTTGCTTCTCGGCCTCCCTTTGCACTCCTTTCGTTCCTCTCTTCTGTGTGTCCGTGATGTTTTTCTCTATCCTTTTTTTTTCTTTGCTGGGTTTTCCCTGGCAGCCTTTCCCGGTTTCTTGGCCCAGGGAAGTGAACTGGAGCCTGTGTCCGCCCCTTAGGTGTGGTCCCCACCTCTCACTCGCCTCCAGGGGCTATTTTTACCCTGGGTGAGGTGATGCTGTGGAGATCCTGGCCCTGTGTCCTGTGAGGAGGATCTTGGGGGAACCAGAGAACACGAGCGAGCATTTGGGGAACTGTAAGGGTGGCGGTGGCTGCCTAGGCCTCTGTGTGCATAGGTCCCTGCCCCCACTTCCTTGCCCGGAAGGAAGCTGCTGAGGCCTGAAGACAGAAATGAATCACCCTCAGTCTAGGGGGAGGTGTCCCTTGGGGGATGAGGTCACCTACATCCAATTAGAGAGTAGCCCCCTCTGTTAGGCCCTCCACATCTCTAAGGTGAAGTTAGGTCCTCCGGCTTCCCGGCCCAGCTTCCAGAAACACCTTGGATAGAGGTTTAGTGAACAGGGACCCTGTTTCCAAACCCTGCCCTACCTTTCTGCTCCTCTGGAGAAGATCTAGCATTAGATTCCAACCCCTATTAAAGCTAGCCAAGACTTAACTGTTCCTCTGCCTCCGCCCACCTGTCAATCACTGGGATGCCACCAGCCTAGCTTTGCTGATCCAGGCCCCCACAGGGGAAAATAATTCCGCTCTGGGGATAGCTTAGAGATCGTAGCAGTGTAGGTGGGAGGATAGCCTGGTAAGGACGTGTGTGTGTGTGTGTGTGTGTGTGTGTGTGTGTGTGCGTGCGTGCCAGCCCTAATGCTGGGGTCTGTTGCTTTTCAGGCTGGCAGTGATGGCGCCAAGATTGGGAACTGCCCCTTCTCCCAGAGACTGTTCATGGTGCTCTGGCTCAAGGGAGTCACCTTCAACGTTACCACTGTGGACACCAAGAGGTGGGCCCACTTCTGACCCTCTAAACATCCCTCGTGTAGACACATGTGCACATGTATGCACATGCGCACTCTCATGAACCTATCTGCCTTAAACCGGCTCTCTTGTCTGGGACAAATCTACATTCTGATGATCCCGTTTCTGACTCCCCACACCCTTTTCCTTTCTTGACGCATGGCCCCTTCTCCAGACGGACCGAGACTGTACAGAAGCTTTGTCCCGGTGGGCAGCTCCCGTTCTTGCTCTACGGCACCGAAGTGCACACAGATACCAACAAGATCGAGGAATTCCTGGAGGCCGTGCTGTGCCCTCCCAGGTATGGGGACACTTGGAAAGAAAGGGGGAACTGGGAGGCTTTGCAAAACAAAGGTCGAAGAGGGGAGACAGGTAGCCTTAGGGCAGAGTCCCCCAGAAAGGAGTTCATCTTATCCCTGTGCCTTCAGGTACCCAAAGCTGGCTGCTCTGAACCCTGAGTCCAACACCTCGGGGCTGGACATATTTGCCAAGTTTTCTGCCTACATCAAGAACTCAAACCCAGCTCTCAATGACAGTGAGTCTTATGGGTCAGGGGCTTGGGTCCTACAGGACCCAAGGGTTGGGGTATCTAGGGTTGGGGTACCATGAGCTCCTGTGAGCTCTGCTGTCAGGGAGACGGAACGGATGTTCTCAGACCTCTTCTGACCCTCCATTCCTGCTGTACCCCTTCTAACTTCCCTGCTGTCTCATTGCTAAAACTTTTGGAGTTTAGGGCTTTGTTTTATTTATACATGCAATATATGTACATGTGTGTGTGTGTGTGTGTGTGTGTGTGTATGTCTGTTTGTCTATCTCTGCACCATTTGTGTGCAGTGCCTGGAGGCCAAGAGACAATGGTAGATTTCCTGGGATTGGAATTACAGATGCTGGCTGGGAATCAGACCTCAGCCAATGCTATTAACCACTGAACAGTCTCTGCAGTCCCAAGACCAGCTTTGTAACAGGGTGCTGGCATCTGAAGCTGAATTCTTATGTTTATACATCTCGGGCTGTACCCACAAGTCATCTCTCAACCTTCTGGAGTTCATTCTTTTGTTTTGCTTTGGTTTTATTATTTTTTATTGAGAGAGGTTTTCCTCTGTGTAGCCCTGGCTGTCCTGGAACTCTGTAGACCAGGCTGGCCTCAGACTCAAATATCCGCCTGCCTACGCCACCACCGCTGGTTACAAGTTCTCCTCCTCCTCCTCCTCCTTCTCATCCCTCTCCCCTCCTCCTCTTCTTCTCAAAGACTTATTTGTTTATTTTATGTATGTGGGTACACTGTCCCTCCCTTTAGACACACCAGAGGAGGGCATCAAATCCCATTATGAATGTTTGTAAGCCACCATGTGGACGCTGGGAACTGAACTCAGGACCTCTGGAAGAGCAGTCAGTGCTCTTAGCCGCTGAGCCATCTCTCCAGCCCTACAATTCATTCTCATGTGTGAGCCACACACCACCACATGTACTGCAGCATTACCAGGCTCACAGACATGACAGCTCTTTTACTGTTTTGCATATTTATTTTGCTTTTTGGTGGAGTTGGGGAATGATTGATTCTGAGAAGGCTTCTGCCTCTTTGTAAATCTGCTTCCAGATCTATAGAATGGGATAACTTCCATCTCCTGGGTTTGCTTGAGAAGTGGCTGAGACTTGTTTCTAGACTGACTGGGAGGCAGAGGGAAAGGATGTGACTCAGTGTACGGAGCTTGCCAAGTGTGTGAAACCCTAGGCTCCATTTCTAGCGCTTGTGGGAATAAATTGCAAGCCAGTGGCTGGGGCGACAGCTCAGTCACCTGTGTGTTTGCCACGCAAGTATGAGTGCTGAGTACCTGCGTTTGGATGCCTGGCAGGCATGTCAAAATCCACGCATGATGGGCAGCTACTGTTTCCCAGTGTTGGGGACGTAGAGGTAGGAGGAACCCTGGGCTCAGGCGTCCAGCTAGTCGAGTCTAATTGATAAGTCTAGGTTCAGGGACAGACCTTGTCTCAAAAATAAAGTGGGAGCTGGCCAGTGGTGGTGCATGCCCTTAATCACAGCACTTGGGAGACAGAGGCAGGTGGATTTCTGAGTTCGAGGCCAGCCTGGTCTACAGAGTGAGTTCCAGGACGGCCAGGGCTACACAGAGAAACCCTGCTTCGAAAAAACCAAAAAAACACAAAAACAACAAAAAAATAAAAATAAAGTGGGGACTGGAAAGGTGGTTCACTGGTTAAAAATTCTTCAGACTGGGTTTTGGTTCTCAGCAACCATCTGACAGCTCACAACTACCTATAACTCCAATTCCTGGGGATCTGAATCCATTTCCGACCCCCACCCCCACCCTAGGCTCCTACATGCACAAGGTACACATATACACCTACAGGCTTACACACATACACATAAACAAAAATATATAAATAAACCTTAAAAAAGAAAGGAAGGAAGAGAAAGAAAGAAAGAAAGAAAGAAAGACAGATGGAGAGATGGAGAGATGGTTAAGAGCACTGACTCTCTCCCAAAGGTCCCAAGATCACAACCACATGGTGGCTCACAATCATCTATAATGGGATTCGATGCACTCTTCTGCTGTGTCTGAAGATAGCAACAGTGCATTCATATAAATAAATCTTAAAAAAAATTTAAAAAGAAAGAGAGAGAGAGAGAAAGTAAGGGTGGAGAGTCGTTGAGGAAGACAGTGTATATTGACCTCTGACCCCCCACACACATACATGCAGATTCCTGTACACATACTCCACACAAACAATTTAACAAGAGCATACACGTGTAGTTGGTTTTTGGTTTGTTTTTTAATCAAATGCAGCATCTCACACATGCTATAAGCAGCGCTTTACCTCCGAGCTGCGCCCTCAATCCCTGGCGGCTCCCCTGGGCAGACTGTCTCCAGTGTTTAGAATTCTGACCAGCTCCCTCTCTCCCACAGACCTAGAGAAGGGGCTCCTGAAAGCCCTGAAGGTTCTAGACAATTACTTGACATCCCCGCTCCCGGAAGAGGTGGATGAAACCAGTGCTGAAGACGAGGGCATCTCTCAGAGAAAGTTTCTGGATGGTAATGAGCTCACCCTCGCTGATTGCAACCTGCTGCCAAAGCTTCACATAGTACAGGTCGGTGGTCGCCCTGCGGGAAAACGGGATGAATCTCTAAGGCGATTTTTTTAAAATCACCTTTTATTTATTACAAGGGGAAGGGCACAAATGGAATGTGGAAGTCAGGAGAAAATTGGGGGCAGTCGGTTCTCTCCCTCCACCACGTGGATCCGAAAGATTGAGCTTTGGTCACCTGACTTGGCTGCAGGTGCCTTTACTCAGCTGAGCAGTCTCACTAGTCCCAGGGTGCTGCCCACCATGCCCAGGTTCTGACTTGCGTGTGTGCGTGGGTGCGTGCGTGCGTACTGAGCATCCACACTCGGTGCATGAGTGTCTGTGTATATGGGTGCCTGTGCCACTGTGTGTCTGTGTGTGCCTGTGTATCTGTGGATATATGTGTGCCTGTGTGTATGAGTGTCTGTGTGCCTGTGTCTGTGTGTGTCTGTATGCCTGCCTGTTTGTGTCCAGGGTTGCTTGGAAGGCTTGTCCTGAATCTGTATCACTGCCAAATGCACAGATCAAACAAAGGATTCTCCCAGGTCTGCGCTGTAACTCTTCACATAACCCAGGCTTCCATATTCTCTCAAGGACTCTTCCTGAGTTGCTATTTCCTTTCTGCCCTAGCCCTAAAGCTACAATGTAATTTAGTAAAACACAGAGCCACTATCACCATCAACTGAGAAACACCAGGCGGTGAAACTACTGCCAAGTGGCTCGTTCCTGGAATCCTCAGCGTGCTACAGGCTGAAGTAGCAAGCTCAGTGTCAGTTGGAGGCCAGCTTGAGATACAGAAGACCTTGTTTCAAACAACATCACTATTCCCCACACACGCAAAAGAAAAAGAAAACAAAGATAGGAAGCAGATGATGCTCAGTTAGTTCCTGTCCACAAGCAGTTGAAATTGAATTGAAGATAAAACATTCACATCAAGGGATATGATGGCTTGGCGAGATGGCTCAGTGGTTAAGAGCACTGGCTGCTCTTCCAAAGGACCTGGGTTCAATTCCCGGCCTCCACATGGCAGTTCCCAACTGTCTGTAATTCCAGTTCCAGAGAATCTGACATCCTCACTCAGACATACATACAGCCAAATACCAACACACATAAAATATAAAACAAACCAAAAACAGAACAAAAACTCATTCATAGCAAGGTATCGATAGATGACCTGAAAGTCAAGTGAAAAGGAGACAAAATTCTCTACAAAATGTTACTTTGCTAATTATCTTTTCCTCCGTGTATGTGTGTGTGTGTGTGTGTGTGTGTGTGTGTACTGGAAATGAAACCCAGGGCTAACCACATCCCTAGCCCATGTCTGTCTCTGCCTCTGTATATATTCTTTATTCTTTTTTTTTGCCCCCCGAGACAGGGTTTCTCTGTATAGCCCTGGCTGTCCTGGAACTCACTCTGTAGACCAGGCTGGCCTCGAACTCAAGAAATCTGCCTGCCTCTGCCTCCCAGAGTGCTGGGATTACAGGCGTATGCCACCACCGCCTGGCTATTCCGTTTTAATTACGTGTGAGTGCAAGTGCCTTTGGAGGGCAGAAGGGAGGGGGGGATCCCCTGGAACTGGAGCAGCCCACTGAGGATACTGGAAACCAAACATCTGCAAGAGTGGCAGGTGCTGTTGGCCACTGAGCCATTTCTTAGTCTGTCTCTCTCTTCTGTATTTTAGTTTCTTGAAACACAGTCTTTCTATTTAGTTTTGCAGACTATGGACCTTTCTAGGTGAGGTCTAGGACAGCCAGGTTTACACAGAAACCCTGTCTTGGAGTGTGTGTGGAAAGAATCAGTAAAAAGTCTCTAGTAGGGCTGGAGAGATGGCTCAGTGGTTAAGAGCACTAACTGCTCTTCTAGAGGACCCAGTTTCAGCTCCCAGCACCCACGTGGCAGCTGACAGCCATCTGTAACTCATACCAGAGGATCTGATGCCCTAGTGCACAGTCATGCAAATAAAACACACATCCTCATAAAATAAAAAGGAATCTAGCTAGCATGGTTGTGCATGCCTTTAATCCCAGCCTTGGAAGGTAGAGATGGGTGGATCCCAGAGTTCGAGGCCAGCCTGGTCTACAGAGCAAGTTCCAGGACAGCCAGAGTTACACAGAGAAACCCTGCCTTGGAAAGCTTAAATAAATATATAACATCTAAATTTTAGAGACTCTAGGCACAGGGTGCATGTGTGTAATACCATTTCTCAAGTTGAGGAAAAAGGCTCCAGAGATCATCCAGCCTGGGTTACACAGAGAGACCATGGTGTAAACAGCAGCAAAACACTCTGTAAGAATTGAATCAGGCCGGGCGGTGGTGGCTACACAGAGAAACCCTGTCTCAAAAAACCCAAAAAAAAAAAAAAAAAAAAAAAAAAAAGAATTGAATCAGAGGGCTGGAGAGATGGCTCAGTGGTTAAGAGCACTGACTGCTCTTCCAGAGGTCCTGAGTTGGATTCCCAGCAACCACATGGTGGCTCACAACCATCTGTAATGAGATCAGATTCCCTCTTCTGGTTTGTCTGAAGACAGCTACATTGTACTAATAAATTATTTTTTTAAAAAAAAAAGAATTGACTCAGAATGGTCTGGCAGCCTGAACAGGGCTCGTTTTTCTTTTTTTCTTTTTTTTAACCTGGAAGACCCTAAAGGAAGAGAAAGTTCAGTAGCTCCAAGGCAAAGCAAGCATGTCTTCCCTGGGGCTAATGTGCTGACCTCTCTCCAACCTTCAGGTGGTGTGCAAAAAGTACAGAGGATTCACCATCCCAGAGGCATTCCGCGGAGTGCATCGGTACTTGAGCAACGCTTATGCTCGGGAAGAATTCGCCTCCACTTGCCCAGACGATGAGGAGATAGAGCTGGCCTATGAGCAGGTGGCCAGGGCTCTCAAATGAGCCCCTTTGTGAGGGTCCTTCACCCACCCTGCGCTCTCCACAGAGGCCTCGGGAGGCGTCGACGTTGCTACATAATGGACACACTCCGAAATAGCCAGTGGGCAGGAAATCCAGGGCACTTATGTGTGGCCTGGGGTGGGGCTTGGGGGAATAAGACACAGGATAGCGGACAAGGGTAAGATTTTTATTTTGGGGTGGGGTGGGTAGGACAACATATTTCAGTAATAAAATACAGAATGGAAAATCTAGCGTTTTTTTGTTTTGTTTTGGTTTTTGTTTTTACACAAAGATGGCTAAAGTGTAATGGACTCCAAATGAAGAGAAAGGTAGTGATCTTAAACTCAGTGCATCTGCTGGGAATTAAGGAGGGGAGTGTGTGTGCAGGGTCTGCCATGTTTGGTATCTGTCCATGAGAGGGCTGTTTCGTGGTCCACGTCGCGTTTGCAGCCCCGCAGCCAGGGCCAGCTGGATCAGGGTGGGTCTGGGCATCACTCTGGGGGCGGTGCTTGAGTTCAGGGAAGGGGGGCACTCAGCCCTGGAGGAATGGGCGCGGCCTAGCAGGGCGGAATGGGCGTGGTCTTAGAAGGTCCCGCCCCGTCCCGCTTAGACAATGCCCCGGAGCCGCCAGACCATCGCGCCCCCGCCCCATCGCCGTATGTGAGCTCGCCTACTCTGGGAACCCCTCAAAAGCCCGAGCAATCGGTCTCTCCTGCTTGAAGACTCAGACTCCCATCTTCATTAACTCTCTCCTCTGGGGGTGGGGCCAAGGCCGAAATCACAAGGCTGCAGGAGTGGAGGTAGCCGCTGGTGAGTCTGGAGAGGGGGCTGTCTGCCGAACGGTATGGGAAGGCTGGAGTTTGGGGGTGCTGCATACGTGCCTGCACCGGACGGAGTCTGTGAATAACCTGCACTTGGGCGAAGAGCTGGGCGGGTAGACTTTAGAGGAAAATGGACAGAGGTACGGAGTTCTGAAGCCTGGAGTGGTTCCACGCCGCGCCCCTCCCCCGTTTCTCCGCCCTCCAGATTTTGTTTAAGACCTCTCCCAGTCCTCCGGGACTAAGTCTGGCTTGTACTGGGTCGCTCGCAGGGCAGCTTGACGACCAGGGGTGGAGAGAGAGGATGCTTAACTCCTTAGACTCTAGTTCCTCCGGTTTGCGCCGGTTCCCCTTTCTCCGAGCATTCGAGACTTCACACCCCAGGTCCTGATTCGCCACCCAGCTTTCTTTTCCAGTCCCATAACCTCTGCGGGTCCCTGGCAGGACTTTGGGTCCCTCCTGCTGCGAGCAGCTGAGGGTTAAGGGGGCGGGGCCGCCGCATTTTTGGGGAGTGAGCGCATCCTAGCGGCTGCCAGGAGGGGCGCGAGGCAGGGACCTAGCGGAGCCCCGAGCAGGGGCAACAGGTGTTTGGGAGATTAAGGATCCAAGTCTTGTTCCCTTGGGCGCCTCTTAAAGCAAATCCCCGGCGAAAGGAGGCTGAGCGGGGGTCCACAGAGCCAGGAGGTTTGGAGGGGGTGGGGCAGAGTGGGAGGGGCGCCTGGAGATGGCAGGAGGAAGATCTAGGAGCTTTTAACATTCCCACCTTCTCTTCTTTGCACGTTTTTCTCTTCTACCCCCGCCCCTTTCTGTTTCTTCTCACAGACAAGTGAAGAGAAAAAACAAAGCAGCTTGACTGGAAGGGGCTTCTGTGTGGATGTAATGGGGACGCCGGGGGAGGGGCTGGGTCGGTGTTCCCATGCCCTGATCCGGGGTGTCCCCGAGAGCTTGGCATCCGGGGAAGGTGCTGGCGCTGGTCTTCCGGCTCTGGACCTGGCTAAAGCTCAAAGGGAGCATGGAGTACTAGGAGGTAAACTGAGGCAACGACTAGGGCTGCAGCTGATTGAACTGCCTCCCGAGGAATCACTGCCGCTGGGTCCACTGCTTGGTGACACTGCTGTGATCCAAGGAGACACGGCCCTAATCACAAGACCCTGGAGCCCTGCGCGTAGGCCTGAGGTGAGAGCCAGGGTGCGGGGTGTGTTGGAGGACAGAATTGCGCGGGGTGAGGTGGAGGAAGGTCGAGGGGAGGAGGCTGGATGTCTGCGGTTGGCAGGAAATAGAAATAGGGAGTAAGGATGTCTCTGCCTGCTCTCTCCTCTCCAAGGTTGATGGAGTCCGTAAAGCCCTCCAGGACTTGGGGCTCCGAATTGTGGAGATGGGGGATGAGAACGCGACGCTGGACGGCACGGACGTCCTCTTCACCGGTGAGGCTACGGATGGTCAGCACCTGTGTGGGCTTGGCAAGGGAAGCAGAGTTTGGGAGACTAGGCGATCTCAGGTCTTGACTCCAAACTCACTCTGGCTTTCAAACCTTCACATCCTCCCCGGGTTCAGGCCGGGAGTTTTTCGTAGGCCTCTCCAAGTGGACCAATCATCGAGGAGCTGAGATCGTGGCAGACACGTTCCGGGTGAGGAACCAGAGAAGCTTGGGGAGGGAGTGCGGCCAATGTGCCAGAGGGCTTGACCTGTGCTCCTTACGCACCCCTAAATCCTCCTGCTCTCCTAGGACTTCGCCGTCTCTACCGTACCGGTCTCAGGCTCCTCACACCTGCGCGGCCTCTGTGGCATGGGGGGACCTCGCACTGTAGTGGCTGGAAGCAGCGAGGCTGCCCAAAAAGCAGTCAAGGTGAGGTGGGGCAGGGCTGTGGCGAAGGCGTGGTCAACAAGGTGGGCGTGGTTTAGGGCAAGAGCGGCACAGAAGCTGGCAAGCTCTGGGAATTGCCCACAGTCCTTGTCTTCCCTAAGATGTTCATCTAACTCAAGGGACACCCTAGTAAGCATGGGGTACAGAAGAAAAGACTCGGGGAGGGGTTGCAAAGGAAGCAGTAGCTAAAGTGCCCGAGACCAACTGTGTCTGACACAGCAGGCATCATTGTCTCACAAAAGTAACCCTCGCCCCAGCCCTTTCTGGTAGGTCAGGCAGACTCAGCTGTGGAGACCTCAATGCCCTCTTCCTCTCTCCAGGCAATGGCAGCGCTGACTGATCACCCCTACGCCTCTCTGACCCTCCCAGATGACGCAGCTAGTGACTGTCTTTTTCTGCGTCCTGGGTTGCCTGGTGCCACACCTTTCCTCTTGCACCGTGGAGGTGGGGACCTGCCCAACAGCCAGGAGGTGAGGGAGGGGAAAACCGCCCCACCAACCAGAGAAAGAAGTCTTTCTTTCCCAGTGGGAGAAAGGAGGGGGCCCTTCTTCAGAAGCCTGGGTGGGACCACTAAGAACTGGTTAGAGGGGTGTGTGGCTCTACTATCAAAACATCCTTGGGGTCCTCCCTGCAGGCCCTGCAGAAGCTTTCTGACGTCACCCTGGTACCTGTGTCCTGCTCAGAACTGGAGAAGGCTGGCGCTGGCCTCAGTTCCCTCTGCCTGGTGCTCAGCACGCGCCCCCACTGCTGAGGGCTTGGGTTTGGGGATCCAGCTGGCTAGGAATAAAGCTGTATGGGGGTAGAATCAGGTAATAGAGGCTGGGTAGTTGTGGGGAGATGCCCCAGGATAGGGAAGGACTTAGTATGGGACAAAGAATAGAAGCCATTGGGTAAGTTCTCTCTGTCAAAACCAATAAAATAAAATTGGCCTTTTAGATAAGGGCTGTGGCCGGTTTCTCACTGGGACAAAGGGATGGGGTGGAGTTGAAATCCGAAGCTGCAGTCAGTGCTAGGGAGGAGGATTCTTTAACTTTTGTTTTGTTCTTTTAATGAAACAGTGTTTCTCTGTGTAGCTCTGGCTGTCCTGGAATTCACTCTGTAGACCAGGCTGGCCTCAAACTCATAGAGATCCACCTGCCTCTGTCTTCTGAGTGCTGGGATTAAAGGCGTGGACCACCACCGCCCAGCTGGACTCTTTCATTGAAAAACCTCCCTCTTTATACACTTCCTGACTCACCGCAGTCACTGGGCTCAGGTACAAAGGAACAATAGGCCATTTCTGTTGTGGGGAGTACAGGCATCGTGGAAAGGGAATTATGCACACAGGTGGATCACTTTCTGATTTTACCTAAATGTCAGGTGGCTCAGACTCTGGTGGATTATCGTCTGCCTTTATTTGATAAAGAAGAAGGATGTTTTCAAGGATGCTCATTCTTGTACCAAGGCTTAACTCTCTCTTCCTGATATTTTCTTACAAACTGACAGATGGTTGTCACTGGGTGATAAACTAGGGGGTTTCTAGAGCATCAAGTTTCATGAAGGAGTAAGCAAGCATTTGGGGTGAGGCTATCCCAGAAAAAGATATCCTGAGGATAAATAATTATCCGGGCTGGAAGCAAGGAAGAGGAAAAAGGAAATCAGAAGACAGAATTTACTTCAAAGAGTCAGTGAGTATTGTAGGCAGAACATGGCGGAGAAACTCTGGCGGCATGTGAGGGCCCGTGTACACAGAAAATGAGGGGCAGGCCTAGGATGCCGCCACGTGCTGGAGCCTGTGTGCAGAGCCCACACTCCCGGCCCCAGAGCTGAAGCTTTGGGAGAGAACCAGTGGTCAATAGCAGAGGGGAGGATCTCTCTGGCTTCGAATAGGAAGGGCAGGGCAGGAAGCTCAGAGGGGGTCTGTGGGTCACCCATAAAGCAAATGATGACAGTACATTCTGGTGGCAGCGTTGGACATGGAGACAAGTACAGAAGTCAGTGACCTACTACAGACAAGGCCTTGTGTGGTGGTGCATACTTACAATCACTCTTATCCCAGCACTGAAGGTGGAGGCAAGGAGGTCAGGGTTTCAAAGCCAGCCTCAGCCACAGGACAGCTTGTCTTTTAAAAGGAGTGGAAAGGGGTAGGGGGCGTTCTGATAAGTCCTGTGTGAGAGAGGAGGTGGTGTACTCTGACTCCCAGTTTCTGGCTTGGGCAACTTGGATTCTTCAAGAGATTGCAGAGGAGGACCCGGGGGGTGGCTTAGGAAATGACTGAGTCAGGTTTGACAAATTGTGCAAAATGCCTGAGGCCATCCAGGCAGAGTGTACTAGGTGTGAGTGCTGGGCTGGAGGGAATCCTGGGTGTCTTTTGGGGGCTGAAGATTGCTTGCCAGCTTCCTAGAAGAGGAGTAAGGAGGAGAAACAAAGAGGCAAGCAGAACAGAAGGGCAGGGCATCTGCAAGGACAATAGCAACAAAGTAAACTCTGGTTTAAAGAGGGGTGAATGTTATCAGGTAGAAGGACCTCACTGGCAACCTTTCGGTGTTTGAGCAGCTGCAGTCAATGAGCAGAGGGAGTGCAGTCATGCAGGGAAAAGGAGTATGGCAGGCAGGTCTATGTCTAAAGTTCAAAATACTTGACTGGGCCTGGCAGTGCTTTTAAACTCAGAAGATGGGAGGCAGGTGAATTCTCTGAGTTCGAGGCTAGCCTGGTCTATGGTCTACAGAGTTCCAGGACAGCCATGGCTACCCAGAGAAACCCTGTCTTGGGAAAGAAAAATTTAAGACAGACAGCTTGAGCCTGGTGGTGGTGGTGCACTTCTGTAATCCCAGTACTCTGGGAGGCAGAGGCAGGCGGATTTCTGAGTTCGAGGTCAGCCTGGTCTACAGAGTGAGTTCCAGGACAGCCAGGGCTATACAGAGAAACCTTGTCTCAAAAAACAAAAACAAAAACAAAAAATAAGATGGAAGAGGCTGAAAAAGCTCAACAGTGGCAGAGCATGAACCAGGTAGCCCCTGTCCTGGATTAGTGCCTCTGTCCATGGTGCCTCCCCTCCCACCGTCCAGCTGAGGTTGTACGGGGAAGCCTGGGCTGGAAGGGTTGGAAGAAGGGCTTCCCTTTATACTACAACCGCGTAGACAGTAGAGGCGTCACCAGGAACCACTGTGGACATCCGGCGGTGCCTCCCAAGGACAGAGTGGTCCAGGTCCGCGTAGTGGAGGCTCTGGAGGCGGTACAGAGAGGAAGAGAGTGTGGTCTCATCAACCTGACCCCTTAGCTTGGAATCAAAGCTTCTTTCTTTCCCCACAGTGGGTAAAGGCGACTGTGTAGCAAAGCCTGGCTTCCATCTTCTTACATAAACCTCCAAAGTGCTGGGATTACTCCGCTGCTCCACAACAACTTAGCTAGGCTTCTTTTTTGTCCCTCTTTCTTCCGGGATTCTGGCCTTTTTCCATCCCCAGGCCCTTACCGGCTCCTGGTCCAGGTGGCCTGAGATCTTGGAGTCCTGTTCTAAAGGCCTCTGTGGCTCAGCATTTATGACTGGAGCTATGTGGGAGGGAGGGACAGAGCTGAAGGATGAAGAGAAAATGACCAACGTTGTCTGCTCCTGGCAAGGACTCAGATTCAAGATTTCAGGGTTAGGGATTGTGCGGGTAGGAGAGGGGAAATGGGGTGCAGTTAATCTCACCAAATGTGGGTAGTGGTCCAGGCGGGGGCGGGGGCGGGGGCGAGCGTCTGTAAGGAAGTCCTTGGAGAGTCACCAGTCTCGTCCTACTGGTTCCTCGGCCGCAGGCAGCGCCCATAAGAACTGTGCAAACTGCAGTCTCCGACCAGCAAAACAACTTAGGCTCCTCCGGAACCGGGTCCCGCCCACTCTCTGGGCTTTCTGCCCTTTCAGTTTGGTTTCTGCAGCCTGGGTTCCCTACTCCAACCTGTAGCCTAGCACCCAAGGACTGACCTCTCGCATTCTTCTAGCATTCTTCTAACAAACGCCAGGCCTCCAGACACTTCCTGTTCTTTGCAAAGGTTAGGGTTCTGCCCCATCTCTCCCCCAACCACACACACACACACACACACTTCACACCCTACAAGCCAGGCTCCGCCTCCAGTGCTCACCTGCGCCGCCACCAGACCAAGCCCGAGGCTCCCAGTCCTAGCACAAGCCCTACGCCCAGCAGCGGAATCAGGATCTTGGGATACTTGGACCCTGGGGAGACCGCGAAGCAGGAAGGGATGCCGAGGTCAGGGGTACAGACCAGAGGAGAGTGTTCTACTAACTTTTCCGCTCGTAAGATTCCGCCCAGCTTTTTGTCCCTTGTGTGTGTCCAAATTAAGTACCCCTGTGCTCTGGGCCTCGACATACCGTGGGTGGATCCCGTAGGCCGGCAACCTGCCTTGTCGCCTATCACTTGAAGCACTATGCGGCTCTCATTCTCTTGGCGTCCTTTGCAGAAAAAGGTGCCAGAGTCCCCGGCGCTCAGCAGCAGCTCTAGCCGCTTGATACCAGTGTCCAGGGAACGCAGGCGGCCAGAGAAGTGCTGGAGCACAGTTGGGGTTGCTCTCGTCGAGGCCCACAAGATCGGACGGCGCCCTTTGGACAGGCCCTTGCATGCCGGGAAACTAGGCGCCCAAGCCCAGCGGGTGGGGTCGGAGACCCCTATGCAGGAGAGATTCACCCGGTCCCCAGGGTTGCCCTCCAGAGAAACTAGGAAAGATGGGGGAGGGAGAAAGAGCTAGTTTATCAGGTCCTTTCTCTCATCCTCTCTCTCTTATCCTCTCCCCCCCACCCCCCCCCACCCCCCCACACACACACGCACGCACGCACACGCACACGCGCGGCGACCCTAGTTTGTCTGTCTATGCCCATTACAGCTTCCCAGGGATGGCCTACCCTCGGGATTCCCCTGGACCTGTGGGAGCAGCAGAGGCAGCAGCTGCAGGACCAAGGCCATGGCTGGGATGTGGTGGTCAGAGGCAGGGAGTGAATCAGCAGGGAGACCGGAGGGAAACAGAGGGCAGGGATGGGGATCCTGCTGGACTTGGGGCTCAGATAAGAGCGAGTGTGAGGCCACCAACTTCTGGGTCCCTCTAGAAATTCTCACAAGTCAACTTGCAGTCTTCGGACTTTGAAACTATTTTTTTGGGTTTTTTTTTTTTTTTTTTTTTTTTGGCTTTTTTGTTTTGATTTGATTTGGTTTTTTTTTTCGAGACAGGGTTTCTCTGTGTAGCCCTGGCTGTCCTGGAGCTCACTCTGTAGACCAGGCTGGCCTCGAACTCAGAAATCCACCTGCCTCTGCCTCCCAGAGTGCTGGGATTACAGGCTTGCGCCACCACCGTCTGGCTGAAACTATTAAATTTTGTACTTGAGACCTTTTGCAAAGGCATTATACTTTTTTTTTTTAATTTTTTTTTTTTTGTGAACATCTAGCATGGCCCCAAAGTACCACAGATTCTGAAGCTCAGCTTCCTGAATTCAAATCCTGCATTCATCCAGCCACACAGTAGCTGGGTGATGTGAGCAAGCCACTTAACCGCTTCCTGGTCCTTCATGGAGATGAAAGCATGTGAGAAGCAAATCAATACATTGAAAGTGCCTAAAGCAACAGATGACATATGGGCGTGCTCAGCGCCAGACGAGATCATTGTTACCACTTATCTTAGTTCCTATCTCACCTCTGGGTGCCTATGGTGCTCCTCCCTACCCAAGGTGCTCCTCCCTACCAAAGGTGCTCCTCCCTACCCAAGGTGCTCCTCCCTACCAAAGGTGCTCCTCCCTACCCAAGGTGCTCCTCCCTACCCATGGTGCTCCTCCCAAACCCAAGCCAAAGTGGGGTGAGGGCATCCTTGGCCTGTTACACAGCCTCATCCCCACCTCTATGACATCACAGAAACCCTCCATGATGCCACAAGCCTTTCTTCATTTTGTGGATGAACACCACTTGGAAGACGGGGTGGGAAGATGGATCTACATTAATTCAGCCTGCTTCATCCATTTCTGCCGGACTATCTGATTAATGTCCTCCCAACCCTAGGCACCCAAAGTTGCTGAACAACTCAGGCTATAACATACTGTTCGTTTCCTGGGAACGAGCAGAAGCTAGTGTTGTAGCTGTTTAAGTCACAGAGGCTTTTCTGATGCTTCTCCAGGGCAGGGGGCCCTCAGCTGGGGGTTCTGAATCCAAGATCCAAAATGGAGTTGCCCACTAGTGACACTTACCCTCTCCCATCTTCCTCTCCTGTCTTCCCTCCCTACCCAGGCCCTCTTGGACCCTTCCCACCTCTGGTCTTTCTCTTTGGTCAGCTGGGAATAAATTGGGAGGGAGGTGGCCACAGAGGGCAGAGGCCTAGAAGGGAGGAGCCATTGGGATTATAAATTCCGAGAAGACCGCTCAACTCTCAGAGCTGGGTCCCTGGGAATCTGCTGCTCACTGCTGGGGCTGAACCTTCTCAGAACCCTCACCATGAAGCACCTCCTGCTGCTCACCCTGTCTGCCCTACTCTACTGCTGGGTCTCAGGTGAGTGCCGAGGGGGCCCCAGGCCTCACCCCAACCCCACCCAACCCTTCGTATTCCCCTGGCTTAGTCTCCCTGGTGCCTCCAGGATCAGATTTCTTAGTACAATGGGCTCCGTTTTTCTTTTCCTTTCTTTCCTTACTCCTCTCTTTCCCTTCCCTCCATTTCTTGTACCTTTTTTTTTTTTTTTTTTTTTTTTTTGGCAGAGTCTCATGTAGCCAGAACTGGCTTTTTGAACTCCTGATCTTCCTGCCTCTACCTAAATGCTGGGATTCCACATGTGTCACAGCTGGGCTCTTGGGGCCATTATCAAGGACCCAGGTCTCCATAGCTGTTTTCTCCTAGCCCTGTATTGGCCCAGCCTACTCTTCTCACCTGGCATAGCACGAGGTCTCTTACTTCCCGGTCAGTGTCCGTCCTTCCTGCACACTGTGACATCCAGGTGTCCGTCTGGCCAGTTCTAACACGCACTTCTCCAGAATTAGCATAGCTGCCCTCATTTGCCTTCTGCCCCGAGCTGCGTGTCCTCACAGAAAGGATCTCATGCCACTCCTCATGGAGGTGCTCAGCAATGGTCCTCCCTAGCTCGCTCCCTGCTCCTCCCTGAGTTACACACCTATGTCCCTACCAGGGATGCGAAGCCTTCTGGGTGGTTCCAGTGACTGCCTACAGCTTTCCCAAGAATCAAACTTTCCTTAGCCTTCTATAGAGGAGAGGCTGCTGCACTTCCCCCAGAGTGAGATGGGTCTCCTGGAGGCTCTAGGCTCCTCTACCCCTGGGCTGACCGTTCCTTCAGGGCACTTTGTGTACTCACATCTGGAGTTAACCAACCAGGAATCCGGACGTGTCACCCGCTGCACCCCATCCTCTCCTTCTTGTTAGATGTTAAGACAGGCCAGTGATACATCTACCAGGTGTTATCCTTTTTTCCATAGAGCGAACTCCAGAACAGTGGAGATGATTCATTCAGGACTGGTCCTTTCCATCTCTTGGCAGAGGTCCAATCCACTTCTAAAGCCGGTCACCGGTGGTGGCTTTCTTGCAGCCGCAGTTTCATGCCACCTCTGAAGGCTCTGTGAACTCCTTAACTTCTCTCTTCCTATTTCAAGTCTCACCCTGGACCCCAACCTCTGCTCCATCCCTGTTTCCATATATCTCAGCCATCCTCAGCCCCGGGATTTTGTCAGTACCATCCTTGACGCATCTCGAACAGGCTGGGGTGGAGAAGGTATTTAGGTTTCCACATAGAGCGCACGCCTCCGCCCAGTGCCCACACCGCTTTGCACTTTCGCCGCATTGCTCACCTGTTCGGCCTCTGAACAAAGCAGGTGTGAGGCACCGCCTACTCAAGGGGACAGTTCTCCACCCCAGCCCCTCACCCAGCTGTCTTCGGGTGACTCACATGTCCCATTACCTCAACCCGACTTGTTGCCTCCCCAGCTGACACTCGATGTCACTCCTGCTACAAAGTCCCTGTGCTGGGCTGTGTGGATCGCCAGTCCTGCCGCCTGGAACCTGGCCACAAATGCCTGACAACAAACGTGTACCTTGGTAACACCCCCCCTTCTCTGGGAGGGAGGGTCCGGGTGGGAGATGCACTCTGGGGCTGAAGCCCATCCAGGGGCAGGACAGAGAGGTACAACGGGGGATGGTGTGTACCAAAGGTGATTATGTGCCAAGCATATCTGACCTATGTATCTACTGTGTTAATGGATGCTTGTGTTGACCCCAGGAAGTGGGCACTGGTCCCAGGAGGAGGAGGGGCGTGGCTCACGCTCGGGAGGGATGATTAGACTTTGAGGAAAGAAGGGTGAAACCAAGCAGTTTGGGGAAGGAAGAATAGCAGTGGACACAGCTGACCCCTTCTCCGTTGTCCCCTGCCTCCAGGGAAGATGTGGGTTTTCTCTAACCTGCGCTGTGGCACACCAGAGGAGCCTTGTCGGGAGGTCTATAATGAAACCAACCACAAGCTGGGCCTGAACTATAACACCACCTGCTGTGACAAGGATAACTGTAACAGCCCGGCTCCAAGGCCCACACCTGCCCTGGCCCTCATCTCCCTCACCTCCTTGGCTGGCCTCGGCCTCTGGCTACTGCATTGAGACTCAGCATAGTTACGCTCTTCCCACCTGCTGTAGCCCAAGCCCTTCTCCCCGTGTCCTCAGAGCTCCGGCTTTCCAGTTTTCTCCTCCTCACCCCGGCTCCTTTTCTTCCGAAGATCATCTCCCTCGTCCTATACCGTTTATTTCACGGGACGGTGCCTCAGGGCCTTTTCTAGCCACTGCTCCTCTCCCTCACTTGTCACCTTCCACTCGATTTCCCCCCAAGTCCTTTCCCATTTCCTTCTAGAACACTCTACCTCCTCCACTGGCCACTAAAAAGGCTCCCTCCTCAGACGCACACTGCTGTGCCTCTGGGATCTAGGTCTGGAAAAACTCCTGTCTTGTCTCCAGGAAGTGATCCCCAAAGGCGCTGACTTCATTGCCTGGGCCTGGCTCACCGGACCCTCTGCTCATCTCTTTCTATCCTGAGAAATAAATGTCAGCGCCTAATAAACTTTGTGTTTATTGTCACGAGATATCCAGGTCAATCTGGGCAAGGTGGCTTTCCTCTGTAATCTCAACAATTGAGAGGCAGAGGCAGCGGGCGTTCAAGATCATCCTTGACTCCATAGCGAGTTCAAGGCTGGCATGAACCACATAAGATCCTGTCTCAGAAAGAAAGAGGCAAGAGGAAAGAGGCACATGCCTTTAATTCCAGCACTGGGGAGAGGCAGGCAGGTCTCTAAGTTCCAGGCCATCCAGGTTTGGATGTTTCAGGACAGCCAAACTATATAGAGAAACTTTGTTTCAAAAAACAGAAGAGTGCCGCCGGTGGTGGCCCACGCCTGTAATCCCAGCACTCTGGGAGGCAGAGGCAGGCGGATTTCTGAGTTCGAGGTCAGCCTGGTTTACAGGGTGAGTTCCAGGACAGCCAGAGCTATACAGAGAAACCCTGTCTCAAAAAAACAAAACAAACAAAAGAAACAAACACAAAACAAGAAGATAGAAAAGAAAGAAGGAGGGAAAGAAGGAAGGAAGGAAGGAAGGAAGGAAGGAAGGAAGGAAGGAAGGAAGGAAGGAAGGAGGGAAGAGGCAGGTATGGCTTTATGCCCTTTTAATCCTAGCTCTTGGGAGGCAAAGATAGATGGTAGGAGAGGAGGAACAGGAGGTGGGAGAGGGCCTCTCTCCATGGAAGTCTCACCCCCCCCACACACACCCCCACACCCCCCCAACCCCACCCTGTACTTGCCTAAGCTGGGGCTGAGCTGACTAAATGGAAGAGCAGGTTTTTCAGGCCTTTCTCCCTTCCCATGCCAGAGGGTGGCACACTGGCACCAGTGTTTGGAGAAACAACCCTTATCCTAAATTTAGACTACACCCTACCAAGGAGCAGGTGCAGCCTAGCCTGCAGGTGGCCCAGAAAGGACCGGTGTGTACAGACAGAGCTGGTTCTTGCTCCCACCTCTGAGGCGCCTTTCTAACTGGGTTATTCAAGTGACTTTCCTTTCTCCGTTCAAAATACTACTATTGTGAAATGCGGAGGGGAAACCATGGGATCCGAGTAACCCTCCGCTCAGCCTTCCTCTCGGTGACCGTCACTGGAAAGGAAGAGTCTGCCTAGCAGCAGGTCCCAGGAGCCACTGAGGAAGGACAGAGTCTCCTTTGTTTTGAGAGGTGTCATTGGATCAGGTCCGCTGATAGGTCTGCTGATGGACTGTTGGTATCCAAACTAGAAGTCAGATAACTTGGGCTGGAGAGATGGCTCAGTGGTTAAAAGCACCCACCGACTGCTCTTCCAGAGATCCTGAGTTTAATTCCCAGCAACCACATGGTATGGCATCTGATGCCCTCTTCTGATGTGTGTGAAGACAACTACAGTGTACTCATACATAAAATAAATCTTAAAAAAGAGAAGTCAAATAACCCACATTATCCCTTCAACCTTGTCAACAGAAGCTGGGAGCACTGGCACATGCCTTTTGGAAACAAGAGGTAGGTGGATCTCTGTGAGTTGAGGGCAGCCTGGTCTACAGAGTGAGTTCCAGGATGGCCAGGGCTACTTAGTCTCAAAAAAACAAACGAACATCCGGATAGTGGTGGCTCACACCTTTAATCCCAGCACCTCGCCTCAAAGAATGAAAAACAAATAATTGTATAGTCATCTCTAGACTAGTCCATCAGTTACAGCGGCACACGTGGAGTGCACTTCTCCTTGGCTGCCCAGCTCCCTCCCTCCCTCGCTCCCTCGCTCCCTCAGTCCTTGCCCTGCCCTCAGTCCCACCCTCCAGCTCTACAATCCTGGCAAGAGCCAGGCCAGGGTGGTAACGGATGCAGCCAAGATGCACAACGGGGTCACGGGGCTCGCCACGGCGCTGTTGCACAGATCTCCGAAGCAGCAGTTTTTCTGGGTTGTGAAAGTCACGTCGCCCACTGACTCTATGGCCACTTGATTGCAATGATTCATGGCCACACAGGCTGGATAGTGATGGCTCAAGGTCGCGGAGGCTAGGAAAAGAAGGGCAGTGGGGTGTTAAACTCCTGACTGACTACAGGGCTAGCCTTCCCTGAGAGAGAGCGGTTACAATGTCCAGGGACTCCAAAGGGATACTCCTCCCTCTCAAAACAAACAAACAAAAACCCACCTCTCTGAAACCACAGGACTGGAGCCAACAGGCTGACCTAGACAGTGATGCTAGGATACTCCAGGAGCCCAGTACCATTCATGTCTCCGCCTCAACATGGGAAAATAGCAGCTAATACAAAAGGGACAGTTTGTAAGATAAGCCAGCACTGTTACCTAAATGAAACCCAAGATGGACACACTGGTGCATGCCGGTAACAGCTACTCAGGAGGCTGAGGCAGAAGGATTGACAGGAGTTCAAGGCCAGTCCGACCGACCCATTGAGTTAAAGGCAACCCTGGGTTATAAACCTGACCCTGTCTCAACACAACAATTAGATCTACTAGTGAAACTCAGTAAAATGCTTGTCTGGTGTGCACAAGTCCTGGATTCAACCCACACCATCAAAATACACCAAAATAAACAGGATGTGGTCGCACATGCTGATCGGAAAAAAGAGGTCCAGGTCATCCTTGGATTTATAGCAAGTTTGAGGTCAGCCTAGGAGATGTGAGATTCTGTCTTAAAAATAAGTGAAAAAAAAAAGAGCTGGAGAGAAGCTCAGAGGCAGAGGACCTGGGTTCTCGCAGCAGGCTCACAATTGTCTGTAACTCCAGCTCCAGAGATTCTGGCCTCTAAAGATACTCACACACGTGTGGCATACACTCAGAAATACATCCATACTCAGACACACATACATACAAACATACTTATATGTAAAAATAAGCCTTTCTTTAAAAAAAAAAAAGATTTATTTATTGTTATATGTACACTGTAGCTGTCTTCAGACACACCAGAAGAGGGCATCAGATCCCATTACAGATGGTTGAGAGCCACCATGTGGTTGCTGGGAATTGAGCTCAGGACCTCTGGAAAAGCAGTCAGTGCTCTTAACCACTGAACATCTCTTCAGCCCCAAAAATAAATCTTTCAAAATTAATAGTAAATTGGAGGTGGGGAGAAGGCTCAGTGGTTCAGAGCACTCAATACTCAGTCAGAGGACTTGGTTCAACTCCTAGCACCCACTCGGTGGCTTACCGTCACCCATAATTCCAGTTCCAGAGGCTTTTACCCTCTCTCCCGACCTCGGCGGCAGCAGGTAAGCCTGTGCTATACAAACATACACACAAAAATACTCATGCACATAAAATAAATTTTAAAATATATTTAAAAAAATATTTTAAAGCATGGCATGGTGGCTCACACCTGTCTTTAATCTTAGAACTCAGGAAGTAGAAGTGAGCAGTTCTTTGTGAGTTCAAGACCAGCCTGGTCTACATAGTGAGTTCCAGGCCAGCCAAGAACACATAATGATATCCTGTTTCCAACCAGCCAACCAACCAATCAAATCAACCAAAAATACAAGAGGAAGAAACAAAATGATTACTACAAACAAACAAGTAAATAAATAAAATTAGTGGGGTATCTGCTTTGAGCTTAGGCCAGGAAAAAAAAAGATGTGTGTCTAAGGTTAATTAGTATGGAACTCTCATTTTCTGGTCTTGGTAATGACACGGGAATGTTAGCACCTGAGGAAGCTGGGACAAGTGGGAACTCTGTACATTTCTTTTGTTAATTTTCCTGTCAAACCAAATGATTTCAAATAAAAATATCACACACACACACACACAAAACATACCCTTTCCAGACCTTAGTGTCTGACAGTAGGAGTTTGGAGTTTGGTTTAACGTTTTACCTCCGATCTTCGGAGACAGCTTCTTCCCTAGCAAGAGCCTATGAGATTTGGCCTTCTCAAGGCACAGCGCCAGGAGCCGGTGCCCTGCTACAACAGTGGCACCATCTGCCTAGAGCCAGACTGAACTGGGGAGGGTGGAAACCCGCAGGATTGAAGAGGGGGCTGGTTGGAAGCAGTGGGAAGGGGGATGGGCGGCCGACCCAGGACTCACATTGCTTGGCTTGTTCAGAGCTGGGTTGAGGTTTGCGGTCCAGGAAGCCGCAGCGCTCACCCTCCCCGCAGGTGATGACTGTCTGCTTGCAGGAGTTGCTGGGGCCTCCACCGCAGTCATAGCACCGCATGCGGTGTCCTGGCAGGAAAGAAGAGGTACTGGATCCGGCCCTTAGAGGAGTCCTGGCCGAGGACAGACCCGTGCCAGAGGCATTCTAGCCTCCTCCTTACCCAGGGCAGCCCCTAGCAGGGCGCTGAGCAGGATCCCGACCAACTGGGGGTTCATCACGTTCGCTTAAGCCAGTAGCGCCTCTCCCTCCCGCCCACCCCCCCTCTCCGGCTCCACTGCACCGGCCTTATATCCCCCTCGCCTTGAGCTTTACAGGGCAATAAACAGCGAGGAAAGAGTCTCCCCCAGCAAGCACCGGGGCCCCAGTGGGGATAGGGAGGGGCCCTCGTGGGTGGCTCCGAGCGTCCTGGGAAGCCCCAAACTCCCCCCTTCGCAGCGGTAGTTCCAGAATGGTGACCCAAGACCCCCGCCATGGGACCTCAGCCCCTCCAAAAACACAAGGGTCTTCCTTTTCCAACTCTCCGTCCGAGGGTTGTTCTTGCTCGTCCACACTCCAGGTGGAAGGCAGAAGTAGGTTATGAAAACCCAGCCACCTTTGATTATAACCAACATTAAACGGATCCTCAGAAATGTAAAACAAAGCCATTCTCCCGTCTGGGTGGTTGGAGGGTAATTATTATTTTTCACAAAGCTATGTCTTCCTAACATATAATATTTTTTATTTGTTAAATGAATATAACCATACCTAATTATTTATTTAGCTAGCTGATTGTTGCTGGTTTTGAGACAAGGCTGACTTTGAACTCCTGATGCTCCTGCCTCAGAGTCTCAAGTGATGGGACTGTGTGCATGAATCACCATGCCTGCTTCCATGCCAATTTTAAATGTTCTGTATACTTTATTTTATTGTTTTAAATTATATATATATATATATATATATATATATATATATATATATATATATATATATATATATATATATATAGTGTGTGTGTGTATGTGTGTGTGTGTATTTGCTTGTTAGGGCAGTCTTAGACACAGCCTAGGCTAGCCTGCCACTCAGCATGTAGTCCAGGCTAGCCTCAAATTTATGACAATCCCCCTGTCTCAGTCTCCTGTGTGCTGGGATTATAGGCATGTCCCATCACACCTGGCTTCCTTTTTTAATTTCTTTCTTAAAAAGATTTATTATATGCGAATGAACATTTTGTCTACATGTATTGTGCCCCACGTGTGTGCCTGGTGCCAGTAGAGGCCAGAAGAAGCACCCAAAACCCTGGAACTCGAGTTAACAATTGGTTATAGCTGGACACCTCAGCACTCGGGAGGCAGAGGCAGGTGGATTTCTAAGTTCGAGGTCAGCCTGGTCTACAGTGTGAGTTCCAGGACAGCCAGGGCTACACAGAGAAACCATGTCTCGGAAAAAAACAAGAAAACAAAATAAATAAATAAATAAATAAATAAATAAATAAATAAATAAATAAATATAAAAAGTCTTTTAAAATAGCCCTGTGTGGTAGTAAATGTCCAGAGGCAGGTGGATCTTCGTGAGTTCAAGGCCAACCTGGTTTACATAGTGAGTTCCAGGTCAGTCAAGGAAAGCCCCCCCCAAAAAAAGTTAATACAAATTCATTATTTGTTTCCTTATGAGTCCATGTGAATGCATGCTGTCGTGCACTGTGGGGTCCAGAAAACGACTCTGTGCAATTGGCTCTCTCTTCACCTCTGTGTGGATCCCAGGGCTCAAATTTAGCCCCTCAGCTTACACCGCAGGCACCTTTACCTAGAACTGTCTCAGCAGCCCACTTTGACATCTGTTTCCCACACACACACACAGGGTTTCTCTGTGTAGCCCTGGCTGTCCTGGAACTCACTCTGTAGACCAGGCTGGCCTCGAACTCAGAAATCCTCCTGCCTCTGCCTCCCAAGTGCTGGGATTAAAGGCGTGTGCCACTACCACCCAGCCCACTTTGACGTCTGATATGGTAAATATTGATCGAATTCATAGGAAGGAAAGTTCTGTGGGGGGTCTCCAGTCATTTTTAGGGTGCAGATGCTGAGATGCCCACCACCCTTTTCCTTGCTGTAGCCTTCCTGGTGAAGTGTTTCTTTTGTTGGTACTGGGAACAGAACCCAGGGCTGCCCAGGAGTTGGATAAACCCTCTAAAACTCCCTGTCCCCACCAGGTCAATTAATCCCTCACCTCCTTTATAGCCACTGTCCGGACCATCCTGGAAACCTGTCCAGTCTTCCTTTCCAATTCCTCCTTAGAGGAAGTACATACATCCTTCTAGTCCAGCTCCTGATTAATTCTTTCCTGCAACGTAGTCAAGCCAGGAGGGATAATTATGGGGTAGCAGTGTTGAAGCTTGGGGTTGGAAGAGTGAATCAAAGGCATGTGAGCCAGGCGGGGTAGGGCCCCCCAACAGCTGGGCTTGGTGGGTGGGGCAGGGTGTGGGAATGGGTGGGTGGGCTTTGTTGATACCACACTCAAACAGGACTGACATCTAGGACAGGAGAGGGTTCAGAGTGTGACCCTGAGAGGCATATAGGCTCTGAGGGAACAGACAAAACAAAACAAACAACAAACAACCAAACAAAAACCAGAGAACCCAGAACAGCTTGAGCAGGAGGGAGGGGGAGGCAGGAAGGAAGGCGGCAGACGCAACTCCAGAGAGGCAGGCAGTTGGGCTGAGTTAACAAACAGGGAGCAAACAGAAGACCCTCAAGGCAAGCATGGGCAGGAGTGAGAGAACCTCAGGTGTGGGAACATCCGGCTGTCACATCGCATCCTGGCAGGCAGGCAGGCAGGCAGTCTCTCGCTTCTCCACACCCCAGATTCTCTCCCTACTGTCTGCTTGTTTGCAGGTTCCTCCCTTTCTTGGGCAGGTGTGTCTGACTCGGGGTACAGGTCGTACTCTCCCAGTCCGCTGAGCTGATCCTGCCATGGGCCTGCCCAGAGCCTTCCTTGGCATCCTGTTCCTCTCGGGGACACTGGGTAAGGGTAGACTGGGGGAATCCACAGGGAGCAGAGGGCTGGGACAGGGGCTTATGCAAGGGCTGAGCCGGAAAAATGGAAAGGGAGCTGACAGACATGGAGCGAAATGGGGAGATTTCAGGACGTTGGAAGTTTGAGGCAGGAGGATCTGGACTCCCAGGCCAGCCTGGGCTATGTAAAGCTATGTCTCAAAAGGCCAGAGGGAGGGGGCAGCATTTGAAAACCGCTCTCTTTTCTGTTTGCCTCTCACATCCGGCTCTGATTTGTCTCTCTTGGCCTCTGTTGCTGTCTGTCTGTCTGGTCACTGTGTCCCTCCTGTTTCTGCCTGATTCTTTGCACCCTCTTTCCTCCCTTGGCTATTTTATATTCTTGTCTGCTTCTGTTTTATGGCTTTCTCCCTCCTTTGTGTGTCAGCCCTCCGTGTGTCCCAACGTCTGGGCTTTGCCGCTTACCTTCTTCCTGCCTTGATCTCTGCTGACCCAACAGGTCTCACCACTTCCCCGACCAGAGGGCGGCTCCACTGCTACGCCTGCAGCTTTGCCAAGCCCTGCTACCCTGTTCCCACGGAGTGCCGGGAGGACGAGGTGTGCGGCGTCAGTGTCGGCACCTCAGGTAGGACTCTGGTCCGATGGCCCTTCTTGGGGTGGCTCCTCGCCTCTCTCTTTCCTGCCCGTTCCTGCCGCCCCAACCTCAGCGTTCCTCTTTCGTCCCACAGAGCAAAAGGAGGAGGAGGTCATTGAGCGGAAAGGCTGCCTCCCGAGAGCCCAGTGCCCTCTGCTGGGCCGTGCGACCTACTGGTCACGGTCCTACGCTCTCCGGCACCAGTGCTGTGAGCAGGATCTATGCAACGCCGCTGCCTCCCAGCGACCCCCCAGCCTTCCCCTCGTGACTCTGCTACCCCTCGCAGCCATGATGGGCTGGGGAGCACACGTCTTCCTCTAGCCCGTGCGTCCACGATTGTCCACCCAGGACTCCAATGTCACCGTGGACGTGAAAACACCTGCACAGATGCTTTTCAGACATGTTCACGAGCGTGACTTTGTATAAAAACCTCAGTCACCAAACCCAGTACCTCTACAGACCCGGTTCCTACAGCCAGGAGTTCGGCTTCCTGCATGCAAATGTCTGTAACCTGACCTCCTTGTTAAGAGACCCCTGCTGTCTTTAACCTAGACGTCCCAGGTCACCTACCCTGATTGAGCTGTGGGGTCCCAGGCAAAGGGACAGAAGTGTCACTGGGGCTGGTGAGAAATGGAGTATTGCTAAGGGACATGTAACTTGGTACCTGAGGGTCTCAAAAACAGAGGGCTACTTTGGGGAACTGTAAAGAGTGTATTTAATATAAGGGCTATTGGGTAGAGATATAGCTCAATGACAGAGTGCTTGCCTACCATACACAGGCCCTGGGTTCAATCCCCTACACCATAAATAAATAAATAAATAAATAAGATGTAAAAATAGAAAGAGATGTCTGTGAACCTGGTAACTGTGCATGTAATAGTGTTGGTGAAACACACAAGGGCACACTTGTGGTGGTGGTGAAACTCACGAGGGCACACTTGTGGTGGTGGTGGTGAAACTCACAAGGGTGCACTTGTATTAGTGTTGGTAAAACACAGAAGGGGCTGGAAAGATGGCCCAGTGGTTAAGAGCACTGACTGCTCTTCCCAAGGTACTAAGTTCAAATTCCAGCAATCACATGGTAGCTCACAACCATCTGTAATGAGATCTGATGCCCTCTTCTGGAGTGTCTGAAGACAGCTACAGTGTACTTACATATAATAAATAAATAAATAAATAAATCTTAAAAAAAAAAAAAAAGAAAGAAACACAGGAGGGTGTACTTTTGGTGGTGTTGGTGAAACTCCCTAAGGCACACTTACAGAATGAACTACAGCAGCCAGAACAGGTGGTCCCCTGTGTACCAGCATGTGTGCTCTAAGCACAAGAACCTTGTTTTGGCTGCAGGCACTCACTTTTAAAGCTCGGTGATTAAGCGCAGAGGATCTGAGGTTCTGTTCGAAGCACCAGCATGGTTCACATGCATCTGCCATTCCAGTCCCAGGAAAGTCTGTTTCCTTTTCTGGTTTCCCCTCGGGTACTGAATACAATGTGGTCCACAAAAGTACATGGAGGCAAAATACCAGTACCCGTAAAATTTTAAAAATTAAAATAAAAAGCCAGGTATACCACCCCCGAGTGCTTGTACTCCAGGGCCAAATGAGGGGCAGAGACGGTGTGTGTGTGTGTGTGTGTGTGTGTGTGTGTCTGTGAGCATTGCCGGCCGCCAGCCTAGTTCACGTTTACTGACCCTGTCTCAAAGGAATGAGGACATCTGATATCTAATGTATGTGCACTGACGTGTGCACATGTGCACTTGTATGTATACAACACACACACACACACAAGAATGAACTACGGCTGCGTGGCGGGTTGGGCCGCCACACGAGACCCTGAATGGTGCTCCCCAGCCCCAGTTTTCATCTGTGTGGCTGTCATCCTCTTTCCTGCCAACACCTGAGCTCGAGCCACTGCAGTTTGCAGGCCGCAGGCAAGTTCCAAGGAGCCCGCTCTCTCCTTCGAGAGCCAAGCTTCACCCAGGAGTCAGAAGGGGCACATGACCGAGCTGCTTATGAGGGGGGTGCGGTCTGGAGCCCAGCCTGTTTCTGGAGGCTGGAGATTGGCTTTGTTGGGAGCATTGTCTGCCAGCTCTTGTGTATGCTTCCGCTACCCAGGGCGATAGCCAGGGTCTGGTGGGTTCAAGGGCCAGAGCTCACAGTGAGTCAGAAGTGATAAGCTGACCATGCAGATAGAGAGCCACAGAGGAGCGTGCGTGCGTGCCCAGATAAGGACAGCGCCCCGAGGGGCTGCGTACAGTCATTCCCACTTGGACTTGGTTCCCTCCTGTTCCGTCTGAGGAAGTCTGGGGCCTGACTAAAGAGGTCTTGCTCCCTCTCAGCTTCTCCGTGTGTGAAGAACATGGGGAGGGGGCGTCAGAAGCCTGTTAAGTGTTGTGTTTTCTGTCTCCCACATCTGCAATTTGGGGCTGCTGTTATCCAGACTCTGCATCTGGGTCTGTCAACATCTCTCTCCCTCATTGCTAGACACACACACACACACACACACACACACACACGTATTTGAGCCTCTCCTATAACAGATGCCCCACCACTTCTCATGTCTTTGGGCTCTCCTGTCTCCTGCCAACAGACCCCAGACCCCATAATACTCCCTCCTCAGTCTGAGTCACTTCTCTCCTGGCTGCTTTGAGACAGGAAGCCACACCTTTCTTTCTTTCTTTTTCTTTTTTTTTTTTAGGTGACATCACAGAATGATGTTACTCTCTTCCTTATGTTGTCCCCGTCCCCTCCAGCTTGGTGGCTGTTGGAAGCCCAGTAAGAGTCACACCCTCAGCCGCCCCTTTGCCGAGGTTTCCAGGGAATCCTTCAGGTGCTGGTGGCCAGACACAGAACTGTGGGGCAGGTTTTCTGAGGCAGATGTCTCCAGGATCACCTGGTCTTGTGGGCGGGTAGGCTGTAGGGTTTGAAAGCTCTGTTAAAGCTCCTGAACTCTCTCAGGAGCCAGCCCCACCCGCTGTCCAGCCCCAGGTTCCAGGCGACAATCACGCATGCTCAACCCCTCTGTGGTTTAAGGCTCCATCCTGCTGTTCTTTACCTAAGGCCGGCCAAGTGGATGTTCTCATAGACCTGGACTTCAGGTTTGAAATGAGGAATCGAGGGTTCTGGGGAAAGGAAGCCATATTGCAAAGTCACCAGGTAATTCGGGGGCATATTCCTTGCCTTCCCTGCCCCAGAGCAGACAGAGTCTAGATGTGAGCCTAACTCTTTACCTCACACCCAAGTGACCTCTCTGGGGAAAAGACTCACCTCTGCCCTGAGAGCCCTGGGCCCTCCGCCGCCTCCAGATCACTATGCTGAGAGCTATGATGGTGACCGCTTGGCCGGCCATGAACAACAGCACCAGTATCCAGGGCACATCCCAGCTTGGGGGAGGGGTAGAAACAGTGGGAGAAGGTTCTGCAGAAGCTGCTGTGATGCAGAAGAAGAATGATAGGCAGTCCCCCCCCCCCGCCCCCGCAAATATCCATGCACACATGCAAATCACACATACGAAAAATGGGGTTGGGAGGGGGGGAAGAGGGCTTTAGGGTATGCATTTCTCCAGTTCCCTATTCATCTGTCATCCTCTAGGCCTTGCCGAGACCTTTCTGTCTAGGAACAATGGCCAGCCGCTTGCCCCTCTCCCTGACTGATAAATGGGTTATTCTCCATCTGGTAGCATTCATTCTCAATACAATGGTCTATTATTTTGTCTAACAATGATAAGCTTTCTGCTTTGGTCTTCCCCATCAATAGACCATTGTACCACAGTACGTGCAACCCCTTCCTCAGAAGCCAGCATCCCAGAAATCCCTATGTCTTTCCTCTCTGCCATGGAAAAGTCCATGGATGAGTCTGTTTCTTTCTTCTGCTTGTTCTTAAGACAAGGTCTCGTGGAGTGCAGACTGGCCTTGAACTTCCATGTCAGCCTTCCAAGTCCTGGGACTGAAGGCGTGTATCACCATGCTGCTCATAGTCTGGCCCATTTCTTGTCTCTCTTTTTTGGTGGGGGTAGGGAGAGTGAGGGGACCCTATAGAGAATATATATTCTCTCTCTCTCTCTCTCTCTCTCTCTCTCTCTCTCAGTTTTTTTGAGACAGGGTTTCTCTGTGTAGCCCTTGCTGTCCTGGAACTCACTCTGTAGACCAGACTGGCCTCAAACTCAGAAATCATACTGCCTCCCAGAGTGCTGGGATTACAGGCCTGCGCTACCACCACCAGGTTTATATTCTCTGTATATCCCTGGCTGGCCTAAAATTTGCTATGTGGACCAGGCTGGCCTTTAACTCACAGACACTGGCTGCCTCTGCCTCCCAAGAGCTGGGATTATAGGCACAGGACTATTTCTTTTATTTTGATTTTACTTATTTTTAGAGAAGCAGGGTCACTTGTAACGCAGGCTGGCTTTGAACTCACTATATAGGCAAGGCTGTCCTCAGACTTTTTAATCCTCCTTCTAATTCCCATGTGCTAAGAGGCACGTGCCACCATGCCCTGTAGGTGCCTGTGAGTGTGTTCACATGAGCATGGGTGTGCGAGCACACTCGTGGTGGCTAGTGGACAACTGCCCGTGTTTTTCCTTAGGAGACACCCACCTTATTTTGTGAGACAAAGTCTCTCACTAGCCTGGAGTTCACAAAGCCCCAGGGGCCCATCTGCCTCAGTTTCCCTAGTGTTGGGACTACAAGTCTGCATCACCATGACTGGCTCTTTTTTGTGACTCCTGAGTTCAAACTCAGATTCCCACGTTTGTGTGGCAAGCACTTTCCTGGGCTGGGCTCTCTCTTCACCCCTAGATTAAACCCTTTCTAAACACATATCCCACCAAAGCAGGCCTTGGTTTCTGGTCTGGTCTGGAAAACCAGGAAGTTGGTTTAATCTTGAGAGACATTCTGGAGAGGATACCCGTCCCCATTCCTTCCCTCAGTTTACCTGCCAGGCTAAAGCTGAATCTTTTGTTCTGAGGCATAAGGCAGCGGATTGTCCTCGGCCTGCGGCTCCTGGTCTCGGGAAGCCCCTCTGAGGGACACACCAAGAGCAGGGCGGCCCCTTCTCCCCAGAAGTGCTGAGCGTGTCCTCTCACGGGGTTCCTTCCCTCTAGCCAGGTCACGGAGTCCAGGCGCCTGGCAGGGACCACAGAGCACAGGAGGGCAGAGCAAGAGGGGCCGTCTGGAGACGTCACAGAGAACTGGGACCCTGGCAGGAGAGAGGGGCTCCTCAGTTTCTTGTGTGTTTTTCCTAATCTCCAGTGTCCAGAGTGGGTCTTCAGACCCCAACTCACCTCTGAGCACAGAGACGTCATACACCCTCCAGTTCTGGTACTTGTGGTTCTGGTCCATCACAGTACACCAGTACCGTCCAGCGTCTTCATCCCTGGACCCTTCCAGCAATAAGGAATAATTCCTGAGGAGTTTGAACCTGGAATCAGGTTCAGGTTTCCGAAGGTCTGAGGCTGGCCTGTCTACTTGGACCTGGGCCACCAAGATGGTGGAGGAGCCTGCTACAGGACTGCGGAACCAGGTTAGGAGCTGGCCCCCAAGCAGGGAAGGGGGTGACGGGCACGGCATCTCCACTGCCTCCCCTGAGGCTACATAGATGATCTGGATGCTGTCTGTGGAGAGAGAGAGAGAGAGAGACAGAGAGAGAGAGAGAGAGAGAGAGAGAGAGAGAGTCAGACTAGAGCTGTCCAGGCCTTCAGCAAGGCCCTGCCTTACCTCTAACTCTGGCCTTCCTTTCCTTCCGGGGTCTCCAAGCACTGGTGAGCACACATTTCTCAAGTGACTGTTATGAAGAAAGGGAGGCAGGCTGAGACTGTAGCTCAGTGGGTAGTGCTAGCCTGAGGTTTCGGGTAGCTGGCAGAGTGATTGCCTAGTGGTGTGACTTTGGCTCCCAGCCTGGTTTAAACCCTTAAACTGAATGTCGGGGTGCATACCTGTGGCCCCAGCACCCAGAGATGGGAAGATCAGAAGTTCAGTTCCATCTCTCAACTGCACAAGGAGTTCATGGCTACCCTGGGATACACGCGCCCCACAAGGAGTTGGGGAGGGGAGGAAAAGAGCAGAAAGCCTTTCTGTCTTTCCTTGCCTGTGAGAGCTCTGCCTGTCAGGACAGACGGAGGCTGCAATAGCTGCTGATATCCCTGATTTCTTCACACATTTGCTCGTCCATTTTTATTTATTTATTTATTTATTTATTTTGGATTTTGTTTTTTTTGAGACAAGGTTTCTCTGTGTAGCCCTGGCTGTCCTGGAACTCACTCTGTAGACCAGGCTGGCCTCGAACTCAGAAATCTGCCTGCCTCTGCCTCCCAGAGTGCTGGGATTACAGGCGTGTGCCACCATCATCCCCCCCCACCCCCCCCCCCCTGCTACTCATCCGTTTTTAAAGGGAACAAAGCCAGGTAGCACACAAGTGATACAAGCACTTGGGAAGCTGAGGAGGAAGGGTTGCACACTATATAATAATAAGTATATTACATATTTATATAATAAAATTTATAACAGCCAAGGCTGTTATAAAACCCTGTCTCAAAACAAACAAAAATAAAAATAAGAGGAGCTGGAAGTTGGGTGTGGTGGCACACCTGTGGCCACAGCGTTCAGACACAGATGGAAAAGGAAATACTTGAGCTGAGAGTTCAAGACCAACTGGGATACTATGACTTTTCTCATTGATTTGACAAAAAATATCTGGCTAAAGCAACTTAAGGGAGTAAGGTCATCATCATCATCATCATCGTCGTCTTGCTGTGCAGCACTGACCATCCTGGAACTCACTCTGTATGCAGACCATGCTGTCCTCGAACTAAAACACCGGCCTGCCTCTGCTTCCTGGGTGCTGGGATCAAAGGCAGGCACCACCACTGCCCTGCTGGAAGTAAGATTCCTTTGGCTCAGGGTTTAAGCCCATCGTAGCAGGAAATGTATGGTGGTTGAAACATGCTTGCATTTGGATGTACTTCGGAGCAGAGAAAGGGGAATGCCTGTACCCTACTCCCACTGGGTGGTCCCCCCACATTCAAGGTCGCTTTTCCCGGTGTTAAAACTCTGGAAATGCCCCCACAGGCCTGCCTAAAGGCATGCATACCAGAAGGTTTGCCCTCACAGCCATATAGCAAGACCCTCATCTTGAGTCCTCAAGTTGACCACGTGGTTGAGGAGAACCTGGACCACCTGATCTTGCTGCTATCTCCTCCCAGGTTCTGGGATTACAGGCATAGCACGCTGTACCAAGGTGACGTGGATCAAGTCTTGGCTGGAGGTGAACTGAGAACTCTACACATGCTAGGTAAGCACTCTCTGAGCTAGATCCCCAGACTCGATGTTTATCTTTTCTAAAATACGGGAAACTGTATATAGCCTAGGCCCGTGGTCTGGCTCCTCCTAGGACTAAAGGCAAAGAGGGTGGACTCGAGGGAAGTCTGCCTCTTCTTGAGTCACGTCCATTCTCAGCAGTGTTGGCCCCTCCCCACTTTTTAAGTAGCTGCCCCCACTGCCTGCCCCTTACCTGCAGCAGCCTGGGGGTGCCCACACAAGAACAGGAGGAGCAATGCTACAACTGCCATGGGGAGAGCCTGCCGATTCCCGGCTCCAAAGGCCTAGTGGTGTTTCCAGGGAGGAAGCAGAACACAGATAAAGGCCCACAGTCCCTGGGCTGGACCACTCGGCCCCAGGAGACATGAGAATGAGGAGAGATAAAACCCAGTTGCATGTCTGGGGGAAAGGGAACTTCCATCTTTCTGTTCTTGGAGTCAGGTCCCGGTGCACCCTGCTCTTGTGTGGAGGGGATCCCAGATGCTTCCCTCTTCTCCACTTAGAAGCCTTCTGTAGCTTCTCTCCCCGAGACATCAGCCAAGAGTCAGATGACTCTGCCTGATGATTTCCTTGGCACCCAGCACAAAACTGTTCATCCAGGCCAAAAGTGATCTCAAATGACTGTTCCTGTGGTTACCGGGCATATCAGAGGCTGTTCCAGAGCCCCTGAGGGTTGTCTTTAGCTGTTACGCAAGGAGAAGCACCACAGGGACTGTTTATAATGTGTTATTTAGGTAGGTAGTAGTTTCTTGGCATTTTGTGTGTGTGTGTGTGTGTGTGCTTTTTTGATTTTTGGTTATTTTCCGAGACAGGGTTTCTCTGTGTAGCCCTGGCTGTCCTGGAACTCACTCTGTAGACCAGGCTGGCCTCAAACTCAGAAATCTGCCTGCCTCTGCCTCCCAAGTGCTGGGATTACAGGCATTAATCCATTAATCCACCATTGCCCGGCTTGAGATGGTTTTTCAAGTTGTCCCGTTGGCTTCAAACCCACTGTGTAGCTAGAGATGAACTCTTGATCATCTGCCTCCCAAGGTATGAGCTGACAGGTGTGCACCATTATGAGCAGCTAGTTATTTATTTCAAACATAGAGCAAGTTATGTGCCACGGTGTTATATCCCCAGCCATTAAACTATTTTCCTTTGGCTGGTGAGAAGGCTCCAAGGATAAAGGCCTTTGCCAACCAGATTAGCAACTGGAGCTCAATCCTCAGGATCCACATGGTGGGAGGAAAGAACCGGCCCCCTAAATTGTCCTTTGACCTTCACAACACTCGATGTGCTGGTGAGTTTCCTTTCTTATTTTTTCTTTTTCTTTTATTTTTTTTAAAGATTTATTTATTTATCTCACCAACCCTGGCGAGTTTTCAATGTCAAATTTACATGGAAGGACACTGTGGGAAAAACAAAAAAATTTTTTAAAAGATTTTATTTATTGGGCTGGAGAGATGGCTCAGTGGTTAAGAGCACTGACTGCTCTTCCAGAGGTCCTGAGTTCAAATCCCAGCAACCACATGGTGGCTCACAACCATCCGTAATGAGATCAGATGCCCTCTTCTGGTGTGTCTGAAGACAGCTACAGTGTACTCACATATAACAAATAAATAAATCTTACCTTTCAAAAAGATTTTATAATAATATATAAGCACACTGTAGCTGTCTTTAGACAGACCAGAAGAGGGCATCAGATCCCATTACAGATGGTTGTGAGCCACCATGTGGTTGTTAGGATTTGAACTCAGGACCTCTGGAAGAGCAGTCAGTGCTCTTGACTGCTGAGCCATCTCTCCAGCCCGGGAATTTTCTTGGTTGGCAATTGGTGCAGGAGGGCTCCCACACACTGTGGACGGTACCACCCCTGGGCTTGTCGTCCTTACGGTGTAAGAAAGCAGACCTAGCACTTACTCAAGCCAGTAAGCAGCACTCCTCCCTGGCCTCTGCCTCAGCGCCTGCCTCCAGGGTCCTGCCCTGACTCCCTCCCTTCAGTGATGGAATGAGATAGGAAGTGGAGGATGAAGCTCCTCAAGTCACTTCTGGTCACGGTGTCCCGCCATGGTAATAGAAACCCTTGCTAAGCAGGTGTGGTGTGTGCACACTTAACCCCAGCACTCGGGAGGCAGAGGCAGAGGCAGGCCAGCCTGGTCTACATAGTGAGCTCCAGGACAGCCAGGGCTACAAAGTGAGACTTCATCTTGGAAAACAAACAAACAAACACCAAGAGCTGGGGGTGGGGGGAGCCCTAATAAAGTGTCTAACTTTGGGTTACTATTGCTGTGATGAAACCCCACGACCAAAGCAACTTGGGGAGGAAAGGGTTTATTGAGCTTACACTTCCATATCAAAGTTCGTCAGTAAACCCAAGAGCTCCAGCAGATCAGGAACCTGGAGGCAGAAGTTGCTAAGGAGGCCATGGAAGGGTGTTGCTTACTGGCTTGTCCCTTTCATTGTAGATCTGCATAAGAGTGACCACTAACAACCACTTGACAGACTCAATAGGAGGCTGTCTTAAAATCTCCTCTGCCAAAGGCATGAATCCAAAACCCCCAGACAGACATGCAGGCTGTGTACATATATGGATACATACACAAATGTAATTTTAAAATGTGTGTGTGGGGGGGATTTGGTGTGCTAGTGATACATGCCTTTAATCCTAGCACTTTTCAGATTTATTTTTACTTGGGAGGCAGAGGCAGGCAGCTTTCTGAGTTCTAGGCCAGCCTGGTCTACAGAGTGAGTTCCAGGACAGCCAGGGCTACACAGAGAAACCCTGTCTCGAAAACAAAACAAAACAAAAACAAAAAAGATTTATTTTTACGTAGATGAGTATTCCATCTGCATGTATATCTGTATGCCGGAAGAGGGGATCAGATTTTTAAGCCACCATGCGGCTGCTGACAATTGTATGCAGTAACTCTCAAAAAGCAGCCAGTGCCCTTAACCACTAAGCCATCTCTCCAGCCACCAACCCTAGCACTTTGACTGAGGTTTCTCTATATAGCCTTGACTGGCCTGGAACTCACTACACATGTAGACTAGGGTAGCCTGGCATTCAAGAGACCCATTTGTCAACACACCCATCTCTCTCTGCCTCTCAAGTGCTGGGATTAAAGGCATGCACTACTACACAGGGCAGATTACTTCTTTCTTTTTTGATTTTTTTTTTTTCGAGACAGGGTTTCTCTGTATAGCCCTGGCTGTCCTGGAACTCACTCTGTAGACCAGGCTGGCCTCGAACTCAGAAATCCACCTGCCTCTGCCTCCCACGTGCTGGGATTACAGGCGTGCGCCACCACCGCCCGACTAGATTACTTCTTTCAAAAACTTTTTTTTAAAAAATAAATAAATAAGATTCTTGGGCTGGAGAGGTGGCTCAGCGGTCAAGAGCACTGACTGCTCTTCCAGAGGTCCTGAGTTCAATTCCCAGCAACCACATGGTGGCTCACAACCATCTGTAATGAGATCCGATGCCCTCTTCTGGTGTGTCTGAAGACCGAGACAGTGTACTCACATACATAAAATATTTTAAAAATAGGATTCCTGATATTTCTTCTAATGGATACATCCCTAGACTCGACTCTCTCTCTCTCTCTCTCTCTCTCTCTCTCTCTCTCTCTCTCTCTCTCTCTCTCTGTGCCTGTGTGTGTGTGTGTGTGTGTGTGTGCCCCAAAGCTCTCTGCATGCTAGGCAAAGTGTTCTATCCCTGAGCTATATATCCAGCTGCTTGCTTCTTTTCTTGAAGTTCTTGTCAAATGCTCCTACTCCCATCCAGCGATCGTTCCAGAACACGCTGACATTAAGAGATAGAGAGTTTAAAAAAAAAAACAAAAAAACTTCAACCGCGCCGGGGCATTCATTTTATTAACTCTCGCCATTCAGACGAGCTCCGACTAACTGTAGACTGTAGAGTGGCTGCAACTGTGCGGAACACTCCTCTCGCGGCGAGAGAGTCAAGCCGGACCCCGCCACGGGGCAGAGCCGGTACGCGCTGACGTCACGCACGCACGCACGCGCGCAGCGCCCAGGAGGCTACGGGCGGGGCCGGCGGGGACCTGAGGCCGAGGGACAGCGGCCCGAGCCGGGGCTATGGCGAAGCTGCTGAGCTGCGTCCTCGGCCCCCGGCTCTACAAGATCTATCGGGAGAGAGACACGGATCGGGCCGCGTCCAGCGTCCCCGAGACTCCCACTGCCGTCCCCGCCGCGTCGTCCAGCTCCTGGGTGAGTCGAGTCCCCCCCGGCGGAGAGCATGGTACGGTCCGAGCCGCGCTGGGCTGCGCTCGCCCGGCGCGCCCACTGTGGGAAACGGGGGAGCCCGCTTGTCAAGCGGCGGTCGGTCGGTCGCGCAGTCCGCCTGCGGGCGCTTCCCGGCTCCCTCCCAGTCACGCAGGGCCGGGCCGCCGCCTCTCTCCGCTTTGGAGGAACTCCTCCTCACGCCCACCACCAGGCTTGCTGTTTTTACCCTGCATGGCCGGTCCCAGTTGAGTCTGGAGTCCCCTGCGCGCACTGACGGCTTTGCTCACCTACTCCCAGTTTCTCCCCCGGGCTCTGTTGACTTTCTCTTTAACCTGACTTCGTTTTCAAAGATGACTTCAACATGTCATGTATCCACTTGTGCTCCCTGTACCCCCAAACCTAGCCTGAAAACCAGGGTCTTGCATTCAGGATGGTAGTTTGCCCTCCAAATTATTTTTATTTTTATTGGTTGCAAATTATGATTAGGAGCCTTTCCGAAGTACCCACACGTAGCCACATTCTTCCCAAATCGACTTACGTCAAATGCTATTTCTTCCCCCTTAGAACTGTCATGGACTCTCTCATTTTTGATCTTACTCCTCTCCCCAAATTCACGCAATCATATCTATATCCGGGTTTTGGAAAAAAGAAAAAAAAGAAAAAAAAGACCGGTTTTCCGAATGCTGCTTTCACTTTAGCTTCCAGGCATAACACCCTGTGATTTTTTTTTAGGGTCAGGGGTGAAACGTCAGGCTAGAGGAGTGAAGCTTCAATAGAAGCTGGTGTATCCCAAGAGAAATTGCCAAAGAGGCTAGAACCAGGTGGCACACATTAGGGCTTCTGGAAGGGAGGAAGGGCCTGTCAATTGGCAAGGTCCTTAACAGGCCATCTGTTTTGGCAGGATACGTATTATCAACCTCGGGCCCTGGAGAAACATGCCGACAGCATCCTGGCACTGGTAAGTCAGCTCCAGCTTCTGCCAGTCGAACCCAGCGGCTGCCTCCATGAACTCCTCTCCAACCCTGGAGAAGGCAGCACCCCAGGAGGTGAGGGGTGCTCTGGGCTCCATACAGCAGAACTTGCAGGGAAGACCAGCATATCCCAAGTGCATACAGTTGGCATTCTCCCTTGGGAATTGCTCCTTATGTACCATAAGATTTTTACAGAGCAGCTTGAGCCCTGAGGATAACATATTTACCCTTGGGACTGTCTGTGGGTCTCCAAGTCCTGCAGTCCCCAGTGACCTGTCCTCCCTGGCAACTAACCTCTTCGGCTGCAGGGACAGCTGTTCTCCCTGGCAGAGTCCCTATGGTAATGTTTTCACATCTCTTGGGGACAAAGCCTAGGACTCTGTTGAGTGAGGCCAACTGTGAAGGCTTGATTAACTTGAGTAGACAGAGAGGCCGGTGTTTTCAACGTGATGACATTGTGTCAGCCTCCATTATTGTACTCTGACACACTACGAGGCAACAAATGTTTGTGTCCCTACTGTGTGCTTGGTGTCAGAGCCCAGGCCTGGACAGGGCAGAACAGTGTGTGTGCACAGGCGTATTGACTGCCTGTCTCTGTCTCTGCTGCAGGCTTCAGTCTTCTGGTCCATCTCTTATTACTCCTCCCCCTTCGCCTTCTTCTATTTGTACAGGAAAGGTCAGTGTGCTTTCAAAGGTGGCAGGGTGTGGGGGGGTGTCAAAATGGGCAGGTCACTGGCCAGTGAATCACTCCCCAAAGAGAGAGAGGGGGGTCCCCTGAGAATGGTGTGTTGGACTTCCTCTTCTACCAGGAGCGTTCCCTCTAAGTAGTTGTTCCCAGCCTTCCCAATGCTGCAGCCCTTTAACACAGGTCCTCATGTTGTGGCAACCCGACCATAGCATCATTTCCTTGCTACTTGATAACTGTGATTTTGCTACTGTTATGAATTGTTATGTAAATGGTTTTTGGAGATAGGGGTTTGCCAAAGGGTTCCCAGCACACAGATTGAGAACTGCTGGTCTGATAGAATGGCTAACCCAAAGACAGAGTATGGGAAGAGGTTGTGGGCAAGCTGGGAGAACCACTCAGAGGTCCTATGAGAGTCTCATAACTGTTCCTCTTCCCTCCCAGGTTACTTGAGTTTGTCCAAAGTGGTGCCCTTTTCTCACTATGCCGGGACATTGCTGCTACTACTGGCAGGGGTGGCCTGCCTCCGAGGTAGGCAGAGAGGAGTCTAGTTTGTATCTGACTGGATAAACATTAAGTACTTTTTGCAGATATAGTTTGGGGCTGGGCCCTAGGGAATAACTGAGAACAGTTCAGGATGTGAGCTCTTCCTCAGGTGCCTTACGTCCCACACTGCATGTGTGCATCAGCAATGCACATGAACAAGAAGAATACATTACACAGCTCCTGAACCTCGGCTGGAGACAGCAGCAGTGGCTGCAGACTTTACTATGCACAAAGATATCACACAGTAACCACTCTGTGGGCACTGCATCGTCGGAGTGCAGATCACAGGTGCACTGTTGGGTAGAAGGCATTCAGTTTTCACTTACAGAAGGTTCAAAAGAAACATGAGCATGTGTCCACTCTCTGAGCACTTGGGTTAGAGTGAGGCAGGAAGTTGACAAGTCCCAGGCCAACCTGGGCTACTGTCTCAATAGTGGGACTCTCTCTCAGTCAGTGAATAAGTGTGTAAGTGAAGGTCAGAACAGAGCCGTGTGTGTGTGTGTGTGTGTGTGTGTGTGTGTGTGTGTGTGTGTGTGTTGAGACCCAGAAGACAGCGGGGTGTGGGTCTCTCAAAAGCTACCTACGGGGGATGCCCTTGGCGGGAGATGACTCTGGTCTTTGTTGTTGTTAACTTTATATCCCATCCACACTTTCCCCTCCCTCTTCTCCTCCCAGTATTTTCCTCTCCCCTCCCTTCCCCCTCCACTCCTCCTCCTCTTCTCTTCAGAACAGGAGAGAACTCTCGTGGGTATCGACCAATCTTGGCATATCAGGTTGCAGTAAGACTAGGCGCATCTTCTGTTGAGGCTAGATGAGGCAGCCCAGTTAGGGGAGAGGATGTAAAGGGTAGATAGTAGTGTAGTTAGAGATGCCCCCCCACCCCCGCTCACTCTTTAGAAGTCCCACATGGAGACCAGCTGCACCGCTGTAACTTGATGTGCAGAGGGCGCAGGTCCATCCAACGCGTGCTCTCTGGCTGGCAGTTCAGGCTCTGAGCCCCTGTGGGCCCAGGTTAACTGTTTCTGTAGGTTTTCTCTTGGTATCCTCGACCCTTCTGGCTCCATCACTCCTTCCTCCCCCCTTCAGCAGGATTCCCAAGCTCCATGTGATGCTTGGCTGTGGGTCTCTGCGTCTGTTGCACCAGCTGCTGGCTGAGGACTCTCTGATGACAGCTATGCTAGGCTCCTGTCTGCAAGCACAGCAGAGTGTCTTTAACATTGTCAGGGGTGGGCTCCCTCTCTTGGTTGGGTCTCAGATTGGAACAGTCATTGGTTGGCCTTTCCCTCAATTACATCTTCACGCCCGCATATCTTGTAGGCGGGACAAATTGTAGGTCAAAGGTTTTGTGACTGGTTGGTCCTGCCACTCTCTCCATTGGCAGTCTTGCCTGGTTACAGGAGCTGGCCAGATTCTTTTTTTTTTTTTTTTTAATTAATGTGTGTAGAGGTCTCTGTGTGTGTGAATGTGAGTGTGAGTGTGTGTGTGTGTGTGTGTCCGTGTCCGTCCCTGAATTTGCTTTTGTGTATCTCGTATGCAGACTGCCTCAGAGGCTGGTGGACATTGCATAGCCTGGAAGCAGAGTTGTCGGCATTTGTGAGCCAACAGGTGTAGACACTAGGAACTGAACCTGTGTCCTCTGCAAGAGCCATCTCTACAGCTCCTCATTTGTGTTTTTCACCGTATGTTGTCTGTGGACAGCAGGCCCTTGGACCCATCCTCACTCTGCTACGTTCCTATTTTGCAGTAGACATGAGCACCCGCGTGAGACCCTCAGCTCGCTCGCTCGCTCGTTTGCTTGCTTCCTTCTTGCAGTTTTGCGCTGACACTCGGAGGTCCCAATTGTCTCCCTTGTAGCCTTACTCTCATCTGTTTGCTGGTTTGTGAGGAGAGTGAAGAGAAGAGAGGCGTCAGTCCTGACACCAGGGTCAGCACCAGGGGCAGGGGTGGGAGCAGAAAGCCAGCTCTCCACGCCTGAAGCGGACAGGAAGGAGGCCCACTGTTAGCAGGGCACTAGTAAGGTTGCAGACTGTTTTAACAAGGGGGAGATGATCTGCAAGGTAAGAGACCTGCTAGCTCACAAAAAAGAAACTGTCAGGCCACCAACCCTAGCGAGGCTGAAGCTAGAGAATTGCTGAGAGTTCTGGGCCATCCTAGCCTGGATAATGAATCGCAGGCCAGGCTGGGCCACAGAGTAAAACACTGTTCCAAAGACAAAAAAGAAATAACTGAAGCAGTGTGGGGTGTGGTGTGCACGCCTGCGATCTCGGCTGTGGGAGATTAAAGCAGGTGACTCTGGGGCCAGACTTCATGACATAACGAGCTCCAGGCCAGCTAGAGTTACACAGCAAGACCCAATTCCAGACAAAAACAGCAACGCACAGCAAACAGCCGAGCAGGTGAACATGCTTGCTGCACAAACGTGGTGACCGAGCTCTGTCCCTCCAAGGTCCCACAGTGAGAATAGAGAGCTGACTTTTTTTAAGGTTTATTTATGAGTACACTGTAGCTGTCTTCAGACGCACAGGAAGAGGGCTCAGATCTCATTACAGATGGTTCTGAGCCATCATATGATTACTGGGAATTGAACTCAGGTCCTCTGGAAGAGCAGTCAGTGCTCTTAACCACTGAACCATCTCTCCAGCACAAGAACTGACTCTTGAAGTTGTCCCCTGATCTCCACATTCCTGCTGTGGCACTTGTACGCCCACACTCACATGCACACACACACACACACACAGTGTAATAACGACAATAATGCTAATTAAAACAATAAACCTGAGACTCAGAAGAAGACTCTAGCAGCCAGTTGCTCTGTGCAGGAAAGAGAAGTTGTGTTTCCTGTAGAAGAGGCCCTGACTCCTCCTCCTCCCTCCAGGGTCTCCTGCTCTTCTCTTAATTCCTAGGCATCTGAATCCCCAGTTTACCTGATAGTTTTCTCTCTGCAGGCATTGGCCGCTGGACCAACCCCCAGTACCGGCAGTTCATCACCATCTTGGAAGCCACACATAGGAACCAGTCTGCAGAAAACAAGGTGAGAGGTTCTGGGAGGCGCCGTGTGAGTCCTGCTCCAGAGCTCCAGGCAGCGGCTTCTGTGCGTCTCTGAGTGAGCTGTCCTTCCTGTTTCTAATGGAGACTTTGCTAGGCCATCCCTCTCCTTCTCCACTGCCTGCTCAAGAATTATACACACACAGAAGCATCTGCAGTCTTGAGAAGAGAAGCCTCTGTCCTCACTTCTTTGCACACTTCTGCCACCACACTGGCTTTGTTTGAGGGTGGAAAAGATGGGCAGGTACATCCCACCTGTGCCCGGCAGCAGAGGCTGCCAGCAGGACGCGTCCCTCAAGCTGTGCCAGGCCTCATAAAGCTCCTTCCTGGTGTGAGGGGACCAAACAGACGGGCTCACCATGGCTGCACTGTGGTCGTGCTGCATGGCCAGCCGTTTACAGGGCTTTGTCAGTACACTGCGCGCGCAGCCCTCTCACCAAGAGAGGTGGTGTAATGACCCCCAATTTTACATCTGTGGGAAGAGGAAAGAGGCTAAGAGACCTGCCTCAGAGTGAGGCAGTGGCCTAGGGCAGAGCTGGGCACAGGCTCGAGGCGCGCCCGGCTGAAATGTGCCTTTCCGTTTCATTTCGTTTTGTCATTTACATTTCTAGGTTTTTTTTTTTTTTTTTTTTTCCCTGTTGCTCTTTCTTAGGCGGGTTATTTTTGAAAATGCCAAAAGCATTTCTGTGGCAAAAAAATAAATAATTCTCAAAATAGAGAACTTGGAGCTCTGGGTGTGGGGAGGACAGTGGACTGTGAAGATGCAGCCCTACCTACCGCCCACAGCATGTGCCAGTGCCGTATGAAGACACAGGCCCAGATGGCTCACACGGTAGCCCTGGCCCGGATGCTGTGACGACGGGGAGGGAGGTGGCTATGCACACAGGACTGTAAGAGAGGAAAAGAACCTACTGTGTGCATGAATGCCTGCCTCTCAGTCATGGGACCATCAGTTTGGTCTGCTGGGGGGGTTCCTTCCTTCCTTCCTTCCTTCCTTCCTTCCTTCCTTCCTTCCTTCCTTCCTTCCTTCCTTCCTTTTTCCCCCAAGTCATGGTTTGTCGGTATAGCCCTGTCTGTCCTGAAACTCTCTGTAGACCAGGTGTGGAGGTAATATAGCCAGCCAGCAGCCCGCCCCTCCCCCATCTTTACACTGAAACATCACTCTTGGGGTGAATCAACCTTAGACATTTCTGCATTTTGAATTTTTTTGTTGTTGTTTGGTTTGGTTTTTGTTTCCAAGACAGGGTCATGCAGTGCAGCCCAAGCTTACCTGATGTTTCTGGTGATCCTCTTGCCTCCTGGGGAAGGTCTCAGTATATGCTACAATGGCCTGTCCTGGAAATAGGATCTCACGCCATGTCCCAGGCTAGCCTTCAATTTCACTGTGTATCCCAGGCTGGCCCCAACTTGCAGTCCTGCCTCTGCTTCTGAATGGCGGGATTGGTAGGCATCTGCTGCCGGCCTGACTTTCTAACAGCTTCTTGGTGGCACTGAGCATGCTGTTGAAGCGTCCACCGCAGCTTTAGGTTTTCAGGAAGGCAGGGGTAAGAGTTCTGGGCAGGTGAGCCAGTGGCGGGAACAGCTGCCTGTACCAATATTGTGGTCATAGTCACCTTTCCACTTAGAGTGACAGCCACTGGGTCTCCCTGTGACGTGGGGGCATCCCGCACAGTGCAGGTGTTAAGGGTAGATGGCTGGGCCTCCCCCCAGCTCTCCGTTCCTTTGTCCCCTCTCTGTTCACAGAGGCAGCTGGCCAACTATAACTTCGACTTCAGGAGCTGGCCAGTCGACTTCCACTGGGAGGAGCCCAGCAGCCGGTGAGGCCCCCTTCCTTGTCATCATCTTACCCCCGCCCCAGTCCCAGGCCTACTGCTCCTGACTTTTTCCTTCCCCTCAGGAAGGGGTCCCGGGGTGGCCCTTCCCGCAGGGGTGTGGCCCTGCTTCGTCCAGAGCCTCTGCACCGTGGAACAGCAGACACGTTTCTCAACAGGGTCAAGAAGCTGCCCTGTCAGATCACCAGGTAGGAAACTGGGGTGTGGGAGGCCAGCTGGGGTGAAGGACACACACCAAGGCCCCTGGACTACGCACTTGGATGCAGAGCAGCTCTGCTTGTGGGGCCTAGTGCTGTTTGCTCTGTGTCTCCTGTGGGGAAAGGCTCTGTGAGGCCCAGGCCTCGGGGAGCCCGTGGAGAACCAGAGTGCCAGTGGGCTGCTGCTGCCAACCTCTCGGCGTCTCTCAGGAGTAAGAGGTGCTGTAGTGGAGAGAAGGCCCTGGCTGTTACTGCGCAGGTTCTAGTCCTGGCTCATGGCTCCTTGACATCCCACCTCGGCCTCCACTGTGCCTCAGTTTGTCTATCTGATTAGCTGCCTCACTGGGATTGTTGAGGAGACGAACTGGTAACACTGGGGATGGCTGTGTCTTAGGGTTTCATTGCTGTGAAGAGACGCCATGACTATAACAGCTCCTACAGAGGACAACATTTCACTGGGGCTGGCTTAGTTTCAGAGCTTCAGTCCATCATCATGGTAGAGGCCTGGCAGCGTGCAGGCAGCCATGGTGCTGGAGAAGGAGCTGAGAGCTCTGCATCTCAATCCGCGGGCAGCAGGAGGCGACTGTGAGCCACACTGGGCACAGCGTAAGCATATCAAACCTAAAGCCACCCACAGTGATGTTCTTCCTCCAACAAGGCCATACTTCCTAATAGTGCCACTCTTTGGGGGACGGGGGGGGGGGGGGCAGTCATTCCCGTTCAATCCACCACAGCTACTGTTTTTTATCTGCCTGCTAGCCAGCAAACTCAGTCGTGGGTGCTGATGGTGTCAGACCGGCCTTAGACTCAGACGCCCATCTGTCCCTGCCGAGTACTCACCCTGCTGAGTGTAGCACACTGCAGCAGCTGCTGGGACTGAGCAGCAGGTTCTAGAGCACCAAGGAACGGTTTGACTTAGCTCCGGCTATCGATGGCCTGGATTGGTCCAAAGAGAAAGCAGACGAGGTTTCTGAGGGCGTGCTGGCAGGGCAGCACAGTGTGTGGTGCAGTGTGGTGCCGGGACACAGCCTAGTGGCTGAGCAGCTGTCTGCAGCAATGCCTCATCTGACCTTTCCGTGGGAGCTCACACACTCAGGAAATATCTGCTGAGCTCCTTGGACAGCTCTGATGTGGTCGGCACTGTCACCATGAACATAGCAGCCACGTCTCTGCCTGACCAGAGTGTAACCAGTTTGGTATCTTTCAGGCTACAGATCTTTATAGAAGTTGTGTTTTTTAAAGATTTATTTATTTGTTATATGTAAGTACACTGTAGCTATCTTCTGACACTCCATAAGAGGGAGTCAGATCCCAATACAGATAGATGGTTGTGAGCCACCATGTGGTTGCTGGGATTTGAACTCAGGACCTCTGGAAGAGCAGTCAGTGCTCTTAACCGCTGAGCCATCTCTCCAGCCCATAGAAGTATTTTTATGGGTGGGTTTTTGTTTTTGTTCCACTCTTCCCTGTATTGGTCCTGAATAGAAGATACCGAAACCTGGTATTTTTATTAACAAGTTGTAAGTAGGCTAGACTATAATGACCACATAAATGCCCCATTACTTGCCAAGTGTGTCTAGCTGTGCTTGTTGTGTTCTGTGTGTGTCCTCAGGACCAGCCTCTCTTGGCCATGTGCTCACAGTCCAGCCTGCCCCATGGCGATCTCCTCTGCCCCCCTCGTGCTCCCTGCCTGAGGCCCCATCTTCCTCTATCAAGGTCACAGGCACCAGCCTTTTATTACCCAGAGACTGCAGAGATTGTCTCACAGCACAAGCAGTGACTCTCTGTCGTGTCTACACTGCAGCCTGATCTCCGGACAGAGCACACAAGGCCAACCCCAACACATCTTGACCTGTTCCTAAGTTTTTTGTTTTTTGAGATATGCCCTCATATAGTCCAGGCTAGTCGTAAATGCATGGTGTAGCTAAGGCTGGCCCTGAGCTCCTAATGCTCCCAGGAGCTGAGAGTGCAGGTGTGTGCTCTTATGCCCGGTTCTGTTAGTCTGGAAGTCACTTTAGTGAGTTGCAAACCATGATTTTGTTGTTAGTGGTGCTGGGGATTTTTGTGCACACTAAATGCATTAACAGAATATTTTAATAGCTGCATTTATTTATTGTACCTAGAAATTATCTGATAAAACTCTCAGAATTATATCCAAGCAGTCCCTAATTTGGTATAGTTTGAGTTTTGGATTCTTTCCCTGGCCTAGCAATGTGCAGCTCTGTGCCCCGTGCCAGGCAGGGGTTGTGAGCCACGGCCCGGCCAGCAGGAGGGCTCCTCCTGCAGGTTATGGGGTCAGGTCATTTGCAGCCTGGCATTTCCTCCTCCTGACAGTTTTTTCGGGCCATGACCCCTTGGTAGGTCGAGGAGGAGCTGTGTAATCATATTGTACAATAGAAAACGGGTTTTTTTTTTGGGGGGGGGTTGTTTTTGGCTTTTTGAGACAGGGTTTCTCTGTGTAGCCCTGGCTGTCCTGGAACTCACTCTGTAGACCAGGCTGGCCTCGAACTCAGAAATCTGCCTGCCTCTGCCTCCTAAGTGCTGGGATTACAGGCATACACTACCACTGCCCGGCCAGAAAATGGTTTGGGTTTGCTTTTATAGTGCTGGGCTCAAACCAAGGGGGTGCCAGGCTCACCGTGCTCACTGAGCGCTGAGAGGACCAGAATGCAAGGGCTGAGATGAAGCCCTGGACCCTGCTTGGGCTAGGATTCACTAACCCGTGTTCCCACAGCTATCTGGTGGCGCACACCTTGGGGCGCCGGATGCTGTACCCAGGCTCCGTGTACCTGCTCCAGAAGGCCCTCATGCCTGTGTTGCTACAGGGCCAGGCCCGACTGGTGGAAGAGGTGAGCCCCTACTGGCTGCTGGCCTCATCTTCTGAGGGATGTGGCCCCTGCCCCTCGTGACCAGGTCTTTGCATCTCTCTTGCTCAGTGTAATGGGCGCCGTGCAAAACTGCTCGCCTGTGATGGGAATGAGATTGACACCATGTTTGTGGACCGGCGGGGGACAGCTGAGCCCCAGGGGCAGAAGCTGGTGAGAGAGGGCAGGGAGCCAAAGGGGGTGGTGGGCGGCAGTAAAGACTCTGGGCCCCAGTGCTACAGAACCTTTCCTGTGGAATCACAGTTAATAATGTCATTTTCCAGCTCCAGCCAAGGACCTCCTCATAGGAAAGCTGAGAGGGAAGTGTGGAGGGGGGGCATAGCTTAGGTGGTAGAGGACTTGCTGTGAGTATGCATGAAGCCCTGGCTTTCATCCCCAGCCCCATACGCACTGAGAACTGGATTGTGTACCTGTAATCCCAGCACCCAGGAGTGCAGAGAAGAGGATCAGAAGTCCAGGGCCAGGGCCAGGTAGATAGTGAGGAGGTGCAGTACTCACCGCGCAGGTGAGGGGACCCGAGTTCTGATCTTGAGAACCTGTGTAAAGCCTGGCATGGCGGCCCCCGTCGTCCAGCACTCCTGTGGGAGGAGGCAGGGGACTCCTGGGCACTCTGCCAACCATGCACCATAAAGACCCTGCCTTGAAGTCGGAGGTGAGGGGTGACAGTGGAGGTGTCCTTCTCACTGCCACACATGTGCTGTGGATCACAAACACACAGTCAGCCTGTGTCTCAAAAATGTAGTAAAAGTTTAAAGACGAGAACATCTTAGCGAACTGGGATGTCACCATAGCACGTGCAGCCCGACAGGTGTTCGGCACCAGAGTTGAGGAGGGGTGGAGGAAGCGCACATAAAGTCAGGCATGGTGCCCCTGGCCTCCCAGAGGCAGAGGCTCTGATGGTTCAGGTGCTCTCACATCCTGAGTTCAAGGCCTGCCCAGGAGAAACAGGACCTGTCCTACAGCAGCAGATGGTAGACAGGATGGTGATGCAGGAGGCCAAGGCAAGATTCTGGGTTTCAGCCCACTTTGAACCACCTAGCGAGACCTGGCCTCAAAAGAACAGAACTAGCATTGACACATGCAAGGCCAGCCTGTGAGGTGGGCCTGTCTGTGCGCTCTGCAGATGGGGTTGTCCACTGAGTGGCCATTGGTGCTCTCACAGCTGAGTAGCAGTGCTGAGCAGCTGGGCCCCTAAGGCGACTCTAGCCTGGGACAGCACTGCACAGGCGGCCAGGGGGCTGGCTTCTGCTTCGGCTTCTGCCGTCCGCCACCATTCCCAGCACAGAGCACCATAGAGGGCA